>NC_137803.1:56723976-56916476 GCF_963383645.1 Muscardinus avellanarius
ATAATTCATTCTTAAGCAAACAGAAGTGAATCATCAGTATTAGACAATATGAGCATTTTTTTAATTTTTTAAATTTATTTTATTTATTTATTTATTTATTTATTTATTTATTTATTGTGGTACTGGGGGTGGAACCCAGAGGCTTTCTACCTCCAGGCTGTACTCCCAGACCTATTTTATACTTTATTTGGAATCAGAATCTCACTAAGTAGCTGAGGCTGGCTTCGAACCTGCACGATCCTCCTGTCTCAGCCTCCCAAGCACGGGGATTAAAAGCGTACACCACCACACCTGGCTCAGTAAGAGCATTTTAATAATCAAAAAATATTTTCTCACCAGAGATGGTGGTGCAAACCTGCAATCCAATACTTGGGAGGCTGAAACAGGAAGATCTCAGGTTTGTAGCCAGCCTCAGCAATTTATACTAAAGCCCTGTGCAACTTAGCGAAAACTTGTTTCAAAATAAAAAATAAAATAAATATGGGATATAGCTCAGAGGTAGAATGCTCCTGTATTCAATCAGGAAGGAAGGGAGGGAGGGAGGGAGAGAGAGAAGGAGGGAAGAAATTTTCCTACCAGATATTTATCCTCATCCTTTCTAGAAAACTCCTAACCTTTTCCCTCTCTGAGCCTAAATATCTAATATAATGCCTGTGTCCATTGTTTATAAAATGCAGATCCAGTTATTCTCCCTTTTATTTATGTGTGTGTGTGTGTGTGTGTGTGTGTGTGTGTGTGTGTGTGTGTGGTATTAGGGATGGAACCCAAGGGCCTGTACCGCCAAGCCACACCCCTAACCCTATTTTATTATTTTATTTGAAACAGGGTCCCACTAGGTTGATGAAAGTCTCATTGTTTGCTGAGGCTGTCCTCGAACCTGTGATCCTCCTGTCTCAGTCTCCCAAATTCTGGGATTCCACCCATGCGCCACCACGCCCGGCCATTATTCTCCCTGTTGTCATTAATAGTATCTGAAGTGCCTAGCACAGTATCTGCCAGGTACCTACCGAGGAGGCACTCGATAAATACTTGCCCCATGAATGAAAGAAGTGTTGAAATCTCTGACTCACATTGTAGATTGCAAAAATACAAATGGTGTTTTTAATTACTGTAGCAACATATGGCATCGATTCTAAATGTGTCTTATTAAAGCATAAGCATGCACGGAGATACTGATACTACAAAGTAATTCTGCTACCGGAATACAATTATAGTAATGCATTGCTAGACTTCTTTGTTAAATACAGGCTATTAATATGCTTTAATGAGCCAGCCCTTCATTAAGTTTGTACAGGAATTTTTAAATATTTCAGTTGCCAGATCTATCTTTGTTCAGTAGAAGTGAGTACCTCCCTTAAGCCCAAGCAAGAGTAACCTTGTCCAGCTCCTCCCCCTTGGGGTGTCCCCAGGGCCAACAGGATGCACACACCCCAACCCCACCCCTCCTAGCACACACGGGTTCTGAGCATCTGGGACTCCAAGACCACACACAACCCAAGCCTGCCCCCAGGACCTGAGCCCCAGCACTGGGAGCTGCTGGGAAGGGTTCCTCCTCCAGAAAGGAAGCACAGGGTTGGAGGACCATTCCGCAGGTCTGGGGTGCTGTGCTCAGTACAAGAGGGATGCTCACAAACACATTCAGGACAGAGCCAGGGTCGGGGTGGGGCAGGGACGGGTCAAGGACAGAGGCTTGCTCTCCCTGGGCCGCCCCAGGCCACAGGAGTCCAGACATTCTGTATTCAAAGCTGCCTTCCTGCTGGGCACGGTGGCAAGCCTGTAATCCCAGTACTCAGGAGGCTGAGACAGGAGGATCACAGGTTCGAGGCCAGCCTCAGCAACTTAGCCTAGCCCTCAGCAACTTAGTGAGACCCTACTTCCAAGTGAAAAATAAAATAGGGCTGGGGATGTAATCCTAAGTAGAATGCCCCTGGACTCAGTCCCCAGTACCACACACACACACACACACACACACACACACACACACACACACCGCATTACAGTTGTCATACAATGTGTATTTCAAGATGGGAAGGTACGAGCCAGGCGTGGTGGCGCACACTTGCAACCCCAGTCCTTGGAAGGCTGAGACAGGGGGATTACGGTTCACAGACAGCCTCGGCTACTTAGTGAGACCTTGTTTCAAAATAAAGAATAAAAAATATAGGGCTGGGGGTGTACTCCAAGGTAGAATATCCCTGGGTTCCCTCTCCAGTACCAAAAGAAAAAGAAAAAGCTGGAAAGTTATAACAAATTACAGCTTGGTGGCTTGATTTAGACCTTTGGTTCATGGAATTTATTTATACTCTAGCCCCTGGCTTCGTAATTTTGGTGTACTTTTTCATATTTTTCTTGTTCTTCAAATATTCAAATATACTGAATATGCTTAATAAGTATAACAAGAAAGAATCTGTGTATTTAAGCCTTTCCGATTTCTTTATGTTCTTAGACTCTTACCACCACAGGGGCTTGGACCAGATCAACAACCTTCACTGCATATTAACAAAATTAATCTATGGTGGTGATAATCTTTTTGTGTGTATGTGGTACTGGGGGTGGAATCCAGACACTTTTCTACCTCCGGGCTATACTCCCAGACCTATTTTTTATATTTTATTTGGAAACAGGGTCTCACTAGGTCGCTGAGAGCCTCACTAAGTAGCTGAGGCTGGCTTCGAACCTGCGCGATCCTCCTTTCTCAGCCCCCCAAGCGCTGGGATTACAAGCCACCACGCCCGGCTGATAATCTTAATAAATATTAAAATGTCATTTATTTTACAAATAAATTCTGTTGAGCATTCGACATAGGGTGAATTCAGAGCCAAGTAATTTACATGCATTATTTTATACAATACTCAAAGTAACTCTAAGGTAGGTACGATTATTTTATTTTACAGAGGAGGAAACCAGGGCTTAAACAAGTTCAGTAAACATCCACGTTCCTGCAGCTAGATAGGGTGGGTCCTGGGTACCAGCCGGGCCCAGCAGCCCGCACAGCCCCAGCTCTCTGCCCCGGCTTGCCCACTGGCCTCTGCATCCGGGTCCTCTCCTGGTCGCCACTTCCTCCTTCCTTGGACCTTCCCATCCTGACCTCTGCCCAGCCCACCTAAGCCTCGGGCCCCCAACTTCAGGTTTGTAGTAGCAGGTGCTTATTCTATTGGCCACAGACGCCACACTGGGAATGCATTCCAACTCGCAATTGCAGAGGGAAAGAAGTGTACTGTGCACTGGGGCTGAGGGAACCGGCTGAACCATGGAGACAGCCAGGGAGGTGAAGCCGGGGTCGGGTGTGTGCAGAGCAGCACTGGGCCGGAGGGCGCTGCCTGGATGACTGTGTGGAGTGTCCAGGTGCCTTGAAAAGGAAGCAGCGGAACCAGATGCGACGGAGAGGAGGTACAGATGTGAGTCTTGGTGCTGGGCCTCCCTGATGGAGAGGCGGCCTCCCAGGAGAGGCAGCCGGGTGGGGTCAGACAGAACAGAGAAGGTCACTCTTCACTAACCGCCAGATCACATGCAATCCTTTGTTTGCTTGTTTTGTTAAATAAGATTGGAAGGAGGGGGGGATTAGGGATGGAACCCTAGTTCCTAGAGATGGAACCTCCGAGCTACTCCTCCAGCCCTATTTTTTTTTTTTTTTCGAAACAGAGTCTCGCTAAATTGCTGACAGCCTTGCTAAATTGCTAAGGCTGGCTTCAGACCTGGAATTCTTTTGTCTCGGGCTCCCAAGTCCTGGGATCACAGGTGTGTGTCACCATACCCTAAGAGATCTATGGATTTTTTTTTTTTTCTTTTTGCAGTACTGGGGATTGAACCCAGGGGATTCTGCTTCTGAGCTACACCTGCAGTCCTATTTTATTATTTTCTCTGAAACAGAGTCTCACTAAGTTGTGGAGGGCCTCTCTAAGTAGCTCAGGCCGGCCAGATCTGTTTTTTTTAAAGTAAAATTTAGCAGGGCTTGGTGGTGCATTCCTGTAATCCCAGATTTGGGAGGTTGAGACAGGAGGACCTCAGGTTCGAGGACAACCTCAGCAGGTAGAGACTCTCATTAACCTAGCAAGACCCATTTCAAAATAAAAATAGGGCTAGGGGTATAGCTCAGAGGTAGAATACCCCTGGGTTCCATGCCCAGAACCACATTAAAAAAAAAAAAAAAAAGTAGAACCTAATAGAACCTAACTCATGCTTTTGTGTGTGTGTGTGTGTGTGGTACTGGGGTTCCTGGAAGCCCTTCTATCTCCGGGCTACACTCCCAGACCTATTTCATACTTTTTTATTTTTGGAAATAGGGTCTCTTAAGCCAGCTGAGGCTGGCTTCGAACCTGCGAACCTGCGCGATCCTCCTGTCTCCGCCTCCCGAGCACGGGGATCACAAGCGTGCGCCACCGCGCCCGGCAAACTCATGCATTTTTAAAATACAGAAATGGTGGTGCATGCTGTAATCCCCACGCTCGGGAGACTGAGGTAGGAGGATCGCAGCTTTTCAGTCAGCCTCAACTACATAGTGAGACCTTGTTTCAAAATAAAGGATTAAAAAATAGGACTGGGGGTGTCGCTCCGAGGTAGAATGGCCCTGGGTTCAATCCCTAGTACAGCCAAAAGTGTGTGTGTGTGTGTGTGTGTGTGTGTGTGTGTGTGTGTGTGTGTGCGGAGGGGGGGAGAGAGAGAGAGAGAGAGAGAGGGCATAAGACCGACACAGGTGTTGGTGAAAGTCCCTGGCCCAAGAGAAGGTTCCCAGAGGCAAATCACTGAATGAAAGAAGAGGAAGGAGAAAGAGAGCGCCCCCCCTTTCCTTTCCTCTCCTTCTCCCTCGTTCTCGTTGCTTTAATCTTCAAATGCAGTGACTGAATATGCCTACTTTCGGGAAACAGATCCGGGCACAATCACGGCATCTGCCCTCTGCAGAGGGAAGATGAAAACGATATTTCATTGTAAGCCCACAGTTCCTTCAGCCTCAGCCTCCTCCTTGTACAAAAGCATCCAGGGCACTCAAGAACTCTTGCTCGTGTTTCTGTTACCATGACAACAAGCCTCTGCACTGAATGGACAGGAAGGCTAGGGAAACAAAGATGTTTCAACCTACTTGAGACATTCTTTTTCCTTGAGTACACCATACTTGCAGTGTTACTGGCCCCTAAGTGTATTAAGTGGATAATGGGAGGGCCTTCAGGAACCTGGTTCCCTCCAGGAGCTGAGCTGCGCGGCTGAGGGGTAACACATTCCATGCAGCGTCTCTCCCTGACGATGGCAGCAGACCAGGCTCGCAGGGAGCCCTCTGTCACCTCGGATCGCAGATGTGCTCGGCCGACAGGCAGGGCCCGCAGTCAGTGCACAAAAGGGCTTGTTGGAGACAAAGTCCAGAACCCTGTGTGCGTCTGTTGCTACAGTGAAATGACTGAGGCTGGGTACTTCATAAAGAAAAAAGTGTCTTTAGCTCGCAGGTTTGGAGACTGAATGGCTGCGATCAGGTGGCCCCAAGTGCTCTATCTCTAGTGAGGGCCCCCACGGCTGCATCTCAACATGCCAGAAAATCAGGAAGGGAAAGACCGTGAGCCGAACAAGCCACTTCCGAGGAAATTAACCAGGGCCACACTAAAACTACATTAATCTCTCCCAAGCACGATGTCTCCGGACCTAATTACTTTGTACCTGGTCCTACCAGCTAAAGGTTCCACGCCCTCTCAGTGCCACCAGCCTGAGGACCAAGCTTCCAGCACTTGAACCTTTGGGGGACACATTCGAACCACACCCAAACCATAGTGAACCCTGTTAGAGGCTGAATATCTGATTATAATTCAAAAGGAAATAACAAGGCCCCTACCAGCAGCGGCAGTTTTGCACCTAACCCCACTTAATCTTTTTTAATTTTTTAGATGCATTCTAGTTATACGTTTTAATGGAGTACAAGATGGCGGAGGCATACCTGCACACATCGCTCATTCAGCCCTTCCCCAATTCCCTCCGCCTCCCTCCTCATGTTTGGCTTAGTGAATAATTTTGATGTTTATGAATGTACGTCGTGTACATTAGGGGATTTCACTCTTCTCCCCTCAGTTAGGTCGCCTGATTTGCTCATCTGTCGCACGTCCTTCTTTGTCTAGAGTTCCTCCCCGACCCTTTTTCTCCTTACCTTCCACATATTAGGGAGAGCATCCAATTTCTTACATCTTGTGACTGACTAATCTCACTTAGCATCATGTTCTCCAGTTTTATCCATTTCCCTGTGAATGACATAATTTTGGTCTTCTTTATGGCTGAGTAAAATTCCATTGTGTACGTATCCCATGGCTTTGAAACCCATTCATCTGTCGAGGGACATCTTGGCTGCTCCCATCGTTTGCACCAGGGAAATTGATGCTCAGAGAGGCTAAATACTGCGTGCAGGTGCGCACAGTCACCATATGGAAAATTAATTTTGAAATTGACAACGGTAAAAAGAGAAGTCCACTTTTCTGGGCCACCACGGTGTGGGAGGTGGGGAGATGGGAGGCGCCGGCTCATGGGCACACCACATGCTGTACTGGTGAGCTAACAGTTTGGTCTTGGCTCTCCTGTGGCTGAGGCAATTCAGCCCAAAGACAAGTAAATAAAAACACATGTAATTAAAACCATGGTAAGTGTTGTTAAGGAAACGGTGCCCCAGAAAAGAATCGTGTCCTCGTCCTTATTAAAAATCCTGTCCTCTGGGGTCCTCTACCTTGCAAGACAAAGGCAGAGCTTTGATCCACAGGCCTGAAAGAACACACCCGGGACAGCTCTGCACAGTGACCGACCACAGGGACTCGCTTTCAGTCCACCCCTGAAGACCCAGCTCTGCTATGACCTAACTGAGGGCCCTGAAACTCAGGGTGACTTAAAACTCAGTGGGTGCCGGGTGGAGTGGCACACACCTGTGATCCCAGTACTGGGGAGGCTGAGACGGGAGAATCACAAGTTCAAGGACAGCCTCCGCAAGTAGTGAGACTCTCATCAACATAGTGAGACTCTGTTTCAAAATAAAAAGAAAATCCGGCTGGGGGTGGAGCTCAGAGGTAAGATGCCCCTGGGTTCAACCCCCCAGCAACACACACACACACACACACACACACACACACACACACACACACAAAATAAAATCAAATCCTCAGTGGGCTTCTGCAAATGAAGAACTACATGCGAAGCCCTCGGTGATCCCAGCGCACAATATAAACGTGAGTTTTGATCACCGTCACTGTTACTTCCCGCCTAGTGTGTTGCCTGTGAGGGTGGTGGGAAGCAGAGGTGTCTAGAGACCGTGGAAGGAGCGCTGCAGGGAGTCGGCTCACAGGAATGGCGGCACTCTTATTCCTTTCCCGTGTCTGGTGTGGCGGGTGCTGGCACACCCGCCCACCCTCCTCCCCGGCCTCGGCCTTTGCAAGCTCAATGGCTCCCAGCGCACGCTCATTTTCAACTGCCCATCCTGTGTCTGGTTTTTGGGGGCCTGCACTCCAGCATCCTGAACCCACTCGGCCACCTGCATGGATTGTCACAGCGTCTGGGAGTTTAGATCCCTCAAGCAAGGGAGGGAGCTGACAGGCAGAGTGAACAAAACCGCAGCCTCTTTGCAACCAACCCCACAGAGAGGACAGACGCCAGCGTCCCCCTCTGTAGGACCGTGCCTCACACTACGCCCTGGTCAGCCTGTGCCCCTTCCAAGTCACACTTCCCAACACGTTTCCTGATAAGTAAATCGCTTTCGCAGGAATCTTCTTTGCAAGATCTGCTTTCAGGAAATTAACCTAAGACAGGCTGCTGCTAAGTGGTCCGAGTGTTAGCTTTAAAAGCATCGTTAGAATGAAAGGTTTGGGTGAGAGCTGGTCCGGACTTTTCAAGGCTTGACACACACAGCTTTAGGATTCTCTGAGCGTTTGAAAGCATAGCTATGGGCGTTTTGTCCTACTGCACGGAAGATTGAGGACCCTCGGACTCGAAAACCATAAGCAAAGGAACACAGTGGGAACGAGACACATCTCCTGGACCACCATCGCTCTCAATGAGTCATTCGGCTTTCCATTGCTACTTCCTCCTGAATGAAGTGAAATACAATGAATTATTGGTTAAATATTCATCATTTGAATGTTTAATGGAATTCGATTGAAAAGAACTTCTCCTCAGAGCAATAAATTTTTGTAGGTAAAACTTGTAGACTCATGGTGATAGTTTTCTTTTTCAGGACGGCTTCCAACTGGATTAAAATGTACCTAGGTTTTTTTATTCAAAGACTTAGAGGCTGATACAGGAGGATCACAGGTTTGAGGACAGCCTCAGAAACTTAGCAAGGCCTCTGGCAATTTAGCAAGATCCTGTTTCAAAATAAAAAATAAAATCAGGCTAGTAGTGTGGCTCAGAGGTAGAATATCCCTGAGTTCAATCCCCAGTAAAACACACACACACACACACACACACACACACACACACACACACACACAAAATAGTTCTCTCAGACATTTTTTAAGACAAGCCTCCTTTACATGACTGGTTGACTAGATTTATGGCCCTAGAACATGAAACCTTTTATATTATGGTCATAGCATTTAGAGCCTATAGATAATACTGCCCTTTTTATCAGTTTTTCATAATTGGTATGTAGATTATATGTAACATACATATTTACATGTGTACATGTATGTAGATATTCATATCCACGTATGCATTATTTATGTACATAAATATACATATGTTTATGTATAAAATACAAAGAAAGAGGTTGCTTTTATAACTTAAAATCCCTAAATTGGGCCGTGTTCAACTGTATGGATACTTAAAGAAATTTAAATCAGAATAATGAAATGGTACTGCTTATATTTTATCAAAATATTTTGAAGTAATAAGATTTAGTGCTGGTGGTGGGAATGTAAACTAATATACTCCTTGGAAAGTAATTTAGCAAGAGCCTTTAATAAAGTTTATAACCCAATAGTTCTTTGCCTATATGACTAAAATTAAAAAGGCATTGTGTACAAATATAAACACTTTGATAATATTTAATAAGTTTTATACTTTTATTAAAGTACAATATATTTATAGAGAAGTGAACCTTTCATAGGTATGTAATTCAATAAACTTTCACCAACTGAACCCACCCTGGAAACCATCTACGAAATATATATTACCAGCACTCAAGCATATATTACCAGCACCTCAGAATGCAATAGCTTTTAAAATGGAAACGAATTAATGTCCAACAATAGAGAGAAACTGCAGATGAGACAAACAGGGTGAATTCTCAGCAGTTTAAGAGAAGCCATCTAAAGCCAGGCATGGCACACTTGTAATCTCGGTACTAGGGAGGCTGAGACAGGAGACACGCAATTTCGTGGCCAGCCTCAGCTACTTAGTGAGGCCCTCCGCAACTTGGTGAGACCCTGTTTCAAAAGAAAGAATAAAAAATGGGAGATGTAGCCCGGCAGACAGGAGGATGGTGCAGGTTTGAAGCCATCTGCGCTGGCTTAGGAGACCCTGTTTCCAAATTTTTAAAAAAAGTATAAAATAGGTCTGGGAGTGTAGCCCAGAGGTAGAAGGGCTTCCAGGAACCCCAGTACCACCAAAAAAAAAAAAAAAAAAAAAAAATAGAGAAAATGTAGCTCAGTGGTCGAATGCTTCTGGGTTCAGTTCCCAGTACTGAACAAATAAAAGAGACAAAAAGAAAAGCCATCTAGAATCCTGAAGGCAGCAAGACCAGCAGTGACATGAAGACCCCGAGGGCCCCCACTCGCAGGAAAATGATCCCCCTCCCGCTGAAGGACTGTGTGGTCAAGTGTGCTCAGGGCCATTGGAGACTCTACCCAAAGCCTCTTGCAGGATGCTTGGAAGCCTCAGAGCAGCAAAGACACGGAGCATAAATGGGGCCAGCAAGGCTAACACGCTCCTTAAACCAAACACTGGAGAAGGGCAGGCCCCGCAGAGGCGAAAAGCAGAATACGGGCATCTCACTGAGGGTGGGAATATGGACTGAAGACTTTTGTGCCAAAAAAGGTGGCGTCCACCACTGTGCGTCGAACAGGGAACGGGACAATGCCCTGCCCAACCACTGATGTAAACGTTGCTGTCCGGTTTAAGAATACACACGGCCAAACTAAGCATCACCCTGAGACATAGATAAGAACAGTGAGCCAGGTGTGCCGGCACGCACCTGTAACCCAGCACTTGGGAGGTGATACAGGAGGATCGCAGGTTCTAGGCCAGTCTCAACAATTTAGCAAGATTCTCCGCAACTTAGCAAGATCTCAGTTCAAAATAAAAAAGGGCTAGGGATGTAGCTCAGTGGTAGAATGACCTTGGCGTCAATAGCCCTGGGTTTGATACCTAGTACCGAAAGAAAGAGGGGAAGACAGGGAAGAATGAGAGAGGGTGATAAAAGAGAGAGAAGAGGAGAAGAAAAGGAAGGAAAAAAAGAAGAGAAAGGGAGAGAGGGAGGGAGTATCTCAGAGATCAGAGACCAAAAAAAAAAGCTTCTATATCAAAAGACATATCAATGGCATTCAAAAAAAACTAACTTAATACTCAGAGGGGGCTCCTGAAGCTAGAACAGGGTAGAACTTTCCCATCCACCTGCGCAGGCTTTGGGGGTGAAAGAGAACACCAAGTAGTCATCAGACCCCAGACAGTCGGGTTCTCAGGGGAGGCTGAGTGGGGGACCCAGGGAGCTTCCACTGGACCGGCAGCCAGCCAATGTGAATGCAGCTGGGGGTTTCTCAGGCTGGGTAAGGCCAGAATTGTTTAGGCCTTAACAAATCTCCTTAATCCATACAGATTTGTTCTTTCAACAAACCGTTGAGTCCCTACAGTGTGCCGGGCACCATGTTGAGTGGCCAGCGGAGGCCATGGGGGTGAGAGACTGACACAGGCCCTCCTTCCAGAGGCTCTGCCAGAACCAGGGCTGCACAGGCCTGGGCAGTAGTGCTCAGCCCCACTTCAAGGCTGCACCTAATTTATTTTCTTTCATCATTTTGTATACTTCTCTTTAAATGAGTCCCTCAAATGGACAAGCTTGAGTCCCACGGAGCCTGGTCCAACCTCTGTTGATTAGTTCCATGAAGAATAGGTTTCTAGCCGGGCATGGTGGTACACGCTTGTAATCCCATCCTTGGGAGGCTGAGACAGGGAGACCGCAGGGTCAAGGCCAAGCAAAAAAAAAAATAAGAATAAAGAATAGGGCTGTGGGTGTAGCTCACAGGCAGAACGCCCCTGGATTCAATCCCCGGTACCGCAAAAAAAAAAAAAAAAAGTAGGTTTCTATTAAATTTCTATTCACATTGCAATACGCGCAGTTTTTTGTATCTGTCTTGCCCTAAAGCCCTGTGCCCCTTTACATTAGAGATGTTTTTAATTCATCTTTACAGCTCTGATGCCAATTTTCCCTTATTTGCTGATATCATTAATAATGATAGTACTTTGGCTCACTTTTAGTTATCGGTATTCTAAATGATTAACAGTTTTAATGATTTTGAGTTTTATTCGTCCCTGGTTGCTTTCCTTCAGTAAAGGTCCTTTTGAAAATTCAAATCGGACCAAGTAGCACAAGGAAGAGATTATTGATTCTTACCTGGGCCAAGAAGTCACGAAGAAAAGAGCCAGGTGAGGTTACAGGAACCGAAGTCTCAGAAAATCAGTGACGCTCAGTTACGGCACCTTCAGGTGGGTGACGTTTCTGGACAGTCTCCTTTAAGCAACCATTTTTTATTCAGTAGGTCTCAGAGGGGAACCAGAAATTTGCGTTGGAAACAAGCTCCCAGGTGAGGTTGGTGCTACTAGCCCAAAGACCAGCCTTTGCTAAGCACTCTGGCCAAAAGAAGGCGGTAAGCCAAATAAATGTAGGTATCTATATCGTACCGTTGGTGGGTGAGCTCAGCTGTGCACTGGAATCACCCACAAAGCTTTGGCAAAGCTTTGGCACGCTAATCTCTGAGGCCTCCTCCTACCATGACATTCTGATTAACTGGTCCAGGGTATAGTCTAGCCATTAAGATATTTTAAAGATTCCTCAAGTAATTCCAGATTGCAAGGAAAGACCGGTCCACTGCCCTGTGTCATGTTACATCAGACATAAAAAGAGATGCAGGTCGTACGTCTTGAGCACCCTCCACCTAGCAAGAAGCAAAAGTATCTCAGTCCTCATCTTTGGAAAATATTAAGAATTAGAAGCTGGGAAAGGGTGACACACACCCGCAATCCCATTCATTGGGAGGCTGAGACAGGAGGATCCCAGTTTTTTTTTTGGGGGGGGTTGCTTTTTTTTTTGTTTTGGTGGTACTGGGGGTGGAACCCAGAGGCTTTCTACCTCCGGGCTACACTCCCAGACCCTTTCTATATTTTATTTGGAAACAGGGTCTCACTAAGTTGCTGAGCGCCTCACTAAGTAGCAGAGGCTGGCTTCGAACCTATGCGATCCTCCTGTCTCAGCCTCCCAAGTGCGGGGATTACAAACGTACGCCACCACGCCCAGAGGCCAGATTCAGCCACTTAGCGAGGCTCTCCATAACTAAGTGAGACCCTATTTCTAAATAAACAAAAAAGAAAAATAAGGCCAGGATATAGCCCAAAGGTAGCGTACACCTGGCTTCAATCCTCAGTACCAAAAAAAAAAAAAAAAAAGAATCATCCGGGCGTGGTGGTGGATGCTTATAATCCCAGCATTTGGGAGGCTGAGACACGAGGATCACGGTTCGCAACGTGGACCCCCTCGGCTACTTAGTGATGCTCTCCAGAACTAAGTGAGACCCTGTTTCAAAATAAAGAATAAAAAATAGGGCTGGGGGTATAGCTTGGAGATAGAGTGGCCCTGAGTTCCATCCCTAGTACCTCAAAAAAAAAAAAAAAAAGGAATCAGTTAGAGCTGGGTGTGGTGGGAAAGATCATTTAATAAGAAATTTGCAGAATCTTAAAGGATCGATGCCTTCAGCCAGTCTCCTTACAAAATCCACACAGCCTCCCTTGAGTGAGTCCAGTTGGAGGCAAGTTTTCTGTTTTGTTTTTTGTTTTTTCAGTACTGGGGATGGAACCCAGGGGCATTCTACCTTTGAGCTACACCCCCAGCCCCATTTTTTATTCTTGATTTTGAAACAGGGTCTCACTGAGTTGCAGAGGTCCTGAGTAGCTGAGGCTGGCCACAAACCCAGATCCTCCTGTCTCAGCCTCCCGAATCCTGGGATTACAAGCCTGCGTCACCACGCCCGGCTACCGTTTCTGTATTTAAACAGCCCCAGTTACTAATATGCAGAAGAGACTCTGCCCGGCTGCCCACACACCTTGCTTCTGAGCCTTTGCACATACCAGCGGCTGCCTGGAATGGCCTCCCTGGCCCAGACTTCCACAAAGGCCCCTCTGCTCCTCCCTAAGGCTGCCTGACACCCGGCTCTCCCGCTCTTTAACTCGGTCGGTCTCTCCTTCTGGTTCCCACAGTGATTTTTACAACCTCGTCTTTCCTCTTATATTCTATTCCCTCCCTACCAGATAATAACTGGTTTATATTTCCATCTTCCTCCCAGAAAAATGGCCAGCTCCTGGAGGGTAATCTTTGTCTCCTGGCAGCCCTCATCCCTGCCTAGCTCAGGTATGAAATAAATCATCTCGTGGATCATCTCCTCCTCCCTCTGGGGCAAATGGATTTCCTACTCTTTCCAGTTTTCTTCTCCATTTCCACGTCTAATTGCTGAAGGCCTTTATCAGAATCCAAAGGTAAACCCCAGCTTGCTGACCATCCCATCCCATAAATTGCAAAACCACCAAAATGTGCCCAAAGCCTTTGAATGGGGCCCCAAAATAGAACCCAAAGCAGAGAGCGAGCTAAAGTAAACTAATTAAATAAGGAAAATGGGGATTTTACTATTGCATTACCAGTTCCTGGTTTTACCTAAGTGAATGATAAAAGGAGCCAGGGAAGAGCAAAACGGCTGCACAGAGGAGCTCGGCCCCAGGAGATCCTAGCAGCCAGCTGCTCTAAACTTAGCTCAGCCCCAGCACCACGTGAATGAGTCACCGCTCCCCCTTGACTTAAATCAGCCCTCCTCTGAAACTTGTTAGGGAAAGACGTCACTGCAGATTAGGTGTTGCAGCTAAGTTTAGCCCTCCTCGGGACATAAATATTGTGGCTTATGTGACTTCCACCATTTTTGTTTCATGACTTATATTTGGGCCTGTGCTTGGATCCGTGTTTGTGTACATACTGAAGCATAGAGGTAGATGGGAGAGATTATATATAGATACACACACATATATATAAATATAGACAAATAGCCACAGAAAGCATTTTGCACGGAAACATCTGTGAGCTATTTTAAGAGGCAGTCTTATTTTACTGACAAATGTTCAGAATTTAGCAGTCTGATTTGCCCCCAGCCTGACCTCTACGAAGTGACTGTTCTCAGAAAAGCCGTGTGTGAGCATGTGTGTGTGTGTGTGCATCCGTGTATGAGCATGAGCGTGTGTGTGCATCTGTGTGTGTGCGTGTGTGTGTGTGTATCCGGGTGTGTGTGTGCATCCGTGTGTGTGTGTGTGTGTGTATCCGGGTGTGTGTGTGCATCTGTGTGTGTGCGTGTGTGTGTGTGTGTATCCGGGTGTGTGTGTGTGCATCCGTGTATGAGCATGAGCGTGTGTGTGCATCTGTGTGTGTGTGCGTGTGTGTGTGTGTGTATCCGGGTGTGTGTGTGTGCATCCGTGTATGAGCATGAGCGTGTGTGTGCATGTGTGTGTGTGTGTGTGTGTGTGTGTGTGTGTGTGTGTGTGTGTTGGGGGAAGACAGAGTGGCCTGCCTTGCCCCGCCTCTGGTTTCTCCTCGGTGCCACTTAGTGAGCCCTGTGAGCAGATGCTGTCTGGGGTAACCTAGGAAGTAACAATATTTGCCCGAAATCCTTCTGCACAGGCTTCCAGAGAAGCCTGAGGCTCCCGTCCTCACCGGCGTTACCTTGTCTTTCTGAGCCTTCGGAATGAGCGCGTGCGTCTTACCGGCTTTGGGAGACTGTGCTGTCTGGCAAAGGCTGCCCGCTTAAAATCAGAGCGACGGGAGAGGTGATGTGAACCGCCCACCGCTCCCCTCTCATTGTCTTTTATAATTAAGATCCTGGAGGGATGAGGAAAGGGGAGGCTATGTCCAAAAAGGCTTAAAAGAAACAGAATCTTGCTCAGAAGGAGGAAGTTAGAAACCTGGGCACCCGGCAGCCCACAGAGTCCCAGGGCCAGGGAGCAAGTGCCGGCCAGTTGTAACAGGAAGCCAGCCCATGTGAGCAAAGGCCTAGCCGGCCAGCGGTCACCTGTGCGTGGCAATTTACAGTTTGCAGAGGACTTTACCACCTCATTAGAACCTCACAACATCCCAGTGAATCTGGTATTGTTATTTTCATTCCTGTTTTATAGGGGAAGAATGTGCGATTCTACAAAATTGAATGGCTCACCCAGGGTCGCTCAGCTGGTAAACGACAGAACTGGGCTGCCAACCAAGGTCTTCAAAATCCAGCAAGCCTCTCTATGACTTGTTTCCGCCTGTGTGTGTCAGGCCGAGCAGCGGCAGTGCCCGGTGCCCGTGACGCTGGCACCTCCAACACTCACGGACCATGGTTGTGCTCCACTCCTGGGTCTCCACTTACTGCAGCCAGGGCTGACCCAAGCAACCCAGCTCGAGTGAGCAGGGGAGCTGGCATTCCCCAAGGCCAGCAGCAAGTGGCCAAAGGAGAAACTTAAGAGGGAGGTGAACACCAAGATGGGTAGGGCTTAAACACATAATTTAAATGGCATGGATGAGGCCAGGCGTGGTGGCGCACGCTTGTAATCCCCGCGCTTGGGAGGCGGAGACAAGAGGATCGCGAAGGTTCAAAGCCAGCCTCGCTGGCTTAAGAGACCCTGTTTCCAAATAAAAATATAAAAAATAGGTGTCTGGGAGTGTAGCCCGGAGGTAGAAGGGTTTCCAGGAACCCCAGTACCAAATAATAATAATAATAATAATAATAATAATAATAAATTGTGTGTTTAATATTTTAAAGCCTGCTAAGAACCCCTTCAAGTATTTTTTCCTCCATTAAAACAGCCAAAGCTCCTTTGACATCCCCAAAGGCATAAGTCTTTTTTTCTTTTTTTTTGTTAACCCATGCCTTTAATCAATTCCATTGCTCATCTGAGGTCCCTTTCCAATCTTACCACATTCACCTTAAAATGTGAAGACAACAACAGAATACCCTAGATACAATACTCTGAGGAACAGAACAATAAAAGGCTGGTCTCCTAACGCCTGAAAGAAGATCACACAATAAAATCGAGGGCCATGTCCATACCAAAATATCAGGAACAGATAGCAGGACCACGTTGCTGAGACCCAGGGCGCTGGCTTGCTGTCAGCTCCCCCTGAGAGTCTCTGGTGGCCTGTGCGGAGTGTTCCCGCACGGAACCCTGTCCTGACCTGCTTTGAACAGTGCCAGTGGAGAAGAGAGCTCCCGGGGAGTTCAGGAGTTTAAAATATGTTAAGAGCAGCCACTTCCTGGTATCAAAGATGACTGGAGAGTTACAGAAGCTGGAAACAAAAGCAAGATTCGTTCCTCCAGCACAAGAAACATGGAATTCCCGATCCATCGAGGTACCAGGGAGGCTTCCGCCTTACAAACAGCTTGCGGACGTTCCTAGGTGACTGAAACCCTCGGATCTGTCTATATAAAGGCGCGCATTATCCTCCTCCAGCAGCAAAGAGCTTTAATAGGCAAAGAGAGGAAAGTGAGAAAGCCCTAAGTACCTGGAGCTTGTTAGAAAATTGATCACAGCAGGGCTGGTAATATCTTAGCCAGTTTTCTCCTGTTTCCCCTTCCGTGCGCATATAAAACCAAGCTACTTGCTCCTCAGGAAGGGAATCTGTGGCAACCTAAACGCTCCCTTTTTTCTTTTATTTCCTCTCTGCAGCAAAAACCAGATGTGTGAGTAAAAGCCTCGGAAACGTTCAAATGGAGAATAAGAACTA
This sequence comes from Muscardinus avellanarius, assembly GCF_963383645.1. NCBI lineage: Eukaryota > Metazoa > Chordata > Mammalia > Rodentia > Gliridae > Muscardinus > Muscardinus avellanarius. Next base: position 56,740,925 of record NC_137803.1, read on the forward strand.
AACTCCAATAACTCAGGTGTAAGCAAACAAGGAAACAGGTTCCAGAATGAGCAAAGAGCCTGCAGAGCCACCAGAGGAGCCGCCAGCACAGGAGCCCACAACCTCGGTGGAGTGAGCCACTCACAGCCTGGAGGGGCTGGCGCTCACAGCCTGGAGGGGCCGCGGCTGCTGGCAAACATTCACTCAGCCTCTAAGCAGTCTTCCACAGTGAGAGTTTTCTTTACTCTGCTGATGAAATATACACCTGCACTGGCCCGTGTACCACTGACTCAGAGCACAGGGCCCCGGGCCATCTCACATCCTCTGTAACAACGCGACTTCCCTGGAATGTTGGTTCCAGGACCACATTGCCAGCCAGGTGCCCTGAAGTGGATGTGGTGCTGCGCACCTGCAATGCCAGTACTTGGGAGGCCGAGACAGGAGGATTGCAGACTCATGGCCAGCCTCAGCAACTTAGCAAGGCCCTCAGCAATTGAGTGAGACCCTGTTCCAAAATAAAAGATAAAATAGGGCTAGGGGTATAGCTCAGAGACAGAATATGCCTGGGTTAAATCACAGTACCACAAAAATAAATAAATAAATAAATAAATAAATAAATAAATAAATGGAATATTTTCATAGATGGTAGCCAGCAAAGTGAGTAAACTGCTTGGTTATATAAATTTAATCCTTGAGTTCTATTTCCAGAAGGATGTACTATTGCTGGTAATATTTATCTCTATTAAAATTAAATTTCCTTCGCCAGGTGAGGTGGCGCATGCTTGTAATCCCCGCGCTTGGGAGGCAGAGACAGGAGGATCGCACAGGTTCAAAGCCAGCCGCTCTGGCTTAACAGACCCTCTTTCCAAAAATAAAAAACCATAAAATAAGTCTGGGAGTGTATTCCGAAGATAGAAGGGCTTCCAGGAACCCCAGTACCACCAAAAAAAGAAAAAATTAAATTTCCTTCAAGTTTCTTGAGTCTTCTCAAGAAGAAATCATCCGTGACATTTAAATCATGTATTTAATATTTTAAAGCCTTCTAAAAACCCCTTCTTAGCAATGAAGCCCGGCGTGGCAGCGCACGCTTGTAATCCCCGTGCTTGGGAGGCTGAGACTGGAGGATCACAGGTTCAAGGACAGCCTTAACAAGTAGTGAGATTCTCATCAACCTAGAGAGACCTTGTTTCAAAATAAAAACTAAAATAGGACTAGGGGTGTAGCTCAGAGATAGAACGGGCCTAGGTTCAATCTCCAATACAGAGAGAGAAAGAGAGAAAGAGATAGAGCTGTCCTCCATGCACATTGAAATATCAGTCACAATAGCAAAAAGAAGGGCCTTCCCTCACTGCATCTCAAACAAAGACAAAACCCCAGTAAGATAAGACAGAATCCTGTCTCCATTGCTGATGATAATGAGCAGGAGCAGGCACTGATTGGTTGGTGGGAAACCCAGGGCCCAGCTCTGGCAAGTTCAGTGTCCTTTTTCCCCAAGCCTTCCATTGGGATTCTTGGCAATCAAACTTGCATTTTTCTTTCTTCTCCTCCCCTCTCTGCTTGAAGCACAGTAATCTCAGGATCAGTAGGAAGATGCTGCATGTGGGATCATCCATTTCTTACATAATTATGAAAGTTGTGTGAGCAAAATGTGAGCCCTGCAAAATCACAATCCCAAGATAGCTTCCATCTCATTAGTGCTAATAGATTACTTTATTTCTCCAGCCCAGTCTAGGACCACTCATCTGGCTTCCACATGCAAGCAAGTCTATGATAGTAAATAAGCCAGACCGCCTTTCTCTGATGAACCCCACCTACACTCAGTGTGAAGTAAAAAGAAGAGATCTCAGCAGGGAACCATCCAAGAACATCTGCATCCACAAGGTAGACTGAAAATCCCCAGGCACTCGAGAAAGTCTCATCTGTCTGTTGTTCAAGTGCCTTTTGGCTTTTGTTTTTGTTTTAACTTTTCATCAAAGGTTAAATTTTAGAATCACCCAAATAAATCCACAGGTTCAAATCTATTGGGGATCTTAAAAAGTAACTCCAAGGAATCAAGCCTTTATATGCCTGGGCTATATTTTCTTAAAAAGAAATTCATTTAGTCAAAGTAGAGCTTTGAGTGAGCGTTTACTAGGAACAAGTTCTTCGTAACTGTCCTCATCCGTCTCCTAAAGGAATAAGAAGAACAGAAAGAAAATCTCCAACACACAAAAAAAGAAAACCACCACAGCACACAAACCCTTTGGGTATTCAAAAGAGTAAGTTTTGACTTAATTATTCAACAGGTGTTTCTTGCTGCCCAACTCCCTCCAAATATCTAATTAAAATCCTTTGTTCTGTACCTTATGCTACATTTTCCCCCTTGTTATCTTGGTGGAGAATAACTATTCACCAGCTTCCATGAAATTAACTCCAATTCAGTGAGTAGTGGCTGGGAGTTCACTAAATGCCAGAAAGTACGGATCCTCACAATGAGAAGCTGAATAATCATGGTGCCCCTCCTATCAGCAAAAGACACACAAGCAACTAAATACTAAGCCAGTAATATGAAGAAACGCAGCAAAAGAACTCCAGGAAGCTTGCTCTCCTTTAAGAAGAGCATTCCTGAGAGATAGGACCACAAATAGAAGATGGTAGACGAGAACAGAAAAGTAGGAAGGAAAGTTTATGGACTTTGGACTCCATGCAGTAGGCCACAGGAAGCCATAACACAAATTTCAAGCCAGTATACAGAGGAGACATGACTCACATCTTATTGTAGAAGAACTGGTACAGCAGCAGAGGAGAGCTGAGTAGGGAGAGTAACTACAGCCAACGTGTCGAGAGGCTATTGCAAAAGCAGCCAAAAAGATCATGTAAATATGGAGTTATGCAGAAATAAGACAGGAGCCGGGCGTGGTGGCGCACGCTTGTAATCCCCGCGCTTGGGAGGCAGAGACAGGAGGATCGCGCAAGTTCGAAGCCAGCCGCGCACGCTGGCTTAGGAGACCCTGTTTCCAAATAAAAATGTAAAAATAGGTCTGGGAGTGTAGCCCGGAGGTAGAAGGGCTTCCAGGAACCCCAGTACCACCAAAAAAAAAAAAAAGAAAAGAAAAGAAATAAGACTGGAAAATCCAGGAGGAAAATAACCCATCCGGAGAAGGAAGTAACGGGGATGACAGGGCGAGTTCTCTGTAATATGTCGGGTGGATGCTATGGAGGATTGTGGGTCCACCAACAGAAAAAAGCAATAAATATGGATAATGATTTCACTTGAGAACGTCCTGAGTTGGAGGTGCCCACTGGACTTTTAAGCGACTATGTCAACCGGGCACTTTAATCCTCTCACGAGGACTGTAGGGTTGGGAGCCATAAAACCACAGTAGCTAAAATCATGCAAGGTCAAACTATAGCCCTGAGTGGGAGTGGCGGTGCGCACTTGCCATCCCAGGACTTGGGAGATTGAGACAGGAGGAGCGCAGGCTCCCTCCCAGTCAGCCTCAGCTACTTAGTGAGGCCGTCTACAACTTAATGAGACGCTGTTTCGAATAAAGAATAAAAGCCAGGCGTGATGGCGCACGTTTGTAATCCCCGCACTTGGGAGGCTGAGACGGGAGGATCGCACAGGTTCAAAGCCAGCCTCGGCTACTTAGTGAGGCTCTCAGCAACTTAGTGAGACCCTGTTTCCAAATAAAGTGTAAAATAGGTCTGGGAGTGTAGCCCCCGGAGGTAGAAAAGCCCCTGGGTTCCACTCCCAGTACCACAGGAAAAAAAAAAAAAAAAGATGTGGAGGAGAATGGAAAGAAACTGTGGGAGTTATGCTTTGTTTTTGTTTGTTCTTGGGCATACGAAAGGCAAAGTCTGAAGGGCAGGACGGGCTGGGGATCCACAAGTGGAGCAAACAAGTGCGGGACTTGGGAAGCTGAGCTGGTGAGAAGGACACCGCACAGATCCTACAGACATCAGTGAAAATAAACCTGCAGTCATACAGAGTGGAAACGCGCCCACTTCCCAGACACCTGTAGAACACGTGTGGGGCTGACTCAAGTTTGAGCAGTGTTAAAATAAGAGTGGAAAAAAAGGATGGGAAGAGAAAATTTACAGGAGCCCGGGAGGGTCAGTAAGCTGATCCAGGCCAGGGGGGTGGAGAGGGGAGGGAAGAGACGGAAGAGCCAGCCTAGGGAGCTGGAGGGAGGAGCGCTGAGGACTGTAGTCTCCCTTGAGTTTTTGTTTCTGGTTTTGATTTTGATTTTGGTTTTGGTTTTGCGGTACTGGGGATGGAACCCAGGGGCATGCTACCTCCAAGGTATACCCCCAGCCCTATTTTTTATTCTTCATTTTAAAACAGGGTCTCACTAAGTAGCTGAGGCTGTCCTCAAACCGCGATCCTCCTGTCTCAGCCTCCCAAATGCTGGAATTACAAGCGTGCGACCCCATGCCTGGCTCCGTTGAGTTTTAACAGAAATTTCCTGGGTGTTTAGGGAATGGCAGCAGTGATAGGATGGTAGTTTATACTCAGTAGAAATTCAAACAAAAAGTTTCCATGCACAGCGCTTCTTATCGGGGTTTGAAGCCAGCCTCAGCTACTTAGTGAGGCTCTCAGAAATTTAGTGAGACCCTATTTCCAAACAAAATATATATTAAAAAAGGTCTGGGAGTATAGCCCGGAAGTAGAAAGCCTCTGGGTTCCACCCCCAGTACCACAAAAAAAAAAAAAAAAACCTGCAGTCCTCCAATTTTGGCCTCCCAATTATTAGGATTACAGGCATTTGCCACCACTCCCAGTTTGGGTAGAGCCCTTCTTTTATTATTTTTTTTCTTTTGTTGTTTGGATCTGAGAACTGAACTTAAGGGCATTTTACCTCTATAAACTGTGGCTAGGTGATATAATTATCCTGATTCATTATAATTAGAAGTGGAGTTAGCATCCCCCATAAAATCCATACCCTGGCTAAGGGAGGTGTAATCAACAAGGCCGAAGTCAGGGTAGTTAAGAAAAGAAAATGTGCAGAGATACGTGTTATATTATTTTTTATGGTTTAATGTTCCTTCTTGAATTAAGATTTTGCAATATATAGCAAAGATAGAGATAAGAGAAAAATTAACCTGGACCAGTTGACACCACCTACTGTAATACTAAACTGTTGTTTTAAAAAATATATATTGTAGCTGAGTGTGGTGGTACACGCTTATAGTGCCAGTACTTGGGAGGCTGAGACAGGAGGACCGCAGATTCATGGCCAGCCTCGGCTGCTTAGTGAGGTCCTCCGCAACTTAGTGAGACCCTCTTTCAGAATAAAGAATAAAATAGGGCTGGTGTCGTAGCTCGGAGGTAGAACGACCCTGGGTTCCACCCTAGTACTGCAAAAAGATCTCAGGACCATCCACGCATATATATATATATATATATATATATATATATATATATATATGCAGTTCCATTATGTTCTTTATCCTGTCTATTTTGAATTACATTTGGGGTGATGGAGCTGTTTCTTCAGCAACTGTAGATAATCACTCTGATCTTTAACACTTTCATGACAGTCTAGTGCCCAGTCTATGTTTCAAGATATCTCTTTCCCTTTTTTTTTTCTGCTTTTGTTTTTGCTTTTTGTTTTGTTTTGTTTTTGAAACAGGATCTCGTGAGGTTCCTAAAAGTCTCCTTAAGTTTCTGAGGTCGATCTCTAACCTGAGATCCTCCTGTCTGTCTCCAAATTACTGGAATTATAGGCGTTGGCCCCCAGACCCAGTGTTTTTTCTTTACCATAGGAAAAAGTGTTATTGTCTTAAGGGATAGGGTGGATTCTCTTTAGTTTGAAAATATGATCCTTTTCTTCATCATAAGAATGAAAAAAGAAATAGGGTGTATTCATTCGAGTCACCCCTCCATGCCAGTCTGGTATGGAGCTATATTTCTTTTTTTTTTTGCGGGTCTGGGAATGGAACCCAGGGGCATTCAACCTCTGAGCTACACCCCCTGCCCTATTTTTTATTCTTTATTTTGAAACCGTGTCTCACTGAGTTGCAGAGGGCCTCACTAAGTAGCTGAGGCTGTCCGCGAACCGCGATCCTCCAGGTCTCAGCCTCCCGAATGCTGGGATGACAAGCATGTGCCACCACGCCCGGCTTATCTTCTGTATTTCTATCTTTTAATAAACTTCTTTAAATCTTCACAAAAAAAAAGAACAAAAAAAGAAATAAATATAGCCCCGGGTTTGAATCTATTGCAGCCTTTTGCCTACATGTGAATTTAAAGTTCATATTATCCTATGGCAGAAACATATCTAATTAATTTGCCATTCTTTTCTATGTAGCTTTTCCTAAAGGGAGAAGGAGTCGAATTCATGATGAACACCTAATTTATAAGTTAATTTCACTTCCTATATACACTTTACAACTGTCCTAGTGGAATATGAAGAAAATGTCATAGTGAATTCTGGCTAATTCTTTTATTCAAGAAAGATATTTCTTATGTTCCCTGATATGTATCGCACATCAAAGTGGAATATGTTATCCATGTTCTCCAAAGGTCATCCTGCTCGGGACCAACCACGCACTTATAACAACGAAGGACAGAGCAGAACCGTGTGGAGCTAAAGATGGGCGTGGCTGGACAGAGAGCAAGGGCCAGAGGAAGCCCGGGGGGGGGGGGGGGGGGGGACCAGGGACCAGTGGTACAAAGAAGGCTGTAGGTCTGAGGCTGGAGGACATTCCTAGACGAGGCCAGCCTTCGAGGTGGACCCCTCCAGAGTGTTGATATTGGGAAGGTAAAGAAGACATTCCAGGCAGGGGGATTGGTGGGAGCTGAGAAGGCACATTTGCATTTCAAACGGAAAGGACTGTGTTGGAGAAGAGGGAAGTGCAATTCTTCACTCAAGAACCTTGGACCCCATCACCAGAGGCCCTTCAAGATCACCTCAGCAGAGGGATTTGGTGCTAAGAAGGAGCTAAAGCTACCTGGTTGGAGCAGGAATGACCAAGGTTAAGATGAGCTATTGCAAGCCAGCCTAAGAGTTGGGGAGGCCATGGGCGACAGCAAGGGGCCAGGCCTCTCCCTTCTTCAAAGCAGGATGACTCTGAGATGGAAGAGGGCCAGCTCCATCCCGGTTCTAACTTTGTAATGGTGTGAACAGTAGGGCTGAGTCTGAGGTCAGAGTGAGACATCCAATGACATCAGCTTGTAAACATTTGGGGGGAGGATGGGGCGGGGCGTCCATTAAAACCCAACTGAGATATAACACAAGTGGAAGTTAGTTTCTGGGTTCCTAGAAACGAATGCCAGCTAGCTACCCTAGTTCCATCACAGCATTGATCCCTGCTCGTGTGATTGACTGTTTTGTATTCCACTTAAAGGATCACTTCCTTCCAAAATTTTAACAGAGAGAGCCAACTGGAATGGGCAAGTAAAATAATAGTAACTAGCAGCCTTAGTAACTTAAAGGAAAGATTGCAATTTTTCAAGAGCCTACTATCCATTCTGGGAGATATGGCTTATTGGCATTTTTATCCCTGTGTGTTAAGAGCATGACCTATTGTAATATAAAAAATCAATCAGCCCCAGCATACCCATGTGCTTACATGTCACCAAACTTTAAATCTAGGTAGGCTTGAACTTTAGTAAACATCAATGTAGAGTTGTTAGTGAGAAAGCAAATTCACTAGTCCTGGTGGAGCCCAACAATTGGCAACCCTAACAAATTCCTAGAATATCACAGAAAAGCACTCTTTGAAAAAAGACTACCTTCCTCTCAGGTGTTAGTGAAGCTCGTCCAACCAGCATGCTAGTCCATTCCAAGTATTCGATAAGTGTGTAATGTACTGGGTCAGCCTGTCCCACTAGCAGCAAAGTGGCACAGAGCACGCCTTGAGTATTTGATGAGATCAAGTTCCTAAGAGAAGCCATCATTCCAGTTATCCCGAAAAGACACTACGGTAAGTAGCTTCACTTGATGTCAGTCAAGTCTAGGATTTATCTTTATTTTTTTAACAAATCATTAGCCCGAAACCAAATTAAGTTTTGGGGGTTTTTTTGTTCATTTTCTGGTTTTGTTTTTGGTTTTTTTTGTGGTGGTACTGGGGTTCCTGGAAACCCTTCTACCTCTGGGCTACACTCCCAGACCTATTTTTTTATATATTTTTTTTATTTGGAAACAAGGTCTCTTAAGCCAGAGAGGCTGGCTTCGAACCTGCGCGATCCTACTGTCTCCGCCTCCCAAGCACGGGGATTACAAGTGTGCGCCACCACGCCCGGCCCAAATTAAGTTTCTAACTTTCTTCATTTTTCCATGTATCGTACTGGGATTCCATGAAAGGTGAGGACATGTTAAAAATGGAGACGAAAAACTCCTTATCCCATAAAATCCAATGTAAATACTTACTGTGCTATATTTTTAGAATGTACTATAAATGAGATAGCCAGATCATGGGCCCCTCCTGTATGATTCTGGGACTCTAATATTGAGCTAAGTTTTAAAAAGAACCCTTGAGAACTTGCTGCTCTTTTAATACTGTTGTGACATATTTATTGATTTATTCATTGAACACATTCATTTTAGGGTGAAAATCTGGCGTTTCAAATTAAATGGTATGACTTAGTATAAGTGACTCTCAATATACAACATTTTTAACCCAGAAATGGTCAAAGCTCCAAAAGACACACCTCTGGGGAATTTATAGGAGTTTCCTATGAAGGCTTTGCTTTAAAGTTCGTGAATATGAACTAATAAAGCATATGATTCACAAAGGACTTCGTACTTTGTCCTAGGCTTCAGAGTACACTTTCTTTTATAGGTATCTTCTAGTTAAGTCTTTTTTATCTTTTATTTTTCATGGTACTGGGGATTGAAACCATTCTACCTCTGAGCTGCACCCTCAGTACCGTTTTCTTTTTTTTTTTTTTTTTTTTGAAACAAGGTCTTGAGGCTGGCCTCAAACTTGCTATCCACCTGTCTCAGCCTCACAAGAACTGGGATCACAAGTACGGGCCACCATGCCTGGCTAGTTAACTCTTTACTTAATAATCTCGTTCCTTCTACCCAGAACATTTTAGTTAGAGACAGCTTTGGATATCTCTAGCACAACTTAAAACCCCCAAAGCTAATTGACCCATTTTTATACATAATCTGTATCAACTCATTGAGTAAACAGAGTTACTTGTAAAGGAAGAGCATTAGCTATTTTAGAAGTGTAAATAATACTCCAGTGTTGTCTACGGCTATCTCCTAGTGACTTTCGGAATATGGAACCATTGTTTATACATTCTAGGGGGTAGGAATAAATCTAAATTGTGTCTTATAAGTGTTCCAACATTGGTGCCTATTTATGAGCTTAAAATGTCCTTTTGAGTAGTTACTTAAAATTTAGTTGAATCCTGTAACCCATCAAGCAGATATCATAGTCCAGTTTATGAAAATACATGGATGCTTAGATATCCCAAACGTGAAAAATCTTCTGACTGCTAAAGAAATATTTTTAAAGATTTCTATATAGTTATTTCCTGAATGTCTGTTTTCTCCAAACATTAGACCAAGTTGCATTGTTTACAAAAATTTATTCATACAAATTTTACACACTTTATATAACAGTTATCAAAGTCCTAGTTATAGATATCATGTGTGTAATAATGCTTAGTTAAGATGCTTTTATCATCGGTTGCACACAAAATAAGAGCTTCAAGACTAACATCTACCTAAATTATCACTATATCATAAATCTGCTTCAGTTTAGTAAGGCTCTTGGCATTTCTAAAAAGTATACAAAAGATTAAACTGGGTGATCACTGTAAAATGCCTGCAGCTAGCCACGGGAACACTAAATTAGACTTCATAAATAAAAGGTTAACTAGAACCCTATTTCACCACTAATAGCTGACACAAATACAGAAAACTCTGCCCATTATCCAAGAAACAAATAAGTACGACTAAAACGCAAGCCGGTGTGCTGCAGCATTGTAGGGCCACTAAATAGCCATCCGTGATTCGTGGCGATTTAAAAGGCAGAGAAAGGCACTAAAGCTACAAACTGCATCCGTGTCACATTGCCTGTTGAGACGGAAGACCTGAAGACAGACTGATCTGCACACAGGACTCTGTTCTCACTGTTCGCAGCATCCATCCCGTGTGGGATTGCAAACACAATTCTGTTTTCTTTGATGTATGACTTCAATCTGATCAAATCCAGAAAGGGAAAAGGAAAGGTCCTTTAAACTTTACAAACGAATGCTTAATTTTTTTCTTGTTTTTTTTTTTTTTTTTTTCTAAAAATTTGTGCCTGAAACTTGGGAGATTGACAGGCTGGTTTGTCTGTTGCTGCGTGATCTGGTTGCTGGGTATAGGTTCTTTTGTTTATAAAGATTATATGTTCAAAGAAGTAACAGGAAACACATGCTTTCTTAACCAAGAAAGGCTACAAGGGTGGGTATGGGGCACTAGCTTACCTCACTCTCCACCACAGATACAACACAGTCCTCATACATCTGAACAACCTTCCAGGATTTATCAGTTAGAAAAATTGAGCAACTGTGAACACTACACATTCTAATATGACAAAGATTGGTTTTATGAAGTCAATTTTACTAAGCAATAAGCCATAATGTAGAAAAATACATTTTACCTACAAACTCAAGAAACAAGAGGTTCATTTTCAGTGCATAATTACTCGGTGGCAGCTACACAGGAGTTCCTAAACTTTACAATAACTTCTTGCATCAAACAACAACAACAACAACAACAATAAAGAAAATAGTGAGGAGCATTCACAAGCTTAAGAGAAGTCAGTGAAGAGATGGTGAACAGCACTTCAACAGCGCATTAGGGCCGGGAGAAAAGTAGCCAGGAAAATCACAAAGGAGAAGGGAGGGTCTACAGAGGTGGGGGTCCAGGGAGGATCTGGCCATTTCACAAGATGAGAAGCGTGGACAGCACTGGAGAAAACACACTGTACTTTGCATCCATTCCAATACCCGGCGCCTAAAACCAGGCAGACACTGGACCCGGGTGGGACTGGACTTCCCCAGCTTCCAGACCTGGGACAGCCTCAAACCAGCCCCTGCCGGGGTCCTCCTCCTAGCCTCTGCTCTGCCTCTGCCAGTACCCCTCGGTTTCCTTCACTCTGTGCCAATTGCCCTAGCCTGGGGAGAGCGGGTTCTCTGGAGACCCGGGAAGTACAGAAGAGAGAGAGGGCTTCCCATCCAAGCCTCCATCTCTTGGGGTGGGGGTGGGGGGGTCCTCAGCTTCTCCCCGAGAATGGCATGGATTCTGGGGAGAAGCACAATTTGGATAGAGCTGTTGTCTCATTAGAATTTCTTTCTGGGCCGAGAGTCTGAAAAGAGCCAAATACATTAAAAAAAAAAAAAAAGTAGAATCGAAGAAAGCGAAAGTATTGGAATTGGCACCCAGCCAGGGGGACAGTACCCACGTGAGTAACTGGCTGGGGTTGAAACGCCTGCCCCAGAGACTCCTGGGGCAGAAGCCAGCCCCTCAGCAATTCACACTTGTCCTCGGCTCCCTGGAGCAGGGCTTCGCTGTTTATGCACAGTAGCAAATGGTCAATAGTAATATCTTCAGGCCTGTAGTGGATAAAAATACTATCCTTTTAATTCCAGTTTACAAAAATAGGAGTAATATTCAAAACAATGATTGTCTCTATTTTCTATTTCTTTATATAAAAACATAAACACCTCAGGCGAATTTTCAATCCTTGTGCAACTGCGCTCTCTATTATACGTCTATATTCTTTATATATATTTATACTATATATCATTAATTGGTCCACAAAGTATATCTGTGCATTCTCTAGTGCTTTGTAAAAAGAAAAAAAAAACAATATTACTATCAAAATATTCATTTAATGGCTTTACTTCATACATAAATACATGTTTGGATCGAACACATGAGCGATGACCGTAGAGTCAGTTTGGAAAACGACTTTTCTTTGTGTCGGGGCTGTACACGCGGGGCAGCGAGGACGCGTCGCTACAAAAACGCTATTCGGCGGCGGCCTTTGTTTTTAACCCTTTGCTTATACCTTTTCCCCAGGACGGCCGCCAAGTATTTCTTGACAGCCATTTGTTTACGGTAGCGGCTGTAGCTGTCGGTGAAGATCCCGTCCGAGTGGCGCTTGGACAGAGGCTCGGAGTCGTCTTCCGCGCCGCCCCCGAGGTTTCCCCTGCGAGAAAAAGGGTCGGGGGGGAGGTTGAGCGGACCCGGGCCGCAGAGAGCGCCCACGGGAGCCTCGGGGAAGGGCGCAGAGCCCGGGCCTCGGCCAGGAGGGACCCCAGAGCGGGCGGCCACGGAGACCCCGCCCTCTCCATCCCCCGGGTCTTCTGAGGACCACGGACCCGGGAGGAGACCCAGATAAACCGCGCGCCTCTTAAGGCTTCCTCCCAACGCCGCCTGGCCGAGATGGGTCCCGGACACACAAAGCAGATAGCCCGGGGGCCCTCAACGCCACGCCCGCGGCTGCCCCGAGTTTCCATCCCTCCCCCCGCCCCCCGACTCGTAGCCCAGCGGGAGGGGAACGCTCCTATCCGCACGCTAAGTCGAAAAACCTGACGATAATAATATAAGTCGACAGGCTGCAGGCAATATTCTCCACCGCATGAATTATTCATTGCGAAAACGTAATCTGTTTTCCCGTGGGCTTTATTAAAATGTTGCCTTCTGCTGAGACTGGCTCCACGCAAGCCCCGAGCGCTGGGTTTGTCTGAGTGAGCAAAAACTGCCTCCTTACGAGTCTCAGTTTCGCGATGCGTTTACTTCGATTTGAATTTATAATAAAGGCCAGGCCCCACCCTCCAAAATGTCACGCTTAGAGGAAATTACGGCAAATCCTCCCAGGAACCTACAAGGTTTTGAATGGTTGGGGGAGGAGGAACTGGGCTCTCTTTTCATTCAAAACGGATCCAAATCCCCGGTTTTCCTGCCCTCGCTCCCTCTCACCGGGTCTCCAGCTCTGGGACCAAACTTCAGGCGCCACTCTCACCTCCGCGGCCGCGGGGCGGGGACCCCAGCCCCACGTGCGCCCCGGCGCCCGGCGCCCCGCCCGCCCCGCGCGCGTCACGCGCCGTTAACTCTTTGCAAACTCTTACCCCATGCTCTGGGCCACCAGGGACCGCAGGTACTTCCTGGCGGACAGCTGGTCCAGCACTTCGCGGTAGGCCTGGTTAAGGATCCCGTGCGCCACATCCCTAACGGGGAGGCAAAGTGTGCAGCCGAGGTCACTGCCGGCCCCGCGGCAGCCCAGACCCCCACCCCGGGCCCGTCGGCGCAGAACTTGGGAGGAACTCTCGGGAGATTCCCGAAAGCCGATGCTGGGGTCCAGAGGCCGGCCCGGCCCGCGGGTGGTGGTGAGTGCCCAGGCGCGCACTCGCTGACCCCCTTGGGCCACGGGCCTCTCGGGCCCCACAGACTCTCCGGCTACTGGTTTTGCGCGGCTCCGGTGGGGTCGGGTCAGGGAGCAGGGAGGGACCTGCCCCGGGGGCGCCCAGCCCTCCCGCCCTGGCCGGCGCCCGCACCTGGGGTCCGCGGGGCGGCGGGGGGCGTAGGCGTCCTGCAGCGCCGAGGCGGGGCTCCCGGCGCCCGGCGGCTCCGGGTCGTAGTAGTCCTGCAGCGGGTTTCCGTCCTCGTCGTACGCCTCGTCCTCCGGCCTGCGGGTGGCCAGAAAGAGTGGTCAGCACAGGCCCTCCCCAGCGGGACGAGGAGCTCTGGAAAAGTCCCCACCGAGACCGGTCCCTTCTTCCAGGACAGGGTGGGGGTGATAAAGGGAGATAAAGGGCGGCCCTGCGGGATCCACGCACGCTGGGAACCCGCGGCTCGCCTGCTGGCCGCGCACACCTAGCCAACGAAAAGGACAGCCCCGGTTCCCCGCGGGCCCCCAGGCCTCCCCCCGGCAGCAGCGCGCGGGGACTCGACGGTCCCGGGGAGGCGTCGCTGCCCGACGCGAAGACCCGGGGGCGGGGGCCCAGCGCCAGCGCCCAGGGTGGGTGGGGTGTGTCCTGGCAGCCACCCCCACCCGCGGCTCGGAGCCCAGGGGAGCCCTTCCCCGCGCAGATGTAGGTCACGGAGAACCTCCCGTTCCTATTTTGGGCCTGAGAGTATCTGGCAGGGGCATGAATAATAGATGCCCCTAAACTTAGCCGGCTCGGCGGCGGCGGCGCGTTGGGCAGCGAGTCCGCGCGCCCGGGTGCCTCTCGCCCGGGAAAGTGCCAGGCGCTTGGAACTTCGAAAATAACCGGAGGTGAAACCAGGGGGCTTTTAAGTTCACACAATAAATAGTTCGCACTGCTCTGCCAGCCCCCGCGGGTCGGCAGGACCCCGCATCGACCCCGACAGGGGTCCCGCCGCCGACCCGACTGTCACTCCCAGCCACTGCCCCCATCCCCGAGGAAGCGGTGGGTGAACACCAGTCCCGAGCGCTGGGCCGCCGGGGAGGCTGGGACTGCGCTCCCCAGGCCCGGCGGGAGTCGTAAGGGTTACTCCCCGCCGCCGACCCGACCCCCGCGGGGGTCCCGAGCCAGGCGAGCCGCCCCGCCCGCCCGCGCCCAGCCGGTCCGCGCCAACGCGCCTCGCCCCGGCTCTAGGTCCCGGAGCCCAGGTCTCTCTGGCCACTTTCTGCCCTGCCTGGAGCCCAGATGCTGGAACCGCAGGCCAAAAACTCAACCCCGTCTCTACAGCCAACTCGACGGTCTCAATAGCTCCCCCTCCCCGGGAGAACACCCCCGGGCGCGGCTGGTCCAGGCTTCTTTACCAAGCTCGGCGAACCCGAGCGCCTCCAGGCGCCGACGCCCCGCTGCCCCGTGGCCTCCACTGCCCAGCACCTCTAGGGATGCTCGGGGGCTGCGGCGGGGAACCCGACAGAGTCGACCGACTAGAAACCCGGGTGTTAAGCAAAAGGCCAGGTTTCCCAGACCCTGGCAGGGGCAAGACTGCCCTGCGGTCCCGCCCGCCTGCGCGCTTTCGGCTCCTTCTGGGATACACCCAGCCTCTTTCTTCTCTCGAGTTGCTTTCCTTGGCCGTAACCGGCCAGCACTCCCCTCCCCAGGACAATCGGGGACTCAAAATGCATTTGTAAACGCCGGATCCCTAGAAAGAAAGCTCTTTGGGGGAAAGAACTGGACCGCGGCGAAGAGAAGGGCCGCAAAGGGAGCGGGAGACCCCGCCCCAATAGTCCCGAACGAGCTGAAACAAAGCAAAGTCGGAGGGGGCTGCGCGCTCAAGCTCCCGCCTAGCTTGGGGAGCCCAAGTTCTCCGAATTCACCCTACCAATCGGTAAAAGAAGCCGGGCTGGGGGCCTTGCCCTGCCCCCCTCGGGCGGGAGTGGGGGGAGGCATCCTCTCCGCGCGCGCTCCTCGCTCCGCCGGGTCCCGGGCTGCGCGGGGCTGGGGGAGGGGCGCCTGGTGGTCGCGGAGTCTGCCCGGCCCCCAGACTTGCCTAGGGCCGGGACCCCGGGCCCAGCCAAGGCAGCTGGAGGCTCACCAGAATCAGCGCTCGGGGGTCTGCGTCCCGGGAACGGCAGAGGGGCGCCCCAGCCAGCCCCGGCGCCCGGCACCTACCTGATCCCGGGGAACCGGAGCCCGGCGGCAGCAGGTGAGCAGTAGACGCTGCTGTGCATGATAATCCCAAAGACCAGCAGGGCCAGCCTGGCTCCGCCACACATGGTCATTCTGCGCAGAACGGAAAAGAGGGGACGCGGTCGTGCGATGGCCCCTGCGACCCCAAGAAACTCCGGGCGCTGGGGAGGGAGCGAAGCGTCGCCTCCCGGGGCCGGGTGCCACTTGGCGACACCCGCGCGCCCAGACACTGCTTGACTGCTATAGTTAGAAAAAAAAATAGATATGTAGGCACAAACCTGGCTCCCAAGAGCCAGGCCGGGCAGGAGGGGAAGGGAATCCGTACCCCGCCGCCCATACCGGCCGGGGGAAGCCGGCAGTCGAGGGGGCCGTTTGGTAAGACCCCCACCCCCACCCCCGACTGTTTAACTCTTACCGCTGCTCCCGGAGGGTTGGTGCCAACGAGGCTGGCGGGCTCGAGTTTCTCCAAGTTCGTGCGCCGGGGTCACAGCCCCAGAGGCATCACCGCCTGGCGTCGGAGTCGGAGGCGAGGCCGCAGGGACGGGGCGGCCGGGGGGGCTGCGGGACTTGTGCGCCCAGGCTAGAATTCCGTTCAAAAGTTTGCAGCCGCACGGAATCGGGAGCGAGCGAGCGAGACGCCCCGGGCGCGGGCAGAGGTGCGCGAGGAAGGAGGGGAGAGGAGGCGGCGGGAGGGAGGGATGGAGGGGGGCGGGGCAGGTGGCCGCCAAGTCCGCGGGGAGACGCGGGTGGTTACGGGCCGGCGGGGCCGGCCGCGGCGGGCCCGGGGCGAGCGGGCTGCGAGCGGGGAGGCGGCGGCGCCTCGCCTGCTCGAGGGCCCTCCGGCTGCGTCTGAAGATGCGGCTTCAGCTGCTGCAGCCGCCGGTTGCAGAGGTGACGGGCAGTCCTGGCGTGCTTATATATGCAGCTGGCGAAAAATCTATCCGAACACGGCTTTAGGAGCGTCCTCTTTGTCCACATCTGTCTGCCTATGGCCTTTGAGTACAGAATATTTTGGTGCACTGTTGCGCTCCGATTTTTATCCATGAAATTACTTCCCACCCCCCCCACACACACACACACACGGTTTTTTTTTTCAGTCACGTAATGATTGAGTATCAGAAAAAGACGTCAGCATCCGAGTCCCTCAAGGAACATATTAACTATTCTGTGCTGTCCGCTAGGATGATAAGATCCGAGTCATCGACTTCTCATAAACACCTTTCACTCATACAATCCAATTTTTAAGGAGTCCAGTTATTAGGATGGTTTTCAGTTTTGCCCCATTTTTCAAGGAGAGGTAAAGAATTCTCAGAATTTCTAGGATTTTTTTTTTATTACATCCCTGCTCTTCCTCTTTACTTTCCCATCAAACTCCACCAAGGAGAGCTCTGGTCTCTAGAATTAAGCACCACGAAGCTCTCCTATTAATAAATTTAATTTATGTCTCCTAATTTCTTGCGTATGTTCTTTCAGCTAGGCAATTAAATATGGAAGTCGTTTTGTTTTTAAAGGGAAGTCTTGGAGGATTTTCAGTAAATCTCTAATGGGTCTGGCGGGCCTTGACATTCAGGCTACCCGTAGATTGATTAGCGCTGAGGCTCCGCGGAGGCCTGCGGAGCTGTCCAGGCTCTGGGTGCTGAATTGTTTGGGCGCAGATGCTATGAACCCTGGAAATTGCCAGTGGCTTAATTTTCACCAGAGCCTCTGAACCTGAAGCTTTGGCAGTGGTGCTACTGATGTGGCACTCTGCTGCCTAAATCGACCCACTGTTCAGATTCATGCCCCCTTTACAGTGCTCTGAGGCTAAGAACCGTCTCAGTCCTGCCTTCCGGCTCAGTGAAGAACATTCTGTGCCTCCTGATTGTGTGAATCCTGATGTTTGGATCCCCAGCTTTTTCTGTTTGTCCACTTTCACACTTTCTGTGGCTCTTGCCGGTTTTAATATTAAAACTGTGACATCGTGCTTTCCACAAGAATCAAGATTTTAAGAACGTGGGGATGAGAAATATGGGTTTTTTCACTTTTTTATTTTTTTTTTACAAGTTGGATTCTGTTTGGGGAAAGACAGGCAGACTGAGACTGTAACAGGGTTTCCAGTACAAGTTTACTCGCTGAGGGTTTTTAACAGGAATCCCTCCCTTGGGAATGGGTAATAAAAAAAATTTTTTTTTAACTGAAAATGACGTGGGAAGAGGAAAGCAATGAGGGAAAGTGTATTCGCCCTGGACCTCGCAAGCCCCTGAGTAATTCAACAGGATTCATAAGTCCCTTCTCCAGTAAGAGATCTGGCTCTATTTCTTTTGAAAAGGAAATGGGGGCATCAATAAGCATTTGTGTGTTTTCTAATGATTTGGATCTTACCAAAACTGAGAGGAAATGACAATTAAGCTGGAGTGTCTCCCGTTACCGCGATCTAGGGCTATCATTTAAATGAGCTTTGTCGGTTCTGCCCGCTTTTTCCAAGACAAGATGTTTCTCGTTCCCAACGCCACTCTTGCTTTTATTGGAGACTTAACACTTCTTCCAAGAAGGGAAAGTTTTCCTTATTCCTGGCCATGAATGGCCCCAAAGGGCCTGCTTCCTCCTGGTTTCTTCCTGGCCACGTGCTAGCCTGGCCGCCTCCAATAAAACTCCATGCATGGGTGCGGGGAGGGCATCTCGTTGTCGGCCCTGTGCCCCCCCCCCCCGCTTGTGCTGGAGCGGTTCCCTGCGTGTGTCCCGGGGTTCAGCCCGCCTGGCTCCCACACAGGCCCGCGGTGTTCACCCAGGACCATCAAGAGGAGAAGGCTTTCTTCCCGGAGCGCTCGAAGCCATTACCTGCGGTGGCTTTCCTGTCTGCGCGTCAAAGGTGAACCCCATTAAAAATCCTTCCTCTTTCCTCCCACGCGGATTCCAAAATGAGTTCAATCTGGAGAAATATTTGAAAATTTCCAAGACTCCTTGTACGACTCACCACCCAACTTTAGTAAAGAGAGCCACCGTGTGGGGAGTGTGTTGTCTTCACGGTCTATGGGCTGGGCGAACCACCAACAATTATTCGGTGAGCAGGACCTCTGCGGCTCCAGGGCCGGGGGCTGCGCCTCTGCCCTCGCACACTCCCCAGCTCAGGTCCTCGGCGCCCCGCACCCCAAAATCACAAGCCTCTAGGTGGGTACCCGCCCAACAGAGTGAACACTGAGCAAAGAAATGGAGATTCTTCCCCAACCACAAAAAGTTGAGCTCCAGGGGCCCACAATCTAAAGACCCACCCAGCCAGGTTCCACAGCTGCCGGTAGGAACCAAACCCCCGCCCCCCGACAGGCTCCTCCGCAGATTTTTTTTCGTTGCCAGTGTCTATCTTTAATTGGGCGAGTTAGGCATCTCAGGGCAGCTAACCTTTCGGGTTCTTGAAAGTTGTGGCGGGGACCCTGGGCGGGGAGAGGCAGGGAAACGCTAAGCTAGGGAGGAAATCAAATCTGCGGCCCCGGGGTGCATCCTCAAATCCACAGAGAGCTTCTTGCTTTTTTTTTTGGGGGGGGGGTGGGTGGAAGATAAATCTCAAAGGCCAAGTCGTTTTTCTGCCACCACTCCTCCTCCTAAGAGTATGAATTTGCTTCTAATCTGTGGGAGGTCCCAGGCCAGCCTTAGCCCTGCGGAGGAGGGAGGGCTTTGGGTCTGGCCCAGAGAACCGGGCAGGCCACCTATCAGCCCCCAGTGCCCGCTAGAGGGCCCAGTGCGCTGAGGTGTCCCGGGGAGCAAGAGGGAGGGACCTGAGCCCAGACCCTGACACCAACCTGGCTAACCGGTGCCTGGAACCCTGGCCAATCCCAAGGACCTGAGACTAAAAGGGCGCTTTCTGGGGAAAGGAAGCAGGGGAGAGTTAGAGGCAGAAAGGTAGAGTGAAAGAAGGGGATTTTGTGTATTTTTTTCTTACCTAGTTTCTCTCCCCCAAGGGATTTTTACATCCTCCTACTGTGACTGGGGTTAAGAGCTTGAGAGAAACTTCCAGAAGGGGCTGCATAGAATTGAAAGTGATGGGGGGGGGGCAGTAGAACTTTTTATTTACAGGTAACACAAAATAATTTCAAGCACAGCCCCCACTGTAACCCCAACATTTGCCAGAAGACTCCCCAGGCTAGCACAGTTTCTCTCCAGGCTAGGAAATGTTAGAAGGTTTATGTTAGCTAAAACACGTCACATCAGGGTCAGTTAGCAAAGCAAGAGAAGCCAGGGGAATCTCAAGAGTGGAAGGCCTCGCCGCTGTCCTCTGACACCGCATGTCTCCCACCCACCAAGCAGGGGCTGCTTGGAAATATTTGTTAGAAATGATGAAATATCCTGAATTTCAACTCCCTTATGTGGCAGTTCCTTTTTATCCTGTTAGTCCTTCAGATGGGAAAACAAGCTTTGATCCAAAATAATCAGCACTACTTGAAAGCCAAACTAACACTCCCCTGAATGGTTTTTCCTGACCCGTTGTCTTTCTGATGCTGGCGTCTTGGGCCCTGAATCAACACTGGATTCAAAGAACTCTAGCCTCCAAAGAAGTAGAATTTTGTATTTAGACAGGAGGACCATGTCTGGTCAATGTGCCAGTGAGTATGCATACTCTCAGTAAATATGCTGGGTTTGGGTTGGCAAACGGTTTCCCAACATTAGCAGTATATACAACGCAAATAGGATTTATATTGTCCTGTCTCTGCTGGGTTCCTCCTCTGTGAACCACCTTCACTTGGGAAATAACTCTCCCTCTGCTCCAAGGAAATCTTCTTGCTACTTCCAGCCCCCATAGTGTGCCTCAGGGATGAACAAAGTGATGCCTGCCTCTAAGGAGGTGGGTGGAGGAGATTTCCCCCACTTCCCTCTGGCCCAGCCGCTCAGTGCCCAGCACTCCTGCAACCTCCATGTCCCATCCCATCAGCTTGTTTTGGCCACATAAAAGGCCATGTTTGCATAAAGCATCCCACATATTCCAAGTATAAACGATACAAGTCAAGATTGGAAAAATCTCACATCCCCATTCTGTTCTTTTCCAGGCAGTACTTAGCGTAAGAACCAGGCTATCCTGAGCCTTTGGGGGGCACGAGCTTGACGCAGAACATTGTCCTCTCCCGTGAACGACAAAAGTGAATTATAAAGCTGGATCCAATTTCACTCTAAACTTTTTCTCTTCTGACTCTTCCAGCAAATGTGATGACTAATGACTCACTCCATACCGATTTCACCTGTAGGGAAACCCAAATGTTCTGCTACAGAACGTCATGACCACCACTTACTGAACTGCCTGCATCATGCTCTTCCGAACTCACTGTGAAGTAAGGCTCTGATGAGCTTCCCCATGATGTGTCCTGACGTCTCTGACCTTCAGACTGCAATGGCTCACACACTCTGAAAACAACCGGGGAAAAAAAGAAACATTTTCAAACCACACGAACAAAAAAGCATCTCTCTCTCTCTTTCTCTCTCGAATCCAAGGACAGGATTGCATGTTCTCAGGGCCAAAAATACTGCCGGTTGTTTCAAGACACAGAACAGACACCCAAGAAATAAAAATCAGATGGGATTTTTGCTGTAGGTTTGGGTGATTTCAGGTATCCCACATGCGTGCCTCTTTTAAGGCAGAATTTTCTGTACATTATGGGGTACCCAAAATATAGTCCCCAGACTTCACTCTGAAGCTTCTGCCAAACTCTTCTGAGGTTTCTAGAATATCTCCTCTTAAAAGCCAAGCAGAAGAAAGTCCTTTCTATGTCTAAATTTTTACATCTAAGGCTCAGAAAGCCTTAAGTAGGGGGGAAAAAGCTTGGAAAGTATCTGGGAAACCCAATATCCTAAATTACTTTTTGAGACAGTTTCTGAAAATGTTGGAAGAGGAATCTTTGTGCAAAATAAAACAAGGTTTTTATAGACAAAATTAAAAAGGACCTTTCTCTGTGCGTTTATAACATCCCAAATCTCTGCCCTCTGTGCTCAGAAGACTCACTCAGCCTAACTTTCAATAAATATACGTATATTTGTACTAATTTTGTGAAAACTTTGTCATTATCCTCATTACCATTACTGGATGGTAATGTCTCTGCAAATACTTTCTTCCAGGCTGGGAAAATAAAGCCTAGGACCTCCTGTATGCTACACAAGCACCTAACAATGAGTTTTATTTGCTCTTGCAAATACGTGTGTGTGTGTGTGTGTGTGTGTGTGTGTGTGTGTGTGTGTGTGTGGTACTGGGGATGAACCTAGGGGCTTTCTACCTCTGGACTATACTCCCAGACCTATTTTTTTTAAATATTTTATTTGGAAACAGGGTCTCACTAAGTTGCTGAGGGCCTCACTAAGTAGCTGAGGCTGGCTGTGAACCTGCGTGATCCTCCTGTCTCCGCCTCCCAAGTACTGTGATTACAAAACCATGCCTGGCTTGCAAATACTTTTAAAATAATCTCTCTGCCCAAATATACATAACAATAAGGAAAAAATATCATCTACATAGAATACTGTTTGCCATGAGTTTACTATTTGAAATCTTTAATTAGTATTTCTTTAGATCATTTTGAATGCTTCCAAAGAGCCTGCACAATATTGCTACTCCCCAGTTAAAAATAGGAAGGATAGCTGGGCGAGGTAATGCACGCTTGTAATCCCTGCGCTTAGGAGGCTGAGACAGGAGGATCACACGGGTTCGAAGCCAGCCTCAGCTACTTAGTGAGGCTCTCAGCAACTTAGTGAGACCCTGTTTCCAAATAAAGTATAAAATAGATCTGGGAGGTAGAAAAGCCCCTGGGTTCCACCCCCAGAACCACACACACACACACACACACACACACTAGCAAGGATAATAATAACAACTGTTTAGAAACAATCACAGCGCTGAGTTTCCCCTAATAGCAATCTTTGTAGGCACTACTGTCACTCCCATTTTACACATGAGAAAATGGGGCTCAAAGAATTTAGGTAACTTATGCAAACTCAATTTCAAGTTTCAATGGCTCTAGCGAATCTTAATGACCATCATATGTTATACTGACTTATATATTTTTTCCTCTAGAGTTGTGATAAATACAAATTACTAGCTTAATATTAGCTTAAGTCTGTGATGACCCAACTGAGAAGAAAATTGGTTTTTTATTAATTTTTCCAATTAAAATTATGTTTACTATAATAGACACCAAATGCTACTAACACTATTGAAACTAAGTTAAGACACAAACATACCATATACTCGTGAGTTTTCTTTAGATAAAATAGGTATGCTTCTGCTGGCCATGGTGGCACACACCTGTAATCCCAGTTCTTGGGGGGCTGAGACAAGATCACAGATTCCAGGCTAGCCTCGTCAACTTAATAAGACCTTCAGGAATGTGGAAAGACCCCATTTTGAAATAAAAAATAAAGGAACTGTGGGTATAGTTCAGATGTAGAAAGACGTTAGGGGACAATCTCCAGTACCAAACAAAACAAAACAAAACAAGAGGTATGCGCTAAGATATGTTTTTTTTGTTTGTTTGTTTTGGTTTGGTTTGATCTTTTTGGTGGTACTGGGGTTCCTGGAAGCCCTTCTACCTCCGGGCTCCACTCCCAGACCTATTTTATATTTTCGAAACAGGGTCTCTTACGTCAACACGGCTGGCTTCGAACCTGCGCGATCCTCCTGTCTCCGCCTCCCAAGCACCCAAGCGCGGGGATTACAAGCGTGCGCCACCACGCCCGGCTAAGATATGGGTTTTAAGGGATACCACATATTCTTATTTACATATACCAAGGTGTTCGAAAGGTTAAAAATATTGCCGTCCCAAGTCATTATTTAAAATACTTTCATGATTAAGAATGCATGAAAAGTTTTAGTGATGTGTTTAAGTTTTGAAAAATTCAATACATTTTAAATTTGTCAGTTAATACTCATTATGTGATCATCTCATTAAATCATCACGTAATTGAATACCAGCGAAGCCATATGACTAGTGAGTCAAGACCTGTGAGTCAAATGGGGCGATATGTAAAACGGAAAGTTTGTTTGGGTTTTTGTAGCAGAGGGGACTTGAACCCAGGGCTTCATGTATAGTAAGAAAAGCATTCTGCCACTGAGCTACATCTCCAGCCCAAGTGTTTTATAACAGTAGCTTCCAGACCAGTAGAAGGGAAGTGAAATGAACATTTAGGAAATTCTTTGATAGCAGTAATATTCTCCGTGTTAGGTATTTTTCACTTAATCTTTGGCCTCTGTAAGATAGGCATGGTATTGTGTGTGTGTGTGTGTGTGTGTGTGTGTGTGTGTGTGTGTGTGTGTGTGTGTGTGTGTGTTGGGAAATCTGATTCAGGGTTTTCTAGGGAAGCACTCTGCCTCTAGCATGCCTATTTTTACTGATGGCTGAACTGGGATTCTGACCAGTGAATTAACTTGACGCCAGCCCACAGCTATCAAAGGACAAAGTCAGGTTTCAAGCCCAGGACTATTTCCAGCGTCAGTGTGCTTTCTCCCGCCACTCGGCCGCCCTGCTGCTGCTGTATAATCACCATTAGTCACAGGAAGAGAAGCAGCATCGTTTAAAACACACGCACAAATGATTCTGTAACAAAACATCAGTTCTAAGGCAGTAGTTTAAACAATTATTACTACGTTTTCTCTGACATTTTAAGATAAAAGGAGCTATGTATTAGCATATGCAAGAACATTTTAAAAGAGATAAGTAATGAATTGGGTTGCGCTCAGACGTACTTTAAAATGTGAAAAGTTATAGCAATTAAAACAGTGTGGTGCTGGTGAAATAATAGATCAAAGGAATAAATAGATCAAAGTGTGTGTGTGTGTGTGTGTGTGTGTGTGTGTGTGTGTGTAAAGAAATAAACACAATACCTAATTTCCAATGGAGAGAGTATAATACTGGGACAATTAACTATCCATTTGGAAGAAGAGAAAAATTAGATTGCTCCTTATATTCTATAAAAACCTCAAACATACCCAAATGAATTCAAGAACAAAGATAAGCCATATGTGAGTGAGAATACACATCTGCAATCCCTGGTGGCACACATTTGAGAGACTGAGACAGGAGGATCGCAAGTTCAAGACCAGCCTCAGCAACTTACAGAGGTCTCTCAGCAACTTAGTGAGACCCTGTTTCAAAATAAAAAATAAAATAGGGCTCGGGGAGTAGCTCAGAGGTAGAATGCCTCTGCTTTCAACTTCCAGTACCAAAAACTAAATAAATAAAAACAAGCATTAAAATATCACAAAAATACTAAAAAAAATGAGTAATTTTTAAATTCAAAGAAGTTTTAAGACTGGCAATTAGGACAAAACCATAAAGGAAGAGATTGGCAAATTAACCTGTAGCCCCAGCTACCAAGGAGGCTGAGGCAGGAGGATCAATTGAACTGCAAGAATGAGAGGCCAGACTCCGCAGCATAGGCAGAGCCTGTGCAGAGAGAGAGAGGGAGGAAGAGGGAGGGAGGGAGGGAGAGAGGGGGAGGGAGAGAGAGGGGGAGGGAGGGAGGGGGGAGGGGGAGGGAGGGAGGGGGAGGGAGGGAAGGAGGGAGGCAGGGGGAGGGAGGGAGGGAAGGAGGGAGGGAGGGGGAGGGAGAGAGAGAGAGGGAGGGGGAGGGAGGGAGGGAGGGAGGGAGAGGGAGGGAGGAGGGAGGAGGGAGGGAGGGAGAGGGAGGGAGGGAGAGGGAGGGAGGGAGGGGGAGGGAGGGAGGGAGGGAGGGGGAGGGAGGGAGGGAGGGAGAGGAGGGAGGGGGAGGGAGGGAGAGAGAAAACCGCAAATAAGCAACATACATGAAAACTTTGAGGAAATGTTGGTTCTGCTTATAAAAAGTAAGAAAATCAAAATATGAAGAGTAAAGCCAGGTGTGGTGGTGCACACTTGTAATCCCAGTACTTGGGAGGCTGAGACAGGAGGATCACAGGTTCAAAGCCAGCCTCAGCTACTTGGTGAGGCTCTCAGAAACTCGGTGAGACCCTGTTTCCAAATAAAATATAAAACAGGTCTGGGAGTGTGGTCCAAAAGTATAAAGCCTCTGGGTTCCATCCCCAGTACCACAAAAAATAAAAATAAAAATAATACAAGCCGGGCGTGGTGGCACACGCTTGTCATCCCAGCATTCGGGAGGCTGAGACCAGAGGATCGCGGTTCACGGGCAGCCTCAGTTACTTAGTGAGGCCCTCTGCAACTCACTGTGACCCTGTTTCAAAACAAAGAATAAAAAATAGAGCAGGGGGTGTAGCTCGGAGGTCAAATGCCCCTGGGTTCCATCCCCAGACCCGCAAAAAAAAAAAAAAGAAAAAAAATACGATCACACACAAATGCAAAGTTGATAAAGGACACAGACAAGCATTTTACAAAATTCGTAAAAGCATCTTTGAGAGAAATTTTTCTTTTTCCAAATGGACAGGCCGTTGTGCCAGTGTCCTACTCTTTTACAGGAAATTACATATTAATGTTTATTTCTTGATATTTATGTACTTTATATTTGTTCCTTTGCGCTATTGGAAGCAATACAAGTGGCCCCACTAGTATAAATTAAAATATCTTTTGTGCTTACGTGTACGGTCCTAGGGATTCAGTCCAAGACCTCGTGCATGCTAGGCAAGCACAAAAATATCATTTTTAACCTAACAAATTGGAATGATTTAAGATATTTTCCACTATGTTATACTGTCAAACATGCTAGGAAATGTGCCCTCAGGCATGGCCAGCAGGAGCGTGTATTGATCCAACTTGTCCGGAGAGCAGATTGTCAATTATGCAGAAATTTCGCCCACTGATTTTATTTTTATGAATCTATGAGGGGAAATAAGCAAGTGTGAATTTGTCCAAAGATTAACTACCACCCTATTCATAGCGCCACTGCTTGCAATACAGAACATTTGAAAACAATTATAAAATGTTACATGATAGAAATTCATGAAATTTACTTTAGTACCTCCCCACAAAGGGTCATAATTTCTACTATAGAACAGTAAAATTAAATGGCATTGTAGAAACATCTTCGATGACATGAGAAGGTGCGTATGTCACTAAGAAAGCAGATCATAAACCCAGTACTGAGGATGGAAGCCAGGGCCATTCTACCTCTGAACTACACCCCCAGCTCCATTTGGTTTTTTTGTTTGTTTGTTTTGTTTTGTTGGTTTTTTTTTTTTTTTTTTTGGTGGTACTGGGGATGAAACCCAGGGGCATTCTACCTCCAAGCTACACCCCCAGTCCTACTTTTTATTCTTTATTTTGAAACAGGGTCGCATTAAGTTCTGGAGGGCCTCACTAAGTAGCTGAGGCTGGCTGCAAACCTGCGATCTTCCCATCCCAGCCTCCCAAGTGTGCACCACCACACCCAGCTTATGCTACCAATTTTATAAAAACAAAACATGTCTGCCTACGCATCTGGAAGTATATATACTAAAACAGTAAAATATTTATTGTTAGTGTTGGAACTGTGAAGGGGAAGCTGGATTGTGTTAACTTACTTTTTGTGTTGATTCGTTGTTTCTCAAAGTTTTAAAATAGATATTTTCATAGTAAAAAATTATAAGATTCGTTTTAAATGTACATCTAATGCATGGCTTTACTTCATTGTATTGCTTTTTGTGTATGTGTGGTACTGGGCATTGAGCCCAGAAGCATTCTACCTCTGAACTACACCCCGAGCCCCATTTTATTTTTAATTTTTTTTAAATGTCTTGCTATGTGGCTGAGGCTGAGCTTGAACCTGTGATCCTATCTCAGCCTCCCAAGTGCTGGGATTATAGGTGTATACCACTGCTCCTCCTGGCTTCCTTATTACATTTGATGAGGGTACTGGGGATTGAACCCAGTGGCCTTCTACCTCCAAGTTATACCTCTAGCCCAATTTTTTTTTTTTTTTTTTTTTTGCAGTACTGAGGATGGAACCCAGGGCCATTCTACCTCTGAGCTACACCCCCAGCTCTAGTTTTTATTCTTTATTTTGAAACAAGGTCTCACTAAGTTATGGAGGGCTTCACTAATGAACTAAGGCTGTCCGGAAACCTCGATCCTCCTGTCTCAGCCTCCCAAGTACAAGGATCACAAGCAGGCACCACCACGCTCAGCTCCAAATTTTATTTCTTATTTGGAAAAGGGGTCTCACTAAGTTCCAGCAGGCCTTACTAAGCTGCTGTGACTGGCCTCCTGTTTCTGCCTCCCAAATACTGGGACTGTAAAGGAGCACCATGACACCCAGCTATTATATTTTTGATAAAGGTATACTTCCTCTTTGTTATTTTTTTTTTCTTTTTGGTACTGGAGATTGAACCCAGGGGCACTCTACCTCCAAGCTATACCCTCAGCACTTTTTATTTTGAAACAGGATCTCGCTAAGTTGCTGAAACTGGCCACAAACCTGCAATCCTCCTGTCTGGACTTCCAAGTACAGGGATCACAGGCGTGTACCACCATGCCTGGGTTTTCTTTTGTTTTTTACTGGACAGATATATTTGATTCTTCTCTTCATGCTGACCTTTCCCCTCCACTTGGAAAGTTAAAAGCAAAGCAGGAGAGAAGGAAGAGGAGGAGGAGGCCTCCAACCTATCAAGGGAGCAAGGTTAGCCAAAGCAAGTCGGAGAAGAACCAACAGAGGGAGCCAAGCAACGCGCCATCCACAGAGGCCATCTATCCATCCATCCATCCATCTATCTATCTATCTATCTATCTATCTATTTATGTATTTATTTTTATGTAAAACATATTGAAAGTGGCATATATTCAGACTATGCTTGGTGCCCCCACTTCCCCTTCCCCTTCCAAACAACAAGTGTCCAGGTTAACCATGCAATATTAATATTTTACACAAATTCAGATGGAGCTCCTCCATTCATCAGCCTCAGCCTTCTTCCTCTCCTACCCTTCCATTTCAGCTTTGCTGAGCTTTCCCCTCCATTATCTGGACTCCCTCTGGTATCCCCAATGCTCCCTAGTTTGAGCATACTAGAGAAAACATATGTCCCTTCTCTTTCTGTGTTTGGCTGATCTCACTTAACATAATGTTCTCCAGGTCTTTCCATCTTCTTGCAAATAACATGATTTTGTTCTTCTTTATAGCTGAGTAGAATTCCATTGTGTGTATTTCTTAAAATTTTCCAATCCATTCATCTCTTGATGGAGACCTAGGTTGGTTCCGTATTTTGGCTATTACAATTGTGCTACTATGAACATGGGTATGCATATGTTGCTGTAGTTCTCTGATTTCAACCCCCACAAAGGCCATTTTGAGTGGACACATTGAGTCATCCTGTGTGTAAACCCTACTGCTAAGATTAATTGAATGTGCTGAATCAAATTTGTTCTGTAGTATGGTCTATCCTACATTACTCAGATGTGAATGATCTAGCTTGTGATTTATTCAGAGTTGGTCCCCTTATGATCCAATTCTGTCGTCATATTTCATGAGACCCAAGAAACACAGACACCTAACTAGTGTCTCCTGGAGGCTACCTCTGCCTCCAGAAAGAACATACTTCCACATCAGATTTCAGGACTAGTTGGTAACAAGGTTTACCAACATCTAGCCAGTGAGCTTGACCAGGGCCACGATGCTATGGATTGAATTGTATCCCCCAAAGAAGATATCCTGAACCCCCAAACCTCAGACTGTGACCTTATTTGGAAATAGGGCCTTTGCAAATGTAAATAAAGTCACTAAGATGGATCCTAATGCAATATAACTAACATTCTTATAACAAGAGGAAATTTTGAGGCCAAGACAGGAGGCTCACGGATTCAAGGACAGCCTCGGCAATTTAGAAAATCCTGTTTCAAAATGAAAAAGTGCTAGGGGTTTAGTTTGGGGGTTGAATGCTATATAGGGTTCAACCCCCAGTACAAATTTGGACACAAACATAGTCATGCACAAAAGGACTATTACATGAAGACTGGAGTTCTTCTGCCACGAGCCAGAAAACACGTGAGACCACCAGAAGCTGGCAAGGGCAGGGCCAGGCCCCTGCCCACAGCTCTCAGAGGGGCACGATTTCAGAATTCTAATCTCCGGATGTGGGAGACAATACATTTCTGCCATTCTGAGCTACCCAGTTTGTGGTACTTTCTTACAGCTACTCTAGGAAACAAACAGAGGAGATAGGGTCCCTCCCTTTCAAAAACAAAAGCGTGAATAATTTCCAAAGGGTACAGGAAGATACTCAGGGGCCCTAGTGCAGCCAGTCTGTCAGGCTCTCAGAAAACTCATAAATATCGTGGGAGTGCTTCAGTCTGTCTGTGTAGCCAGAACTTCCGCTCTGTCCCCATGCGCTCAGCTCGCACCTGCCATCACTTTTCACCTTTCAAAGCTTGGCCTTCTGAGACTGGAGGGTCACGGATTCAAGATCAGCCTCAGCAATTTAGCGAGACCCTGTTTCAGAACAAAAAGTAAAAATGGCTGGGGGTATCGGGTGTGGTGGCACATGATTGTAATCCCAGTACTTAGGAAACAGACAGGAAGATCTCTGGTTCAAGACCAGCCTCAAACACTTAGTGAGACCCTATTTCAAAATCAAAAAATAAGAGCCGGGCGTGGTGGCACACACGCTTGTAATCCCAGCGCTTGGGAGGCTGAGATAGGAGGATCGCGCAGGTTCGAAGCCAGCCTCAGCTACTGAGTGAGGCTCTCAGCAACTTAGTGAGACCCTGTTTCCAAATAAAATATAAAAAATAGGTCTGAGAGTATAGCCTGGAGGTAGAAAGCCCCTGAGTTCCACCCCCAGCACCACTTAAATAAATAAATAAATAAATAAATAAATAAATAGATTGGACTAGGGGTGCTGCTCAGATGGGTTTCCATCCCCAGTACCACCAAAATAAATACATAAGATTGGACTAGGGGTGCAGCTCAGATGTAGAATACCCCTGAGTTCAATCCCTATGACCATATTAAAGGGGGATGGGGTATAGATCAGGGGGATAGGGGGATAGCTCAGAGCTATAATGCCCCTGGGTTTCAATCCCAATGCAAAACAAAGCAAAAAAAAAAAAAAGGCTACCTTTCTATCTGGTTACTGCACAAAATTAATATGTTAAAATATATTGGAAGCCGGGTGTGGTGGCACACGCTTGTGATCCCAGCATTCGGGAGGCTGAGACAGGAGGATCGCAGTTCGAGGACAGCCTCAGCTACTTAGTGAGGCTCTCGGCAGCTCAGTGAGACCCTGTTTAAAAAGAAAGAATAAAAAAGAGAACTGGGGGTGTAGCTCAAAGGTCGAATGCCCCTGGGTTCTATCTCCAGTACTGAAAAAAAAATAAAGCATATTGGGAAATACTTTGAAAAGGAAAGGAGTGCATAAATACACCAGAAGCAAATGAGACCACAGCTGTAAATAGACGTGCTGGTCGGAAGTGGTACGGGGCCGAAGGCATTAAGTGGGCTGCCACCTCTAGCACTCTTACGGGGTCTGCTGTCTGATGCTGCTGCTCTAGTGTGTTAAGACAGCTGCCTGCTGCTCCGGCGGGCTGCCTGTGTGCTGAGTGAGTGACCTGCACAGAGCTGTCTGCCTGGCTTACGTGCTCTGGGCGACAGGGACACCGTTCCCCGAAGGTGCACACAGCAGACACCTGGCAAACAAGGCTGCCCGGGAAGGCACGTGTTCTGTCGCATAAATACAATCTCTTTAGGAAAATTGCGGAACATGTGTTTTATTGGGAGCTGAGACCAAGGGCACTTCACCTCCCAGCTACACCCCAGCCCTATTTATTGCATGATAGCCTTGAACCCACAATCCTCCATCTCAGCCTCCTAAGTACTGGGACTACAGGTGTGCAGCTCTATGCCCAGCTTATCTGGTTTGTTTGTTTGTTTGTTTGTCTGCGTGGGATGTTTTGTTTTGATTTGGTTTGGTTTTTGTCTTTTTGGGGGGGGGAGGTCATAGTACAGGGGATGGAACCCAGGGGCATTCTACCTCCAAGCTACACCCCCAGCCTGATTTTTGTTTTTTTATTCTTTTTTTTTTGTGTGTGTGGTACTGGGGTTCCTGGAAGCCCTTCTACCTCCGGGCTACGCTCCCAGACCTATTTTATATTTTTGAAACAGGGTCTCTTACGCCAGCGGCTGGCTTCGAACCTGAGCGATCCTCCTGTCTCCGCCTCCCAAGCGCGGGGATGACAAGTGTGCGCCACCACGCCCGGCTGTTTTGTTTTGTTTTGATAATGGGGCCATTCTAACTCTAAACTCCACCCCAGTCCTATTTTATTTTTATGTATTTATGTATTTTGCAGTACTGGGGATAGAACCCAAGGCCATTCTACCTTTGAGCTATACCCGCAGCCCTAATTTGTATTCTTTATTTTTGAAACAAGGTCTCACAAAGTTGCCGAGGGCCTCACTAAGTATCTGAGGCTGTCCACAAAAATGCAATCCTCTTGTCTTACCCTCCCAAGTTCTGAGATTACAATCGTGTGCCATCATGCCCAACCCTATTTAATTTTTTATTTTGAAACAGGGACTCAGTAAGTTGCCGAGAGCTTCACTAAATTGCCGAGGCTGGCCTGGAATCTGTGATCCTCCTGTCTCAGCCTCTCGGGTACTAGGGTTACAGTTATTTGCTATCATGCCTGGCTTATGAGTCCCTTTTAAGAGGACCTAATACTGGGTATATTTTTACACTGGAAAAAGTCCACCACCCAAAAGGTAAAACAATTATCCTGTCTCTTAAGCTAAGGAACCCAGAATTACCTTAAAATCTAAATATAGTAAGCGATACTTAGCTGCTCATAGAGAAACCAGAACTTTCAGAGCAATATTTCCTAGCGGATAGATCTGTCACATCTGAAGCCAAGTCAAAAATGAGAACTTCAGTAAATATGTGTCAATCAGAAACATCATGTGTTATTGTGCAAGGTACTAATGTATCCGTTTTGGATGTAGGTGCCCACTAGACCACCTCAATTGATTGACTGAGCCAGGATCACCAGTTTCCTCCAGCCCCCCAGCTCCAGATGGTTATGAAAACAAATCGTCCCATGAAGAATTCCTTCTTCCACAGTCCTCTAGATCACCCATCCCCTGAGATGCTAAACTGCACGGCCGCGACAGCGCCCCCTACCAGCCGGAAGCAGTGAGCAGTCATCTCTCCATTTGCCTAAGAGCAGTTAGCATCACTTCACGGGGGAACAGAGGCAGGGCAGAGGGCCTGGGATTAGGAAGGACAAGGACCATTTGCATCTCCCTGTCTGTGAGGTTGGGGAGGTGAGCGGGAAGGTGGGAGACAGTGAGTGCCAGGAAGTTGATTCTTAATTCTAAATTAGATTAAGAATCAAAATTGTGCAAAAGTCACTGGCTCCCCCAACCCAATTCTGACCAATCATAAAATAACAGATAGAAACCCTCAGGAAAGTTTAAAAGCTCATTTCCCAAGAGCTTCAAAGTCTCTCTCTCTCTCTCTCTCTCTCTCTCTCTCTCTCTCTCTCTCGGACACCTGTCCTCTATCTTTCTCTGCTCAAAATAAACTCTCATATTTCTATTTTTAAAAATAAACTACTGTGTGTTGGTTGAGTTATACAAGAAGCATGAGACTTATAAATTCTTCCTCATAAAAAAGTTTATAGTCTAAGCCAGACGTGGTGGCGCACGCTTGTAATCCCAGCATTTGAGAGGCTGAGAAAGAAGGATCCGGGTTCGTGGACAACCTCAGCTACTTAGTGAGGACCCCTGCAACTCAGTGAGACCTTGTTTCAAAACAAAAAATAAAA
Organism: Muscardinus avellanarius; assembly: GCF_963383645.1. Classification (NCBI taxonomy): domain Eukaryota; kingdom Metazoa; phylum Chordata; class Mammalia; order Rodentia; family Gliridae; genus Muscardinus; species Muscardinus avellanarius. The sequence goes on from NC_137803.1 coordinate 56,774,114, forward strand.
AATAGGGCTGGGGGTGTTGCTCGATGGTAGAATGCCCCTGGATTCCATCTCCAATACCACAAGAAAGAGTTTATAGTCCAGAGTCCATCACTAAGCCAAACATGAGAAAGAGGGAGGGGGAGGGAATGGGGTAGGAATTGGGGGAGGGCTGAGTGATGTGTGCGTGTACGCCTCCACCATCTTGTACCCCATTAGGATGCATGACTACAATGCACCAATAAAAAAATTAAAAAAAAAATAAAACAACTAAACTTTTGGAGTAAAAAATACTTTATAGTCACCAGGCATGGTGGTACGTGCCTGTAATCTCAGTGCTTGGGAGGCTGAGACAGGAAGATTGCAGGTTTGAGGATAGTCTGAGCAAATCGGGAGATTCTCATCAACCTAGTGAGACCTTGTTTCAAAATTAAAAAGCTAAATAGGGCAAGGGGCATAGCCTGGAAGTAGAAGGCCCCTGGGGTCCACCCCCACTACCACAAAATAAATAAACAAATAAAACAGGGCTGAGGGTGTAGCCCAGGGGTAGAATGTCCCTGGGTCCAATCCCCAGTATTCAGTCAAAGGACCAAAATCAAATGCATTTTTCCAGGTTGTCTCTTGGGCTCCGTAAGTCACACCCTCTATGTGTCCACTTGCGCCCTCATTCAGAAAATACCTGCAGATGCTCACGACTGCCACGGCTATTTCTCGAAACCTCTAGCAAATACCCCAGTGGAAGCAGACGGGCTCTGCAGGTCCACCATGGCCACACATGAGAAGTGCTGGGCCATTACCTCAGGGTGGGCACAATCGTGAGCCGTGGCAGGCTTGCAAATTGTGTCGTAATCACGGCACTTACAAAAGATGTTCTTGGCTTGCAAAAATTACTCTCCTAACAGATTTTTATCTGTACTCCTCTCTCCATCCCACAATAGAGAAATGTAGAACAAATGAGACTTTCTATAACAATCTCCCTCCCTCTCTCTCTCCCTCTCTCTCTCTCTCTCTCTCTCTCTCTCTCTATATATATATATATATATATATATATATACACAAATGTATATATATACACACACAAATGTATATATATACACACACAATTATACATATATGCAAACATATATATACATTTGCTCCTTCTGCCCAGAAGATGAACAGTTAAAGTATGAAGAAGAAGTAGAAATTAAATGTCATGCTACTGGAACTGGATTTCTCTTAGACTTTCCCCAAAGGTCATGTAGGGTATGAACCACCTTTCCTGGAAGCCACACCAAGCTGCCTGCGATCCCAGCTACTCAGGAAGCTGAGGCAGAAGGATTGTAAGTTCAAGGCTAGACTGGGCAGCTCAGTAAGGCGCTGTCAATTCACAGACAGCCTCAGCTACTTAGGCCCTCTGCAACTCAATGAGACCCTGTTTTTAAAATAAAGAATAAAAAATAGGGCTGGGAGCCAGGCGTGGTGGTGCATGCTTGTAATCCCAGCATTTGGGGAGGCTGAGACCTGAGGATCACGGTTTGTGGACAGCCTCAGCTACTTAGTGAGGTCCTCTGCAACTTAGTGAGACCCTGTTTCAAAATAAAGAATAAAAAAATAGGGCAGGGGGTATAGCTCAGAGGTTGAATACCCCCCGGGTTTCATCCCCAGACCTGCAAAAAAAAAAAAAATTGGGCTGGGGTTGTATCTCAGAGGTAGAATGTCTCTGGGTTCCATCCCCAGTACCACAAAATAAACAAATAAATAAACAAAGAAACAATTAAAAATTACTGAACATGTAGCTCAGTGGTAAAGTATTTGCCTGGCATGTACAAGGCCCTGGGTTCCATCAGAAGCACAAGAAAGAAAGAAAACTACACTGATTCCATCTAACCCCAATCGGACAATCATCAGAAGTCAGAAAACAATAAATGTTGGCAAGATTGTGGGGAAATTGGACCTCTTCTGTACTGTTCGTAGGATTGCAAATCAGTGCAGACTCTAGGGAGATCGATGTGGAGATTCCTCAGAAAACGAGGACTGGACCCACCATATGATTCATTATGCCACCCCTGGTATCTTTCCAAAGGGGCCTAACTCAGAGGACTACAGTAATATATGCATACTCGTGTTCATAGCAGCACCAGTCACAAGAGCCAACGTAGGGAGCCAGCCTAGGTGTCCATCAACAGATGAACAGATTCCAAAATGATGGAAATGACACACAATGGAATTCCACACAGCAATAAAGAACAAAATTATGTCATTTGCAAGAAAACGGAAGAACTCGGAGAACATTGTATTAAGTGAGCTGGGCCAGTCACAGAAAGTAAAGGGTCATGTGTTTCTCTATGTGGAAGCTAGGGGCTAATCGGGATATCAGCGGGACACCAGATAATGGAGGGGACCCTCACCGGAGCCAGGGAGGTGGTCTAGTAGAAGGGGAGAGTGAGGATCAATGCAGTAATTATTACCAATGGCTTTACGTACATATGTGAAAATGCCAATGTCATTCTTGGTACCTTGTATGGGGGAGGGGGGGTGCGGAAGAAGTGGAGTGGGGGCCCCCTGGTGCTGTGTGCACCTACGTCCCTGTCAACATGATTTACATTACCGTGTAAGACTCTGATGTACCAATGGAAGCATATTAAAAAAATAGAAAAGAAGCCAGCGTGGTGGGCACACTTACAATCCCAGCATCCAGGAGGCTGAGACTAGAGGATCGGGGTTCTCAAACAGCCTCTGCTACTTAGCGAGGCCCTTCGCAACTCAGTGAGACTTCGTTTCAAAAATAAAATCTAAAAAAGAGGGCTAGGGGTGTAGCTCGGAGGTAGAATGGCCCTCGGTTCCATCCCCAGTACCGCAAAATAAATTAATTAATTAAGTAATTAAATGAGAGAGAGGATGAAAGGAGAGTGCTGAAATTAAAACAGGTAAGAGGCTATTTGGGACACTAAGACAGGAGGAAGCTAAGCTTAAGGTCAGCACAAGATAACTTAGGTAGACTGTTTCATAATAAATAAAGAAAAGTGGCTAGGGGTATAAATCAGAAGGTTCAGTCCTCATGACCACACACACATACACACACACACGCACGCACGCACTCACGCACTCACGCATGCACGGCTAGGTACAGAAAAATAAACAGGTCTTAAAAAGTTGCTAAAATCATGCTGTTAATGACCTGTAGCAACAGAGGTGTCATGAGCAGCTTTAGGAGAGAGATGCTGGCAGGCAGGGTCAGGAGGGCGCCCTCTGAAATGGTGCTGTACCTCAATCTGTGGGATGTTTAAGTGGATATACACATAGATTTAAAAAAAAAAAGTTACAAGCTGGTGTGGTGGTGCACGCTTGTAATCCCTGCGCTTGGGAGGCTGAGACAGGAGGATCACACAGGTTCGAAGCCAGCCTCAGCTACTTGGTGAGGCCCTCGGCAACTTAGTGAGACCCTGTTTCCAAATAAAGTATGAAATAGGTCTGGGAGTGTAGCCCGGAGGTAGAAAAGCCCCTGGGTTCCACCCCCAGTGCCACACACACACAGACAAAAGTTACACCTCAGTAAAAAATTTTACTTCTGGCTGTTAAACGTATTTCTAATCCCGCTCAAAACTGAGTAAAGCAGTAATACGTTGCTACAGAGGAATGCTTTCTAGAGTAGTAAATTAATTAAAATTAACAAGACTCTTCCGTTTTACAGGCACGACACCGCTCGAAGCCGGGACAAAGTTGTTAAGTGCGCACCACACGGCCATGAAGATGGATCCTCTGGAAAATCAGCCTTGTTGTTTGTTGGCAGTCGTTGAATCAGAAGAGCCAACAGGGTGGAAAAAACTTTTTCCTAAAATCTAATTACATAAGCACAGCAAGGCAGGGAGCCAGCCCAAGCTCCTGAACACCAGGATGCACTCACCTCAAATCCCGGGCCGCGGCTGCGGGGAAGGGCGCTCTGGCCCAGGCCCACTGACCCGAGTGCTGAACACATGGAGGGTGCCCATCCTGGATGCCAAGGGGAGGGCAGCTGGAAGGAGAGTGCACACCTTACTCCTCACCGCCCCTGGTATTCCAGGTGCAGGAAAAGCACAGGTGATTGACACGGATGAGCCCCAGGCTCCCAGCAGCCAACTCCGTTCTGACCACCATAAACCCAGAAAGAAGGATTTTTGCCAAGCGTGGGGCACACACTTGCCTTGAACCCGAAGTCTTCCTGTCTCAGCCTTCCAAGTACTAGGATTACAGGTGCACACCACCACACCCATATAATTTTTTTGAATAGTGTATGAACCTAGACACTGTGCCAGGCTCTGAAGGTTGAGCTGTGAGGAGACAGAGCCCAGACTCTGATCGACCTCACATCCCATAGTTAGGGTGGAAGGGAAGTAAATCAAGAGGGGAGTTAACAGGAGGATCTCAAGCACTCACAGGCACACGCCTCGCTATCACACTCCTCGCTGTCCTGAGCAGACGCAGGTGACTAGCCGTGGCGCCGTCTCCTCCTGAGCCCAAGCTCTGCGTCCTCACTGCGGCGTTCCAGGATGTGAAGTCCATCAAAGCTGTCGCGTCAATGAAGTTTCTTTGCCATCCTTGACATACACCCTTGGATAGCAGAGTTCTTTTCACATCCCAAGAACAAGCTCCGAGCGATGTGAGCCCCAACCACCAGTTGGCTCACCAGAACTTCAGAGTCTGGATATATAGAGAAAAGATCATTTTGGAAAAGACCAAATTGCATGTGAAATACGCTACTTTTTAGTGTATGTTTATATTTGTCTATCTAATAGGCTAATTCTACCCCCTTCAATTGATGGATTCTTAAAAAATTGTCAATATTTTTTGGGGGGGTCTGGGGATTCGACCTCCAAGCTACACCCCCTACCGTATTTTTTTATTCTTGATTTTGAAACCGGGTCTCACTGAGTTGCAGAGGACCTCACTAAGTAGCTGAGGCTGTCTGTGAATTTCGATCCTCCGGTCTCAGCCTCCCGAATGCTGGGATTACAAGTGTGTGCCACCACGCCCGGCTAAAATCATCAATATTTTAAAGATAATATTAGCTCTTCACAGATAAAAGGTCTTTTACGCTGTCACTCAGTGTTTTCCAGAGTCTCTAAAGATGGAAAATAACATCTTTAACAAACATGGTGGCGCACGCTTGTAATCCCAGTATTTGGGAGGATGAGACAGGAAGATGGCAGGTTTGAGACCAGCCTCAGGAACTTGGTGTTTCAAAATAAAGAATATAACGGGACTGGGGGTATAGCTCATGGGTAGAATGCTCCTGGGTTCAATCCCCAGTACCACAAAAAAGATAGAATATACATTTTTTTAGCCGGGCGTGGTGGCGCATGCTTGTAATCCCCGCGCTTGGGAGGCAGAGACAGGAGGATCGCGCAGGTTCGAAGCCAGCCGCGCGCGCTGGCTTAGGAGACCCTGTTTCCAAATAAAAATGTAAAAATAGGTCTGGGAGTGTAGCCCGGAGGTAGAAGGGCTTCCAGGAACCCCAGTACCACCACACAAAAAAAAAAGAATATACTTTTTTTAAATAAATAGACTCGTGGAATTGTAGGGGCTGGCAGGCTCAAAATCCATCATAAGGCAGACTGGCATGCTGGGAACGCATAGGTGAGAGTTGACACTGGGTCTTCAGGGAGAATTTTTTCTCCCCTGGGAAAGTACCAGTTTTGCCTTGGAGGCTAGCGATTGTTGAATGAGGGCCGTTCACATCATCACAGTCTCTTTTGCTTAAAGTCAACTGGTTGTGAATGTTAATCACATCTAGGAAATATCCTACTAGCAAGTCGGATCCATACCGACTGATGCTGGACTGGATAACTGAGTACTATAGGCTGGACATGTTGATGCATCAAATTAGCCATTGCTGTCCACCCTCGTCAACGCGGCATCTGTACACAGGTTACCCATAATCAATCTCTGAATAAGGTTAATAACAAAGCCATACTTCCGATTACCATGATGTAACTATCCAAAAACATAACTCAGACTGCACTGGACATTCCCTGGAAGAAGATATTGGTGATACTGGGTGATATTTATTCTCCTTCTGGATGCAAATTACCTCTTCTTAACATATCGTGCTGTAGAAGGTAAAGGACTAAGCAAGGGGTGGGGGGCACAAAGATGTTTGCTAAAGACAGATGACAGATAGATAGTAGCATATTCACCCCAAACACAAGGAAGAAGCGCTCTTTACAGTTGCAGTGCTCGTTTCCACACCAGGCACGTGGCTGTAGCTGGCATTCATAACCCCTGCCCCACCGCCCCTTGTGCACCCCCTTCGCACTCAGAACCCGAGCCGATGATGGCTCTTACTGGCCTGCCAGGATGGGGTCTTTGTAGTTTTCGGTTGACTTTAATCACAGGACACAGAACTACTAAGATATACCCAAAGGGATGTACTGTGTTCTACACACATTCTTCTTTGGTACTGGGGATTAAACTCAGGGATGCGCTACACCACTGAGTTACATCTCCAACTCTTTGTGTGTGTGCGTGGTACTGGGGACTGAGCTCAGGAGCATTCTGCCTCTGAGCTACATGCCCAGCCCTTTGCTTATTTCTTGCTTTGAAACAGGGTCTCACTCGGTTGCTGAGAGGCTCCCTATGTTGCTGAGGCTGTCTTCGAACCTGAGGTCCTCCTATCTCAGCTTCCTGAGTACCGGGATTACAGGCGGCTCCACCGCACCTTTTCTGAGAGGTGAGGCCCAGTGGAGGGTTTCAGGGCCCTGGGGTGTGCCCTCCAGGGGACAGAGGGACTTGACCTCTTCTTCTTTTTCTCCTGCTTTCAGCCTTGAGGAGAGAAGCTTCCCCCACACATGCTGCTGCCATGATGGGCTGTCCTGACACACGCCCAAAACAACAGGACTAACCAATCTGGACTGAAGCCACCAAAACAATGAGCCAAAATAAGTCTATTCTCATTAAAGGTTGTTTATCTAGGGTTTTTTAATAGTGAAAGAGAGCTGACTAGCACAAGAATAATCAGCAATATCTTTGATCACCCAATTGAAGGTAAGAGATCACAAGTTTTATCTAAATTGTATTTTTGGCTCCCAGGCTTCCCAAAATCACGAAGAAACTATCATTTAAATTTAAATTACATGAATAGTATTTCTTCATGGTTAAATACTACTTACTCAATCAGCCATTTCATAGATAACAGATCTACCACTATGAAACAAAAATTCCTTAGTGGTAGGTGGTGTGGATGATATTTTGAAAACATTTATTTATAGCTAAGATTTGCCAGGAATAACAGTCAAATTAATAATTAAACAGAAAGCTTTTACTGCAGAAGGAACAAACCTCCTTTTCAATATACAAATTCATGAAGCTTTCATTTAACCGAACAGTTATTAGAATAATAGCAAACAACCTGACATCTTCCAAGTCCCTGGACCCCTAGGCATCGAAATCTGAGACAGCAGGCAGGAAGCTACCTGGGAATTCAGCCCGTGTGGGGAAAATAGGAGAAAGCAATGGGAAATTCTGTGGGGAAACATGTGGGCGAGGGAAATACTCAGATTTGTTTCATATGATTACGTAGAGTGGATTTTTACTGTTATAAATTCAAATATGCAAAACTTTCATAATTTCTGGTAACTTCAGTGAAATAAATAGACATTCAGCCATCCAAGTTTTTAGTCATTTGAGGAATTTTTTTCCGGTAAATTCAAGACAGTGTGTGTGTGTGTGTGTGTGTGTGTGTGTGTGTGTGTGTTATTGAGTATTGAACCCACGGACATTCTACCTCTGAGCTACACTCCCAGACCTATTTTATATTTTATTTGGAAACAGGGTTTCCTTTTTTCTTTTTCTTTTTTTGGTGGTACTGGAGGTGGAACCCAGAGGCTTTCTACCTCCGGGCTATACTCCCAGACCTGTTTTATACTTTATTTGGAAACAGGGTCTCACTAAGTTGCTGAGAGCCTCACTAAGTGGCTGAGGCTGGCTTTGAACCTGTGCGATCCTCCTGTCTCAGTCTCCCAAGGTGGGGATTACAAGCGTGCGCCACCACGCCCGGCTAAAAAATTGCTTTTGTTGTAGTCTGCTTGTTTTTTTTTTTTTTTTTTTTTTTTTTTGTGTGTGTGTGTGTGTGTGTGTTGCTACTGCAGATTGAAGAGCATTCTGCCTCCAAGCTACAGCCCTCTACCCTTCTAATATTATTATTATTATTATCATTATTATTATTAGGGGATATTTTGTGCTACTGGGGATGGAACCCAGGGTCATTCTACCCCCAGCCCTCTTTTTTTATTCTTTATTTTGAAATAGGGTCTCACTGAGTTGCAAAGGGTCTCACTAAGTAACTGAGGTTGTCCACGAACCCCAATCCTCCTGTCTCGGCCTCCCGAATGCTGGGATTGCAAGCGTGCGCCACCCTCCTGGATCTTATTTTTAGTTTTGAAAGAGGGTCTCACTAGGCTGCTAAGAGTTTCACTAAATTGCAGAAGCTGGCCTCAAATCTGAGATCCTCCTGTCTCAGCCTCCCAAGTACTAGGATTACAGGCGTGTGTCACCTTGCCCCATTTAAAGATGTTTCTAATAAAGTTTTTTTTTTCTTTTTCAGTGGTCTGTATCAAACTCCGGGCCTCACACATACTGGACAAGTGTTCTACCCCTCAGCTACACCCCAGCCCAAATTATTCTTCTCGGAGCAGTATCACCCTTCCTCAGAAATAACAAAGTTCCACAGATGTAATGAGTCAAGCATTTGGTGAGAAATGGAAGTGGAAGGGAGCTTGATTGCCTTTCCTGTCGCCATGGTTACGTGGTTCCAGCTGGGAAGCTGCTGGGGTTCCTCTTCGGTGCGTACAGCCGGCGCTTCCTTGGGTTTAGGGAGATCTGACAAGTTCATATATGACGCCCCGTTCCATTAAGTTTTCTCTATGGTTGCTTTTGGACAAGTTATCTGACCTCTTCGAAACTTATTTTTCTCATTTTATGAGAAAAATCTCATACCCACTTTATGAGATTATTTTGAGAGTGTCAATGGATTACCCTTGTTATCTCCAAAAATGTTGGTTTCTTTGTAGATTAAACAGTGGTAAGATAATCACGTTAAAATAACCACCTACTCAGGATGATTTTGAATATACTATATTCAAAATGTATATACTATAAAATCTAAATATTCAGGTCAGGTGTGGTAGTGTAAACCTGCAATCCCAATACTTGTGAGGCCGAGACAGGAGGACCACAGCCAGGATGCAGTAACCTTGTAAGTCTGTTTTAAAATGAATTAACGGCCAGGCGTGGTGGCGCACGCTTGTAATCCCAGCATCCTGGAGCCTGAGACCAGAGGATCCCGGTTCGCGGACAGTCCCAGCTACTTAGTGAAGCCCTCCACAACTTAGTGAGACCCTGTTTCAAAATAAAGAATAAAAAATAGGACTGGAGGTGTATCTTAGAATACCCCTGGTTCAATCCCCAGTACCGCAAAAAAATAAAAATAAAATAAAATGAAAATAAATTAACAGAGCTGGGTGGGCATGGTGGTATACACTTGTAATCCCAATACTTGGGAGGCTGAGACAGGAAAATCGGGGTGTCACAGACAGCCTCGGCTACTTAGTGAGGCCCTTTGCCTATTTTATATTTTATTTTGAAACAGGGTCTCGCTAAGTTGCTGAGAGTCTTGGTAAGTTTCTAAGGCTGGCCTCAAATCTGCAATCCTCCTTTCTCAACCTCCCCAAATATTGTCTGGTAAAGTGTTTTGTTTTGTTTTGTTGGTGGTACTGGGAGTGAAACTCAGGGGCTTTTCTAACTCCGGGCTATACTCCCAGACTCACTGTATATTTTATTTGGAAACAGGGTCTCACTAAGTTGCTGAGAGCCTCACTAAGTAGCTGAGGCCGGCTTTGAACCTGTGAGATTCTCGTGTCTCAGCCTCCCAAGCGCGGGGATTACAAGTGTGCGTGCGCCACCACACCCAGATGCCTGGTAGAGTTTTAAGATGTGTTTTGATAGAGGTCTATTACAGGTGCTTTTTTGTGTGTGGTATTAGAGAGGAAACCCAGAAGCATTCTACCTCCAAGCTACACCCTCAGTCCGGTTTTTTATTCTTTATTTTGAAACAGGGTCTCACTGAGTTGCAAAGGGCCTCACTAAGTAGCTGAAGCTGTCTGTGAGCCGTGATCCTCCTGTCTCCGCCTCCAAAAGGCTGGGATGACGAGCGTGCGCCACCACCTTTCTTTAAGTTTTTGATTTTGTAAAAGGGTCATGCTGAGGGTATCACTGAATTGCCGAGGCTGCCCTTGAGCCTGTAATCCTCCTGTCTCAGCACGTACCACCATGTCCAGCTGAAAGCCATGTGTATGCATGTGTGTGTGTGTGCATGCATGTGTGCTGGCGATGGAACCCAGAGACATTTTACCTTAGAGCCTCACCTCCAGCCTCTTTTTAAATTTTTTTTTGTTTGAAATAGGGTCTCAATCAGCTACTGAGAGCCTCACTAAGTTGCTGAGGCTGGCCTTGAACCTGCGATCCTCCTGTCTCAGCCTCCCAAGAAATAGGATTAAAGGCGTGTGACACCATGCCTAGGTGAGAGCTACTTTTTGATGGGGGAGGAAGGATGCTGGAGAGGGAGGTAGTCTGGGTAGAAAGCTCTGGTCTTCCTGGATGGTTCTGCAGCACTGGGCAGCTAAAAAGACAGAGGACTGTACCTGGGCTAAAATGGCGAGAGGGGAAACTTCTCTAACTTCATATATTTGGCAGAGCCGCCCAAGCATTCGTGGCTGTTGCTAGAGATTCTGTCTTCTCCATGGGTTCTGTGTTTCTTTATTGCCTTGTATTCAGCCAGTACTCAAACATACGAAAGACATATTCCATGTTGGAGTTTTTGAAATGACTTGTGGCCTGACATTAGGGTTTCAGGCACAGGAAAACATCCCGGGTAATAGCCTTATTTCTGCTTGTTACACGGAGGAAATAATGCCTATCAGTTAATTTAATAGACTTGTTCTTTAGTTCTCTATTTTGAGTCTAAAATAATTGGACATTTGTTTTCCTGTTTGAAGTTTCAAATGCTGAAGTCATGAGATGTCTTTGAATTTTTTTAGAGGGTCAGTGTTTTTAAAGGGCACCCGTTTCATTATAAGAATTACTGGCAAACATCAAGGGAATGGCATGTAAATAGCAAGAGATCTGTGACAACTCTGTTATATTTAAAATCAAGCACCATCTTTCTACTTTGCCTCATGAATTTTTCTAATAAGTGCTTCGTGAATCTTTCTGGCCCTTTCAAAATTACTATAGAGACCTCTTCCACTTGCAGACACTTCTGATGTTCACTTGACATAAACTTACTACCAATTTTAGATACTGAATTATTGAAACCTTTAACAAAAAATAATAAATCTTTTTGCTAGGAAAAATACTGGCTACAGGAGCTCAGAACCACACAACCAGATAAGATTTCAGGATAAAGATATTTAGTGCAAAGCAGGCGTAGTGGCGCACACCTGTAGTCCCAGTACTTGGGGAGCTGAGACAGGAGAATCGCAGATTTGAAGACAGCCTCAACAACTTAGTGACCCTGTTTCAAAATAAAAAATAAAATAGGACCGGATGTGTAACTCAGAGATATAATGCTCCTGAATTCAATCACACACACACACACACACACACACACACACACACACTTAGCCCACATCTCTTAGATCTAGACCACTCAACACTTCTCAAATATACAGTTTCAGTGAACTTCCAGGAACGTCCTTAGACCCATCTGAACCCCTTTCTTAATGCCGTTCTGATGTTAGATGCAGGCTTCACAGGTTGAGGGCGCAGACCTGCATACACCCCTCACTTTACATAGCAGCTACAAACTCCAGGGTCCAGGCCGCCTGTGCATCTGCCCAACTAGGTAAATACCTGTAGATTCCTACCAGCCACTAAAGTATAATAATTCAATAGGACAAGTCGTAGCACTCAGAAAAAATGTCATATTTATGTCTGGAGTTTTATTGTAAAGGATAAAAATCAAGACTTGTAGGGTGAGGTCTGGGAATCCCAAGAGTGGAACCCCATGTCCTCTCCATGTCATAGAATCAAGACACACCACTCTTCTGGGTCTTCAGAGTGTTCACCAACTGGGAATCCCAGAGCTTTGATTACATAAGCGTGGCTGATTGAATCATTGGCTGCTTGATTGAATTTGAGCTCCATCGGACTCTCTTCCCTACAGGTTGGACTAAAACCATTCAGCTGTCCTAAAACTAGGGCCCACCATGAGTCACCTCACTAGCATAAACCCAGGTTTGGTCTAGGACCCTACCATAAATAATAGACATTCCATTACTGAATAAATTCTCTAGCCAATCTTTGTCTGGGCAATGACTATATTTCTTCCATTTTATTTTTCTCATAACTGAAAAGAACCAGGTGTTTTTTTTTTGCTTTTATTTTTGTGTTTGGTGTGTGTGTGTGTGTGTGTGTGTGTGTGTGTGTGTGTGCGCACGCGCACGCTGCTGAGAATTGAACCCAGGGTCATTCTACCTCTGAGCTACATCCCTATCCCTATTTTATTGTTTTTATTTGGAAACAGGATCTCACCAAATTGATGCAAGCCTCACTAAGTTGCTGATGCTGGCTTTGAATCTGCAATCATTCTGGCTCAGCCTCCCTAGTAGTAGGATTACAGGCATGTGCCGCCACACCCAACAAGTACCAGATTCTCTGGCACAGCACACATTTTTAGATAGAAATAAGGGTTTGGGTTGAGTCCTTAACTTGACTGGTTGTAGGGAGAAACCATCAGCCCTTATAACAGACACTAGAAAAGTGTTCTGGCATTTATAATAAAAGATTTATTTCTATCATTTTAAATGGACCTCATTTTGTACGGCATTCTTGGGAAGGACCCAACTAAGACAGTTAATTCTTGAAAAGTAGTTATCTCAGTTAACATGTGATGCTACTCAAGATGGATAATTAGACAAAATACGTCATGGTCAATTTAAAGAAAACATCAGTTGCCCATGGTGGGGCATCCCTGTAATCTCAGTACTTGGGAGACTAAGACAGGAGGACTGCAGATTTGCGGCCAGCCTCAGCAACTTAGTGAGGCCTTCCCCAAGTTAAAAAGATTGTTTCAAAATAAGAGAACAAAATATGGCTAATGATATAGCTCAGAGGTAAAGTGACCCTGGGTTTTGTTCCCAGTACCACAAAAATAAATAAATAAATAAAACACATTACTTTCACTTCTTTTACCATGACTTCTAAGACAGAGATATGTTGCCAATGTTCATGGACTGGCATCAATAGATGGGCTGCAGAGCTTTGTTGAGCTCCTGAAGTGATATCTAAAATATGGTGCGTTTTTATTGAGGGACAATGCATTTTTATCAGATTCCCCAAATCTAAAACCATGACCCTTAAAAGTTCTAAAAATCACTTTTGTAAAGAAGCTCTTCTTTAGGAACTTGAGCCCCTCCCTAAAGTTTCCAAACCGTCAAAATTTTAAAACTGCTGCCATCATAACTATGGGTGCCCCCACTCCTCCAACCTCAAAGGCATCGTTTTCCATAAGGTGTCGTGACCCTCTATACCTCATGATGGCCATACCCCTCCTTAGTATTTTTGAGAAATACTAGACATTCCTTATGTTGTTTGGTTGGTTGGTTTGTTGGTTGGTTGGTTGGTTGGTTGGTTGGTTGGTTGGTTGGTTGGTTGACTGGTTGGTTGGTTGGCTTGTTGGCTGGTTAGCTGGTTTTGATACTGGGAACTGGACCCAGAGGCATTTGATCTCTGAGTACACTCCAACCCTATATTATTTTTATTTTGAAACAGAGTCTCACTAGCTTAATTAGAGTGTCACTACTTGCTGAGGCTGTCCTCGAACCTGGAATCCTCCTGTCTCAGCCTCCTAAGTACTGAGATTACAGGCGTGCACCACCATGCCCAGGTATAGGCATGCCTTATTCCGGACGGCCCAGTAATACACCTGAGTCATCTCACCCTGGTCTCCTGCTTCCCTTCGTGTCTCTGACTTAACAGCGAGTATCCGTCCACACCTCCCTCCACCAGCCTCCTTTCTAGGACCCCACACTCCAGACCACTCTTCTCCTTCCCCAATCCCCTCAGAGCCAGATTCCAGACAGGCAGAGACAATCCCCATGGCTCAGACCTGGCAACGTGACTCAAACTGGCCAATCCTGAACCTACTCGCACCTCCCCACAGACACATCCTAGGCTCCTGGCCACAGCTACCTCCACTTCCCCTGCCTCGCCAGCAGCCCTGTGGCTTCCCTGCCCCCCATGCATGGCATGCCCACATCTCTTGGGACCTGTAATAAACTATCCTTCCAATGGCCATCATTTCCTGATACACTGGCCTTACCACAGCTCAACTTTCCTACTAACATGCTAGATTTTAGAATATACTGCAGCCAGGCGTGGTGGCGCACGCTTGTAACCCCAGGGTTCGGGAGGCTGAGATCAGAGGATCTCGGTTCGTGGCCAGCCCCAACTACTTAGGCCCTCTGAACTTAGTGAGACCCTATTTCAAAATAAAGAATAAAAAATAGGGCAGGGGTGCCGAAAGCCAGCTAGTCCAATGGGGCGCGAGTTTGCTCGCGGTCGAGGGTCTCAGTAAAGGTGGGGAAGGATAGAGTGATTTTCTACAGATTCTTATCTGTAGCGGTTCTTTCCTAGGAAAAGAATCCTATGATCGGCGCTTTTAAAAAGAACCTGACATGGATCGATGCTTCTTGTGCAATCGAACACTTTATTTTGGACACAAGATTTTTTATATTTTTCCCTCTCCCAGTGAATTTCTAGTAAAAAGAAGTGCAAAACACCCAAGGTACAAAAGAGAGATACACATGCAGATTACCAACCCTGAACAAGACAAAAATAAAGACCTGGGATATCCCAGGTCTTTGTGTTTGAAATCAGTCCAATTATCTCAGGTGGGTCTTGTGCTCGGTAGCCCAGCCCCCTTTGGCCTTGCAGCTGCAGAGGCTTCTATTTGGCTAAAAGTCACACCCAAAATCACTTGAAGAATTTAGTTTTTAAGATCACTCGAAGAATCCAGTTTAATTTAAGAGTTTTCATTCCTAGGGCTTAGTCCAATGTCCTCCTTTATATATAATGGGGGACGAAGTCCGAGATTCCAGCTTTCATATAGTTATCTTAAGGAAAATCCGTGTTCCTTCATGATGATCTAGGGAATTTCGATGAATGTCTGCTGGATTTTGTCTGCAATACTATCCGCTGTCTGAAAACTTAAACAAACTCATGACACAGTTTAGCAGGTAAACACCAAAAAATAACATGAAGTCTTTAGATTTAGTTGTCAGATATATTTCTCTAGCAGCTGAGCATTTTCCTTCTTTTAATAATCCATATTCCTATCACTAACCTTCTGCAACTTTCTTTTCTTTTCTGATTACCCTAATTCTCTCTTTCCCATTCGGGCCAATCTCAGGATAAGCTCTTCTTCATACAAAATACTTTCTTATTCTCACCATATTTTCTTTCTTTTCATCTTTACACATCTATTTTATCTGTCCTTTGTTTTGACATAGCTATTTTTAACCAGGTGGTGTCGCTGTATTGAAGGTCGAAGGTGGACTGGAATGCTGCTTCTAATTACCATTTGAACAAGGCTCATTTAATTACCATTTGAGCAAGGCTGAAAGTTTACTGGAAGGACATGGATTCAGTTTTCACTCACAGTCCTGATCTTTTTTCCACCGGAGCAATTTCATGTGGAAAGTTAAAAGAATAATAGTTATGAAAGAATATCTAAGAGTGGAGGAGTTTTTTGGCCGGAGACGATGCCCTCTCTCGGGGCTAATTGCCGATGACAACATGGATTCTCACACATGTAGATGCCGAGATGGAGTGGGCAGCAAAGTCTTGGCACAGGGGGTATAGCTCGGAGGTCGAATGCCTCTGGGTTCCATCCCCAGACTCACAAATTAATTAGTTAATTAATTAATTAAATAGAATGTATTACAATAAGGCACAGAAAAATAATCAGCTTGAAATTTAATGCTATATCTCACTGACTCTCTGCTGTTGATGTCCCTCCTCTTCCTCCTCCTCCTCCTCCTCCTCCTCCTCCTCTTCTTCTTCTTCTGATTGAATCCAGGGGCATTCTACCTCCAAGTTACACCCCCAGTACTTTTTAATTTTTTTTATTTTGAAGCAGGGTGTCATTAAGTTGCTGAGGCTGGCCTTGAACCTGCAATCCTCCAGTTTTAGCCTCCCAGGTACTGAGATTACAGGTGTGTGTCGCCACAACCAGCTCAGCTATCTTTTTTTTTTTTTTTTTTTTTTTTTTCAGGTCTGGGGATGGAACCCTGGGGCACTCGACCTCTGAGTTACACCCTCTGCCCTAATTTTTATTCTTTATTTTGAAACCAGGTCTCACTGAGTTGCATGCAGAGGACCTCACTAAGTAGCTGAGGCTGTCCGCGAACCACAATCCTCCGGTCTCAGCCTCCCAAATGCTGGGATGACAAGCGTGCGCCACCACGCCCGGCTCAGCTGTCTATAAGGTAAATGGTGCTACTCCCCATACATGGAGATGTAGCCATAACTCAGTCCTTCACCACAGATTCTCTTCCCATTAGGTACAGAGCTTGTAAACACAAAAGCAATCCATGGGAAGAAAACTCCAAACGCAGTAGAACTAAAAATACCAACAGTTTAGAAAGATCACACAGCCATCGTCAGAAGTGTGGCTAGTAAAAAGTTAATATACAACAATTAATGGCATTCCAACAGTGAACAATAAAAACACAAAGTAAAATGGAAACCATCCCATTCAAAATAACCATAAAATTATAACGTACCTAAAAATAGCCTTCACCAAAAAATGCAGAGGACCTATATACTAAACAAGCTCAGAGCTCTCCTGGTGGAATGACTGGTTAAGCCTGGAAAACAGAAAGGCAGGTCCCACTACCTGAGTGGAAGTCTAAATGTAAAAAAACATCAGTTCACAGTGAATTCATTTGAAACACCCCCACCATGCCACTCCTGAATGGCATGGGGCTATAACCGTCTTCTGTATTCCTATCTTTTTAATAAACTCTTTTAAATCTTCAAAACATAAAATAAAAAACATCAGTTCTACCAATGTTCATGGATAAGTTCAACATGATGTAAAAGAAAACTCCAATCATTTGAGATTAGAGAAAAGAATCTTGCTAAAATATTTTTAGATTTACTAGAAAGGACAAACCTGCAGGAATATCTATGAAAAACTTTTAGATGAAAATATGCACCATCACTGCCACTAAGAGTATTATAAAACCACCTTGCAGGTGTTCGTCCCCAGGGTTCATAGCCGCATGACTCACGTTAGCAAAGGTAAAAACAATTCAATCGTCCCTTGACAGATGAATGCTTAAACGGTACACGGTATGGAATGTATTCAGCCATGAGAATGAGTGAAATTTTGATACATGCAATCAAAATTTGGAAACGTGTAAACATTATGCTAAGTGAAATAAGGCAGACAGGAAAGGACAAGTTTTTTTTATTACGGTTATGTTGGGCACCTAGAATAGGCAAATTCATGAAACAGAGCGTAGGAGAGCAGGGCCTTGACGAGCTGCTGTCTGAGGAGCGCAGAGCTTTGGTGTGGGCCGAGGACATGGTTCTGTAAATGGGGAGCGATGCCGGCTCTGCAGCACTGCGATTGTGCTTACTGCCTTAAAGCAGACCTCTTATCCTAGCTTTTAAATAATCTGTGTTGGCCGGGCGTGGTGGCGCACGCTTGTAATCCCCGCGCTTGGGAGGCAGAGACAGGAGGATCGCGCAGGTTCGAAGCCAGCCACGCGTGCTGGTTTAGGAGACCCTGTTTCCAAATAAAAATGTAAAAATAGGTCTGGGAGTGTAGCCCGGAGGTAGAAGGGCTTCCAGGAACCCCAGTACCACCAAAAAAAATAAATAAATAAATAATAAATAAATAAATAAATAATCTGTGTTCTCACCGGAAAACAAAACAGAACAAAGGCTGGTAATTTGGTGAGGTGACAGGGGTGTTAACCAGCTGGACTAATCATTTTGCAATATATTTGCGCATCAAAACATCACAGTGTGAGCCCAGCCTGGTGGCGCACGCTTGTAATCCCAGCATTCGGGAGGCTGAGACAGAAGGATCGCAGTTTGAGGACAGCCTCAGCTACTTAGTGAGGCCTCAGCCACTCAGTGAGACCCTGTTTCAAAATAATGATGAATAGGCCGGGCGTGGTGGCGCACGCTTGTAATCCCCGCGCTTGGGAGGCGGAGACAGGAGGATCGCACAGGTTCGAAGCCAGCTTAGGAGACCCTGTTTCCAAATAAAAATGTAAAAATAGGTCTGGGAGTGTATCCTGGAGGTAGAAGGGCTTCCAGGAACCCCAGTACCACCAAAATAATAATAATAATAATAATAATAATAATAATAATAATGAATAAAAAATAGGACTACCGTGTAGTTCGGAGGTAGAATGCCCCTGGGTTCCACCCTCAGTACCACACACACACACACACACACACACACACACACACACACAAATCACATCGTGCGTCTTAAACTTAGACAGTGTTGTTTGTCACTGATGCCTCAGTAAACCGAGGGAGAAAGCAGGAACGCGGATCTGCCTATAACAGCGGATTGTTATAAGGACTGAGGCTAATTAAGGCAAACTCTAGGCTCTCCGTAAATTCTTCACAAACACAAACTTTACCCTGTCTCCTCTTTCCTGAATTCTAGTTAAGCTCTAAAACCTGTCAAATATGTACCTAACTCTACAAGATTTAATTGTCCATCAGTAAAATAAGGAAGTAGATGGTCTTTAAAGCCAAAGCCAACTGGGTATAGTGACACCTGCCTATAATTCCAGTACTTGGGAAGCTGAAACAGGAAGATTACAGGCCAAGCTCAGCAACATTGGTCAGTTTCTCTCTCTCTCTCTCTCTCTCTCTCTCTCTCTCTCTCTCTCTCTCATTAATCAGTAATTTTATTTATTTATTTATTTATTTATTTATGGTGGTACAGGATTGAACCAGTTAGCCAAGAACACTGTCTCTATCTAGCTATCTATCTATCTATCTATCTATCTATCTCTCTCTCTCTCTCTCTTTGACAGTACTGGGATTGAACCCAGGGGCTTTCTACCTCTGAGGTACACCCCCAGCCCTATTTTTTTTTTTTTTATTGTGAAACAGAGTCTCACAAAGTTGCTGAAGGCCTTGCACAGTTGCTGAGACTGGTCTCAAACCTGTGATCCTCCTGTCTCGGCCTCCCAAGTACTGGGATTACAGGCATGCGTCACTATTCTCAGCTCAAAACCTTGCTTCAAAATAAAAACTAAAATAAAATAGGGCTACAGTTATAGCTCAGAAGTACCAAAAAAAGGAAAGGAAAATATAAAAAGTCACGTCTACCTCTACCATTCTTTGATTCAACATAAATGCCCTAAAACTCATCCCGGAGACACAGGGTCACAGGACATTCTGGTTGCCAGAACTGGATCTGGCTCTTAGCGGGAGCCCAGCATATAGAGCTAAAACAGAAAATATTCACCAAGAACAACTTCAAACGTCAAACAGTCTATTTGGGGAGTAGAAAGGGAAGTTCGTTGTCAGGATATATGTATTTCAAACAAAGGATGATCATTAAAATCAAATTACTCATCCACGATAAGTGGGATTGTGTCGATGTGACACCTCTATTGCATCAAAGCTGTCCTTGTACAAAATAAACTTTCCTCTTCCCCATTCAGGTAAGAGGCCAGCCTGGGTCGTGGAGTGGCATCTGTTCATTGAACTGGTGGCCTTCTCAAGAGATAGCTTTCTACCCCAGCAAAAATAGCTATGAATCACTGGTTCTCTGAATACGTTCTCCATTGTTTCTGTTCAGAGTATGAATGACAGATTTTGATGTATTTATTTCTTATATAAGCAAAAGTTGTCAGGAATCTGAAATGGTCTCGATCGCAAATGCCCACTCTTGCTTTTTAAAATCTGAACTTTGGAGTAACTACGCAGTTCTAATTAAGGGTCATAATTCTAAAGAAATTCTATCCTCCATGAGTAACAGGAAAAAATGTTTCTGAAATTTAAAAATCTATTGATGTTTAAAGTTTTTTTTTTAGATAAAACTGTTTATGTAACATGAAAACTAAAAAAAAAAAAAAAAAATTATTCTTCCATTTATTTCCAAACCTCTTCTATACCGACTATGATCCATTGTGTTAAAAAAAATTTTTTTTTAGCCAAGCGCGGTGGCCCACGCTTGTAATCCCCACGCTTGGGAAGTGGAGACAGGAGGATCGCGCAGGTTCGAAGCCAGCCGCGCTGGCTTAAGAGACCCTGTTTTCAAAAATAAAAAAAGTATAAAATAGGCCTGGGAGTGTAGCCCGGAGGTACAAGGGCTTCCAGGAACCCCAGTACCACCAAAAAAAATAAATAAAATTTTTTACATTGCCAGGTATGGTTGCCCATACTTGTAGTCCCAGTACTTGGGAGTCTGAGACAGGAGAATTGCAGGTTCAAGGAGAGCCCCAACAAGAAGTGAGACGCTCATCAACCCAGTAAGACCCTGTTTCAAAATAAAAATAAAATAGGGCTGGGAGTGTAGCTCAGAGGTAGAATCCCCTGAGTTCAATTCCCAGTACTTAAAAAAATATAAATTTAAAAAGTTTTACATAGGTTTTCAGAGTTCTAAGGAAAAAAGTGTGTGTGTGTGTGTGTGTGTGTGTGTGTGTGTGTGTGTGTGTGTGTGTTACTGGGGATTGAACCTGTGGGCATTCCACCTTTAAGCTAAATCCCCAGCTCTTTTTATTTTTTATTTTGATATAGGTCCTCACTATGTTACTGAGGCTGGCCTCAAACCTGTGATCCTTCTGTCTCAGCCTCCCAAGTACTGGGATTACAGGCATGAGCCACCATACCTGGCAAACAAAGAAGGTACTTAACACAGAAACTTTTTTTCTGTCTTCTGTTAAAGGATTTCTTTCCATCAGTGTCCATGTACAATCTGCTCTAATACTCCATTTTTCCTTACAACATTTCCACGCATAGTATTTTTCATCTCTATTAATATGTTTCACAGGAAATCTTGTATTGTTCCACATATATCTTTCCACGCATTTCCCTAATGGCTTGCCCAATTAATGATCTCACCAGAAAACCGTAATTTCTTGAAGGCAGAGCCGGTTATTGGATCTTTCCATAAGTAAATAAATCATTTAAATCAAACTTAATGAGTAAGTCAGCTCAAGGGGAATACATAGAAATGCAAAGTATTTCATGCCCCCAGGAGAAGTTTCATGTCATTATTTAAGGTCAGATTTGTTAGCCAAAAATTCTAAAGTGATTTTAAATGTTCCAAATAGTGGTTTCTAAAACATTTAGAGGAAAGACAAAATTCCAAGATATTATAATAGATAACATAATGTTATGTCTTTTAACTAAAACTTTCAAGCTTTCAGTGTGTGTGTGTGTGTGTGTGTGTGTGTGTGTGTGTGTGTGTGTGTGACTGTAGAATGAACCAAAGGGCATTCTACCTCAGAACTACAATCCCAGTTCTATTTTATTTTTTATTTGAAAACAGCATCTCACTAAATTGCTGGGCCTGGCCTCAAACTCTCGATTCTCCTGGCCTCAAACTTGCGATCTTCCTGTCTCAGTCTCCATAGCACTAGGATTACGGGCATGTGCCATCACATCTGGCTAAAGTTTTCATTCTGTATTTCTGAATTCCAGAAATGAAAAATCCCTTCTGACAATAAAAAAATCATTATTTTTCTATATACCATATTATGATATTAAGAAATTAAAAGCAAATTAAATGCCTTTCGGGATCTCTTACACTTTATCATCTTCCAACTGCTTAAAACCGGGTGATTGAAGACAGGGATGTATCTCAGTGGGAGAGCTCAAGCTTAGCACACATGAGTATATCCCTCAGCACTCTTGCAGCCATAATCTAAATATGTGACCAAATAACTTAGAGGAAAGAAGATTTCTTTTCTTACGGTTTCAGGTACAATTCATGTGAGGCCGGGGACCACGGACCTCAGGCTGACAGCAGGAGGAGGGAAAGCACCTGTTCTGTGCTCCTCACATCATGGAAGCCGGGGACCGTGGACCTCAGGCTGATGGCAGGAGGAGGGAGGGCACCTGCGCTGTGGACCTCATATCATGGAGGCTGGGGACCATGGACATCAGGCTGATGGCAGGAGGAGGGAGGGCACCTGCTCTGTGGTCCTCACATCATGGAGGAGGCTAGGGTCCATGGACCTCAGGCTGACAGCAGGAGGAAGGAGGGCACCTGTGCTGTGGTCCTCACACCATGGAGGCTGGAAGAGAAAGATGGCTGGGAGAAGGACCCGGACATAGCCCTCCAGGGACCATCTCAGCCATAGCCTACCAGCCTACCAGGCACCACCCAGGTAAAGCCCTTACGATGGATGTGTCCACTCCTGGGGTTTCACCCTCATGATTCAAATATCCAAACATTAAGAGAGCTCTTTAGGGGACATTTTATATCTAACTACAACCATGAGGTTCTGGGTATAGCCCCAACACCAAAAACAATAATATTAATAATAATAATAAATAATAATAATACATCAATAAAAAGAAATAATGTACCCATGAATATTAACATTCCTCCCCCAATAAAACCCACCCACCAGGTCATCATAGACTGTTAGAATTAGAAGAGACCTTAGAGGTCTCCAGTCCAAACCTGCATATTGCAGCTGAAAAGAGGCCCAGCCAGTAGGTGCCATCCTCACCGGCCACCTGCCAGCTCCTCACCCACAAGCCGAGGTGGAAACCAGGCCACCTAAGGCCACTGGGCCACCACCCCTTTACGTTTCCATTTGGTCGTTAAGTGACTTCAGTCCTGGGTAAATTTTAATCACTAATGGAAACATTAATTAATGTTTAAAATAAAATATTAGTAATAATCTCATCAAAAATCTGAATTCTGGAGCCCAGCATGGTGGCACACGCTTGTCATCCCAGTACTTGGGCGGCTGAGACAGGAGGATCGCGCAGGTTCGAAGCCAGCCTCAGCTATTTAGTGAGGCTCTCAGCAACTTAGTGAGGCCATTTCCAAATATAATATAAAATAGGTCTGAGAGTGTAACCTGGAGATTGAAAGCCCCTGCGTTCCAGCCTCAGTACCACACACACCCAAAAAAATCTGAATTCTGTCCTTATGGTTTTTTTTTTTTTCAATTTTGCAGAGTAACAATAGCCTTTAGTGGGGTCTTTTGTGTTTCATTTTTTGTTTTTTTTTTTTTTTTGTGTGTGTGTGTGTGTGTGTGTGTGTGTGTGTAGTACTGGGGATTAAACCCAGGGGCATTCTACCTCTGAGCTCTTCTACCCCTGCCCTATTTTATTTTTTATTGTGAAGCAAGGCCTTGCTTAGTTGTGGAGAGCCTCACTAGGTTGCTGAGGTTGGCTTCAAACTTGTGATCTTCCTGCCTCAGCCTCTCAAGTACTGGGATTACAAGCGTGTGCCACCATGCCTGACTGGCTACCTTTCTTCTTTTTTTTTTTTTTTTTTTTTTTTTTTTGTGGCACTGGGGTTCCTGGAAACCCTTCTACCTACAGGCTACACTCCCAGACCTATTTTTATACTTTTTTATTTGGAAACAGGGTCTCTTAAACCCGCGAGGCTGGCTTCGAACCTGCGCGATCCTCCTGTCTCCGCCTCCCAAGCGTGGGGTTTACAAGCGTGCGCCACCACGCCCGGCTTGACCGGCTACCTTTTGACAGATCATAGTTTGTTGACTATTGTTTGTTGAATTACAACCTAAACAAAAATATCATCAAAATTATACTTTGTTGAGTTACAAGCTCAACAAAACATTAATAAATAACTCGGCTGCCATGTATATAATATATAAAGACCACCTCTGCTTGGGACAAACCTTGATCAAAATTCTGTACAGAGTATGGAGCGGTTTTCAGCACTTGCAGGGCAGCACCACCATCTAGTGTCCATTTTTAAAAAAAACACTCTGTTATTTCTGAAACCACAGCCCTTGGCCTTTCTGAGTTGGTGATTTTTTTTTTTTCAAAAGTATCAGAATTAAGATATGGTCTTAAAACCACTTATACCTTATTACAGGAAATCGTCTTATTTACATATCGCAATCCACTTATCAAATGGGAACCATCTATACAATGGGCTCTAGAGCCAGCGGGGACCAGAAACGACTTATAATATTGAGCTGGGACTTCAATCTTCCTATTTTTCACTTTCAATAAAATATCTCAATGTTCGTGTGGGAGGGAATTGAACCCAGAGGAATCCTGCCTCTGAGCTACATTCACAACCCTATTTCATGTTTTTATTTTGTTTTGGGTTTTTTTGTTTGTTTGTGGGTTTTTTTTTTTTTTTTTTTTTTTTTTTTGGTGGTACTGGGGTTCCTGGAGGCCCTTCTACCTCCGGGCTACACTCCCAGACCTATTTTTACATTTTTATTTGGAAACAGGGTCTCCTAAGCCAGCGCGCGCGGCTGGCTTCGAACCTGCGCGATCCTCCTGTCTCCGCCTCCCAAGCGCGGGGATTACAAGCGTGCGCCACCACGCCGGCCTCATGTTTTTATTTTGAAACAGGGTCTCGCTCAGTAGCAGAGGCTGACTGCAAACCTGCAATCCTCCTGTCTCAGCCTCCCAAGTACTGGGATTACAAGCGTGCACCACCACGTCCAGCTTGGTTTTTTTATTTTGAAACAGGGGTCCCAGTAAGTTGTGGGGGGCCTAGCTCTCTGTTGTTGAGTCTGATCTCAAACCTACAATCCTTCTCTCAGCCTCCCAAGTGCTGAGATTGCAAACATGTGCCATCCTGCCTGGCTTCTTTTTTCAGTAATGATAACTTGTATGCATTTTCCCATCATCTCGTGTGTGTGTGTGTGTGTGTGTGTGTGTGTGTGTGTGTGTGTTATATGTTCGCTACTGGGAATTGAACCTAGCAGCATTCTACCTCCAGGCTACATTCTTCCCAGACCAATTTTATTTCTTACTTGGAAACAGAGTCTCACTAGGTTGCTGAGAACCTCACTAAATTGCTGAGGCTGTCCACAAACCTGCAACCCTCCTCTCTCAGCCTCCCAAGTACTAGGATTACAAGTATGCACCGCCCTGCCTGGCTACCATCATTTTTTTTTTCAGTCATGCCAATGTGTAAGAATATACCTTTTAGCCAGGTGTGGTGGTGCATACCAGGAATCTCAATACTTGTGAGACTGAGGCAAGAGGATTGCAGGTCCCAGGACAGCCTCACCATGTAGCAAGACTCTCGGACTCTCAGCAACCTAACAAGACTGTGTTTGGAATCTAAAAAATAAGAGAGAGCCTGGCGCACACACTTGTAATCCCCGCACTTGGGAAGCTGAAACAGAAGGATCGCAGATTCGCGGCCAGCCTCAGCTACTTAGTGAGGCTCTCAGCATCTTAGTTGAGAACCTGTTTCCAAATAATTGTTTTTAAAAAATAGGGCTGGTGGTGTAGCCTGCAGGTAGAATGTCCCTGGATTCTATCACTAATAGCACCAAAATAAATAAATAAATAACCAGGAAAGAATATACCTTTTGCTTTTGTGCAAAACTGAATTTGACTACTCTGAATGTTTTAAATGTACCGGGAACCTTATTTCTCGTATTTATTTCCTTCTGTTGAGCAGTCTAGCTAAAAAAGAGTTTGGTGGAAGACAAGCAGAGAGGGCTGGGGAGAGGGGCCAGGAGCGCAGGGTTCCTCCTCTTACTCTGATGCTTTTGCGGTGGGCCCCGCCACCTGCGCGCTTGGTATCCTTGGGAAAGAAAGCAAACTCCAAGCCACACAGCTGAATCTTCAGATGCTACGCTGCTCTGGAGTCGTCTGCTCCGGGGTCTTCTTTTACCCAGCAAGCTGACGGTGCTGGTTGCTAGGGAGACTTCATCACCAACAGTGAAGCAGAGAGACCTCGGCAGAGGTGAGGGACACTGAATCTCTGGATAGAATTTTACCAGGAGGCGAATTCAAATTGGTTTTCTTTTCTTTTCTTTTTCTCCTTCTTTCTTTCTTCCTTTCTTTCCTTCTTTTCTTTCTTATGCTCTTTCTTTTTTTGAATGTGAGTGTTTGGGTTTTTTTTTTTTTTTTTTTTTTGCAGTACTGGGGATGGAACCCAGGGGCATTGTACCTCTGAGCTACACCCCCAGCCCTATTTTTTAGTCTTTTTACTTTTTTGAAACAGGGTCTCACTGAGTTGCACAGGGCCTCTCTAAATATCTGAGGTTATCTGGGAACCATGATCTTCTGGTCTCTGCCTCCCGAATGCTGGGATTACAAGCTGCGCCACCACGCCCAGCCGGACTGGTTTTCTTATACATAGGTGTTGTTTAAGATGATTTTGATTTTTTTTTTTTTTTTTTTTTTTGCAGGACTGGGGATTGAAGCCAGGAGCATTCTACCTCCAAGCTACATCCCCAGCCCTATTTTTACCTATTTATTATTTTTGTGTGTGTGGTATTGGGGTTCCTGGAAGCCCTTCTACCTCTGGGCTACACTCCCAGACCTATTTTATGCTTCTTTTTTGTTTTGTTTTGTTTTTTTTTAAACAGGGTCTCTTAAGGCAGTGTGGCTGGCTTCGAACCTGCGTGATCCTCCTGTCTCCGCCTCCCAAGCGCAGGGATTACATGCGTGTGCCACCACGCCTGGCTTTTAACTCTTTATTTTGAAATTTTGAAACAGGGTCTCACTAAGTTGCAGAGGGCCTCACTAAATAGCTGACTGAGAACCCGGAATACTCCTGTCTCAGACTTCCAAGTCTCTGGGATTACAAGCATACGCCACCACATCCAGTTTGATATAATATTTTTAAATGGCACCCCAATCCCAAATTGTCAGAAAATAATTCCAGGAATCTAAGAAATCAATCTTAATAAAAAATCAAATTCTGTGGCCCAGTCTGCAAAATTAGAATTGCTAGCTAGACGTGGTGGCACACGCCTTCAATCCCAGTACTTGGTAGGCTTGCACAGGACAGTCTCAGCAATTTAGCAAGGCTCAATTTCAAAAGAAAAAATAAAAAGCTGGGCACGGTGATGCACTCTTGTAATCCCAATACTTGGGAAGTCAAAACAGGAGGATCATAGGTTCGTGGCCAGCCTCAGCTCCTTATGCCCTCTGCAACTTAGTGAGAACCCTGTCTCAAGATAAAGAAGAAAAAATAGGGCTGGGAGTATAGCTCGGAAGTAGAATGTCCCTGGGTTCAATCCCCTTACCACACAAAGAAAATGGAGGTGCTGTGGCCAGCGTTAGCTCTTTCAGAATTTGTACGCACTTCCAAGTGAAGTAGGAACTGGGCCGAATTCATCAGAATAATTGCCTGAAAAATCCACAGTGCTCTCTATGTCTGCTAACTCTAGATTCCTTTAATACAGCCCGATCATGGCCTCAGGGATCATTTCACACAAAATAAAAGGAAGGGAGGAGAGGAGAAAATAAGAACAATGCTAATTATTTTTGTATA
The DNA here is from genome assembly GCF_963383645.1 of Muscardinus avellanarius. Lineage (NCBI taxonomy): Eukaryota > Metazoa > Chordata > Mammalia > Rodentia > Gliridae > Muscardinus > Muscardinus avellanarius. The sequence goes on from NC_137803.1 coordinate 56,801,562, forward strand.
TGTTATATGGGCTTTATTTCTTGGACTATAAATTAAGAAATGAGCCGGATGTGGTGGCGCACGCTTGTAATCCCAGCATTCGGGAGGCTGAGACCGGAGGATCGCGGTTCACGGACAGCCTCGGCTACTTAGTGAGGCCCTCTGCAACTCAGATCCAGTTTCAAAATAAAGAATAAAAGAGCCGGGCGTGGTGGCGCACACTTGTAATCCCCGCGCTTGGGAGGCAGAGACAGGAGGATCGCGCAGGTTTGAAGCCAACCGCATAGGCTTAAGAAACCCTGTTTCCAAATTTAAAAAAAAAAAAAAAAATATATATATATATATATATATATATATATATATATATATATATATATATAGTAGCCCGGAGGTAGAAGGGCTTCCAGGAACTCCATAACCACCAAAAAAAAAAAAAGAATAAAAAATAGGGCAGGGGGTGTAGCTTGGAGGTCGAATGCCCCTGGGTTCCATCCCCAGACCTCAAAAAAAACAAAAAAATTAGAAAATGAATCTATGACACACCTGTAAGTCCAATTCATGAGAGGCTGAGGCAGGAGGATTACAAATTTGAGGCCAGCCTCAGCAACTTAGTATGACCGTGTTTCAAAATATAAAATAAACCGGGTGTGGTGGCACACGTTTGTAATCCCAGTACTTGGGATGTGGAGACAGGAGGATCACAGTTCGCAGACAGCCTCAGCTACTTAGTGAGGCCCTTTGCAACTCAGTGAGACCCCGCTTCAAAATAAAGAATAAAAAATAAGGCTGGGAGTGTAGCTCAGAGGTAGAATGCTCCTGGGTTCCATCCCCAGTACCGCAAAAAAATAAATAAATAAAATAAAATAAACTAGAGTTGAGGGTATAGCTCAGAGTCCTGAGATCAATCCCTAGTACCAAAAAAGTAAATAATTTTTTTTAATTTAAAAAAATGTAAAGTGTCTTCTGGTAGGCGGCGCGGGAGGGGACAAGCATTGGCGGGGACGGGCTGGGTGTTCCGCTCTTCTCCCTAATGTGAGCGGCGATCCGAGCGCCCGTCAGGCAGAGGCTGCCCAGAGTGCGGGAGTCCTGGCCGGCCGGGAGCATAAGGCGGCTGTTGGGAGCCATTAAGGCCTTCCCTAGATTGGCGTCTCTGCCTCAGCTGACTGTCCTTCGCCCAGAGTCAACAAGGTTTGGAGTTATGGAAAGTTCAAAGAGGTCTGAGAAAGGATCAGGTGGAGATGACACGAGGCCTATCTGTAATGTATGTGTTTTGTATTGGTCTTTATTGTATTCTGGTGGTGGAAGCACGAGAATGTTGATTGACCTGTGGCTGTGTATAAATACCTCTGGAAAAACAAACCCAGCGTCGGCGCAATAAAGACGAGATTGACCCAGAAGCTGCGTTGGCCAGGAGCGTCCGCGCGATAGAGAATACCGACCCAGGCATAGTTGTCGACCCGTAGGAAATATTGACCCACGAACAGGGGTCAACCAGTAGAGATAGAAGGCTGGCGGCTCCCCCACGTTAGGGTTAAAAACTCTTCATCCTCACGCCTCACTTCAGAACCCCTACTCTTGCCGGCTGGCTCCGGCAGGCGGCGTCTCCTCTTTCTGGCCAGCTTGGCTCCTTTGGTGCTGGCGTCGCGACCTCCGGAGGGAGAAGCTTGATTCTTGGCTCTCAGACTACGACATCCTCTCCTTATAAGGAAAAAGGATCTGCGGCCCTGGACACATTTAGAAACACTACTAAGTTTTTCAGCATTGAAAAGACATTTTAAATGATACCTGACATCAAGTACCGAGCGCTTTTCACAAAATTTCCAAGTCGTGGTGATGGTCGGCAAAGCCAGAGCGAGCGCCCGTCAGGTGGCGGGATTCTTCAGTGGCCACGGGGTCGGTGAGCCGGACTCAAGGGTTCGAGCTCACACAGGAGACGATGATGTGACCGTCAGAATTAACACCGAGGAGGCCGAATGCCACACAGAGCCACTTTGGAGATTTGCTAATGATACTAAAGACGAAAGAATGTTAGTTCATAAATCTGAAGATGTCAAGAATGTCTCACGTTTGCGACCTCCGAAAGTGTGTGGTTAAGTAAAGGTGGATAATGAAGGGCTGCTTCCAAAAGGGCCCAAGGACAGAGGACCACAGAAGCGTTTGATCGTCGGGTGAACAGAAGGGCCGATCCCAGACCCGTGAAGAACACGTGTAAATTGCTGGTGGTAGCAGATCGAGTTTACAGATACGGGGTCAGGAGAGCACCACTACTCATTACTTAACTGAACTAATTGAGAGTCGATGACATGTATCGGAACACTTCGTGGGATAACGCAGGTTTTATTTAAAGGTTTACGGAATACAGATAGAACGGATTCGCATCCTCAAGTCGCCACAAGAGGTCAAGCCCGGCGAAAGACACCACAATATGGCAAAAAGTTACCCAAATGAAGAAAAGGACGCCCGGGGTGTGACGATGCTGCTGGAGCAATTTAGCTTTGATACAGCCGAGGAAGCATCTGAAGTCGGCCTGGCGCATCTTTTCACGTATCAAGATTTTGATATGGGAACGCTTGGATTAGCGGGCCCTGGCTCCCCCAGAGCCAATAGTCACGGAGGCGTCTGTCCAAAGGCTTACTGTAGTCCAGTTGGGAAGGAAAATATCTATTTGAATAGCGGTTTGACCGGCACAAAAAAATTATGGTAAAACTATCCTCACAAAGGAAGCTGGCCTGGTTACAACTCATGAGTTGGGACACAATTGCGGAGCAGAGCACAATCCAGACGGTCCAGCTGAGTGTGCCCCGAACGAGGACCAGGGAGGAAAGTATGTCATGTACCCCATAGCTGTGAGCGGGGACCGTGAGAACAAGATGTTTTCAAACTGCAGCAAGCAGGCCATCTGTAAGACCACTGAAAGGAAGGCCCAGGAGTGTGTTCAAGAGCGCAGCATCAAGGCGTGTGGCAGCTCCAGGGTGGATGAAGGGGAGGAGTGCGACCCTGGCATCATGTCCCTGAGTGACGACAGCTGCTCTGACAGCGACAGCATGCTGAAGCAGTGCAGTGACGGGAACAGCCCTTGCTGTAAGAACTGTCGGTTTGAGAGCGCCCAGAAGAGGTGCCAGGAGGCCATCAACGCCACCTGCAAAGGCGTGGCGTACCGCACAGGGAACAGCGGTGAGTGTGCCCCGCCAGGATATGCCGAGGACGACACTGCTTGGACCTAGGGAAGTGTAAGGATGGGAGTGCGTCCCCTTCCGTGAGAGGGAGCGGAGTCCTGTGCCTGCAATGAATGAAACCCACAACTCGTGCAAGGTGTGCTGCAGGGACCCTTCCGGCCGGTGTGTGCCCTACGCTGACGCTGAACAGAAGAACTTATTTTTTGAGGAAAGGGAAGCCCTGTACAGTAGGATTTTGTGACATGAATGGGAAGTGTGAGAAAGGAGTACAGGGTGTAACTGAGCGACTTTGGGGTTTCATTGACCAGCTGCACATCGATACTTTTGGGAAATTTTTAGCAGACAACATTGTGGGATCTGTCCTGGTTTTCTCCTTGATATTTGGGATTCCTTTCCGCATCCTTTTCCATTGTGTGGAAAAGAAATTGGATCGGCAGTATGAATCTCTGTCTCTGTTCCACCCCAGTAATGTGGAGATGCGGAGCAGCATGGATTCGGCCTGAGTTCGCATCATCAAGCCCTTTCCTGCACCCCAGACTCCAGGCCGCCTGCCGCCCTTGCGGCCCGCCTCGGCTTTGCCCCCCGTGTCTGCGGCTCCAAAGCTGGACCAGCCGTGAATGCACACCAGCCAGGAAGACCCCGGCACAGACTCGCTCGTGGACGAGGACGGCTTTGAGAAGGACCCCTTCCCCAACAGCAGCACCGCCGCCGAGTCCTTCGAGGACCTCACAGACCATGCGGTCACCAGAAGCAAAAAGGCCGCCTCCTTTAAGCTGCAGGGTCAGAACCGTGTGGACAGCAAGGAGACAGAGTGCTAGTGTAGGGCGCGCGTCCTGAACTCGACTCAGGTGTGCAAAGCGTTTTTATAGATTTGACCTAAAATCACAGCATGTACCTGGGAAGGAGCAGGAGGTGACGGGACAGCAGTGCTGCCGTGCGTCTGAGCTTCCTTCACACAAGGACCCTGTGTAGTGGGCCTCCTTCCTTTTGAAGAGGTAAGGTGAACCTGGCTTATTTTCAGGTTTTAGGTTTTTTTTTTTTTAATCTTTAAAATATCCTTTGACCTGTGGTGCAGAAAATGCCGCTGGATTAAGTTATGAGTATTTGCAATTTTGTAAATTAGCCTTTTATATTGGTAACAGCAGTGACCGGGGAGGTGATCGGTGTTTTTTTTTTTTTTTTTTCTTATACACTGTAATAATCCCCTGACTAAGGAGGCATTTAGCAGTTATTTGTGAGGAAAACTGGAACTCAGACTTATTCTTAAGTCTAGTTACACAATGGCTCCAAAATGCAGGTGTTTCCAGGTCTTACCCTGAGCTTTTACAGCAGGGAGAATTCTACATCTAAACTTTCAAACAATTTGGGCTGACATGGCCCTGATGATTCTAAGGCTAGTACTTTCTAGAATTAAAAAGTCTCGCTTTGACAATTAGATTTACAATTAGCCAGTTAAATCGATAGACACCTGGTCAACTTCTCAGGTCCCCAATTTGCCGGGCAGGTTTTGTTTATAAGTATTTTCACGTATCCCTTGTATTACTTGCCATGTTCTTAAGAAAATTCACTATCCATAAAACCTACTTCTAAATATGATCTGAAAGAGCATGGCTGCCTGTTTGTAAGAGTTAGTGGTTAAGACAGTAATGAGATGCTTTTTACCAAAGAACAGGCTGGGCTGAGCCGGGAGCCGAACTGACTCTCCTATGGACTGGACCAGCCCCAAGGCTTTGTAGTATAGCGTGAAGTCAGGTATTGTGATTCCTCCTGCATGGTTCTTGTTTCTGAGAACTACTTTGGCTATTCTGGGTTTTTTTTGTTGTTCCAAATGAAGTTAAAGACTGGTTTTTCTATATCTGTGAGGAATGACCTTGGTAATTTAATGGGTATTGTGTTGAATCTGTAGGTGGCTTTTGGGAAAATGGCCATTTTGATGATATTTATTCTGTCTATTCAAGAGCGTGGAAAGTCTTTTCATCTACTAAGGTCTTTCAATTTCTTTTTTCAATGTTTTACAATTTTTTTGTAGAGGTCTTTTACCTCCTTGGTTAGGTGTGTGTGTGTGTGTGTGTGTGTGTGTGTGTGTGTGTGTGTGTAACTCAGGGGCATTTGACCTCCGAGCTACACCCCCTGCCCTAATTTTATTCTTTATTTTGAAACAGGGTCTCACTGAGTTGCCGAGGGCCTCACTAAGTAGCTGAGGCTGTCCGCGAACCGCGGTCCTCCGGTTTCAGCCTCCCGAAGGTTTATTTATTTATTTTCTTTGTGTGGGGGAGATCCCGAATGGAAGTGTTTTCTGCACAGACGCTTTTTAATTTAATGTTATTCCATTCATTAACTTTGGTGTACACACACAATGGAATTTTAGTTAGCCATAAAGAAGAATAAAATTATACCATTTGCAGAAAAACGGATGAAATTTGAGAGTATTGTGCTAAGTAAATACACCCAGTCCTAAAAAAACAAGTAAACATCTGTTCTCTCTCATATGCGGAAGCTAGAGAGACGTATGCGGTAAGAGCAACGTCAGATAGATGCGCCGAGGCTCCAGGGAGAGGCCAAGGGCTAGGGGAGGCGGCGAAGTCGCCAGGGAAGGGGCTGACGTGTGAGTCCAGAATATTTGCCGAGGCGAGCTTGGGGGGCGGGGTTACCACATGCAAGGCTTCACTCTCTTCCTTCTCCCCAGAAGGCAGCTGGGCCTGCAGTCCTGCCCAGTCCACAGGCTAAATGGCCACAGATTCCTAGGCACTGGGCCAGGCCAGAAGGTGGTGTGGGACTCACTTTTTTTTTTTTTTTTTTGTAGTACTGGGTACTGAATCCGGGGGCATTCTATCTTCCAACTACCAGCTACACCCCAATGCTTTTTTATTTTTTTTTTATTTTTGTTTTGAAACAGAATCTCCCTAAGTTGCTAAGAGTCTAGCTAAATTGCTAAGGCTGGCCTCGAACCCACGATCCTCCTATTTCAGCCTCCCGATTCCGGGCGTGTGCCACCATGCCTGGCGGTGTGTGACTCTTGCACAGTATTGTGAACTCCCGGCTCTGGCTCTAGGTCTGCTTGGCTTCTCCTCACGGGGTACTTCAGAGCCCCCTGCAGGGCACCAGCCTGGAAGCTGGGTCCTTGGGAGGCTGAGAGAGGAGGATCACAGTTTTGAGGTCAACAGTCTAGCAAGAGCCTCAGCACTTAGACCCTGTTTCAAAAAAACAACTTACTGAGACCCTGTTTCAAAAAATAAATAGCGATGAGGTGCAGCTTAGAGGTAGAATGCACCGAGCTTCAATCCCCAGTACCAAAAAAGGAAAAGAAAAAAAGAAGAGTGTATGTATAAATGCATACACTGCCGAATGACTTCACTTACCATCTTTACTCTTCAGAGCGACTGAGAGGCAGGCATAATCCCTGTTTCCTTTCTGAGACGCTGAACTCGCCCAGAGCTACGTAATTAGTAGGTAATAGAGTCGAAATTCAGTTTGTCTGGATTCCAGAGACTCTACTCTTAACATTTTTAGGCAAAACAGTTTTCTTTTATATCTTATGACACAAATTTATCATAAAACATAAAACTCTTTTTGTTCTTTCTGAAGCTGTTTTATGAGAGAAAAGATTTGGTGCCGGTACCGTACGGAAGAAGCTGGGTGCTCTCTCCCGGGCAGGGATGCAAATCAGGCTCTAAATTTCCCCAACACGCTCGGCTCTGCCATCTGTGTGTCTGGGATTTGAAACCTAAGTGTTTTCCTTCACTAAGCAACACAGAAGACTGGCCTTTTAGTCAGCTGTCACTGTGAACTGATCGCGGCTAAGCAGTTGGCAGAAGGCAGCGTCGTGACATCTGGGTGTGGGGGGCACGCAAGACTCAGAGGAGTTAGATTCATCTAGTTTTCTAGGATTCTCAAGTGCTAAGTTATTTGGCAATGTTAAGTGCAATGATTAGAAAATAACAGTTCTCAGCCGGGCGTGGCGGCGCAGCTCGTCATCCCAGCATTCGGGAGGCTGAGACTGGAGGATCGCGGTTCGCGGACAGCCTCAGCTACTTAGTGAGGCCCTCGGCAACTCAGTGAGACCCTGTTTCAAAATAAAGAATAAAAAATAGGGCAAGGAGTGTAGCTCGGAGGTTGAATGTCCCTGGGTTCCATCCCCAGACCCACAAAAAAAACAGAAAAGAAAAGAAAAGAAAAGAAAAGAACATTCTTAAACTGGGTGTGGTGGTGCACCCCTGCAATCCCAATACTTGGGAGGCTGGGAGAGGAGGTATCTCAGGTTCAAAGCCCGCCTCGGCAACTTAGTGGGACCCTGTTTCAAAATAAAGACAGGGCTGGGGGTGTAGCTCAGAGCTAGAATGTCCCTGGGTTCAATTCCCAGTACCAAAAAAGCAAACAAACAAAGAACAAAAATAGAGCCAGGCATGGTGGCATACACTTGTAATCCCAGCATTCGGGAGGCCGAGACAGGAGGATCAGGGTTCATGACCAGCCTCAGCTACTTAGTGAGGCCCTCAGCAACTTGGACCCTGTTTCAAAATAAAGAAAAATATAATAGGAACCGCGTGCGTAAAATAACCCTGGGTTCCATCCCCAATACCAAAAAAAAATTTTTTTAAAGAACAAAATAATGTTCTTAAAGTATATTTAAAAATAAGAAATAGCTGGGTGTAGTGGTGCACACTTCTAATCCCAGCATTGGGGAGGCTGAGACAGAAGGATCACAGGTTCTAGGACAGCTTCAGCTACTTAGTGAGGTCCTCCACAACTTAGTGAGACCCTGTTACAAAATAAAGAATAAAATAGGGCTGGGGGTGTAGCTCAGACAAAGAATGCCACTGTGTTCAATATCAAGCACCCCCCAGAAAACCAAAAAGCTAGTCTTTTAAATTTGTTAATATACGCAGTATTATTCGCTGGGTGCAGTGGCACACATCTGTAATCTTGGGAGGCTGAAACAGGAGAATCACGGGTTCAAGGTCAGCCTCACCAACAAAATGAGACCCTGTTTCCAAACAAAAAATAAAACATATTGGGGTTATAGCTCAGAGGTAGAATGCCCAGTAGCACGGGCAGGGCGTGTGTGTGTGTGTGTGTGCGTGCGTGTGTGTCATATTTTTATACCTATAGTGTTCTTAGCTCATTGCAGTAGTCACTGGGCCAGATGTTTCCAGGCGGTTCCAGCAAGTATTTCCAGGAAGACTGTCTCACAGGAAGGCAGCGACTCCGCCGCAGGCCTCCTGGGCTTGAAGCTCTGCGCCAATCCTGGCGTCCACGTTTCCTCAAAATGATTAGGCAAGCCGGCATGTTGTAACCCCGCGCTTGGGATGCGGAGACAGGAGGATTGTGCAGATTCGAAGCCAGCCGCGCTGGTTTAAGAGACCCTGTTTCCAAATACCAAAAAAAAAGGGGCCTGGGAGTGTAGCCCGGAGGCAGAAGGGCTTTCAGGAACCCCAGTACCACCAAAAAAAAATATATATATATATATATATATATATATATATATATATATATATATATATATAGCAAGCCAGGGCGGTCCAAGAGGTCGTGGCAGTCGTTCCAGCACCCAGAGGTGCCGTGCCCAGCTGGACAGGTGCGCGTCTGTGGGAGCCAGCCCCACACGTGAGCACGCGGTGGGGACCTGGCCCCGGGGTCGGCAAGGCCAGCTGGCCACCCCTCACCTGGTCAGGAGAGTGAATGAGGACATTTCTAGAACTCCGTCGGGTCGGGCGGGGCTTTCCAACACTGGTCCTTGGTAGACAGACACGAAGGCCCCAGAGGACGTGGAGAAGGGCGAGGTCTCGCAGCCACTTTCCTGTCCGTTGCATCCCAGAGGAGTGAGCTCGAGTCCCAGGCGCTCTCGGGGCCAGAACGCAGCACGCTCGCCCTGGGCCGGGCCTGGGGGCTGGCTCCACAGGGCCGCAGGGTGTGACGGTCTCACCTCCCTCGCCATGGTGACAGCGTCCCCAGAAGTCAATGGGGGTGGGCCTGGGGAGTGTGGGGAGCTAGGGAAGAGCTGGTCGTGCACACAGGATACAGAAAGGGACTTACTCAAAGGACCAGAGCTATGGAAGGAAGTCAGAGAAGATCCAGAAAACTTACGGAAGTCCTACTTCAGAAAGGCAGTCAATTAAAAATTGGTTAGAATGCCAGGCGTGGTGGGCACGCTGTGACCCGCTGCTTGGGAGGCTGAGGCAGGAGCACAGGTTCCAGGACAGCCTCCGCAAGTAGTGAGACCCCCGTCTCCCTGACCTAATGTGACCCTGTTTCCAAATAAGAAATAAAATCGGGCCAAAAGTGTAGCTCAAACGTAGAATGCCTCTGGGTTCAATCCTAGTACCACTAAGGAAAAGGAAAGAAAGAGAAAAATAAAAAAAAAACATATATGGTGGTTGGGTTTTGTCCTTTGTGAAACGGGTCATAAAACAGCAATTATCACACGTGCATTTTTTTTTTCTTTTTCTTTCTTTTTTTTTTTTTTTTTTTGTGTGTGTGTGGTACCGGGGGTGGAACCCAGTACCCAGGGCTTTTCTACCTCCAGGCTATACTTCCAGACCTATTTTTTATATTTTATTTGGAAACAGGGTCTCACTAAGTTGCTGAGAGCCTCACTAAGTAGCTGAGGCTGGCTTCGAACCCGTGCGATCCTCCTGTCTCAGCCTCCCAAGCGTGGGGATTACAAGCATGCGCCACCATGCCTGGCAGCCCCAGACTTTTTTATTTTTTATTCTGAAACAGAATCTCTCTAAGTTGCTGAGGGGCTGGCTATGTTACTTAGGCTGGCCTTGAACCTGCAATTCTCCTGTCTCAGCCTCCCCTGTACTGGGTGTAATGTTGAAATTGAGTTGGGGGTCATGAAGGAGGCAAACCCAGCCAAGTTATTAAAGGCCTCTTTAATTAAAACTGGCACCTTTGGGCAAGGTCTGCCGACCATGAGGGAAGGGACGATGACCGAGCAGCAGCGAGTCACGAGGTCAGCAGAGTCACGGTAGGCAGGGTCACACCACAGAGAGGAAGTCAGAGTATTTATGTAGCCGGGTCTTGGGGTGGGGTTAGCCACCGGTCCTCTGCCCCAAAATGTCCAAGTCTCACTAGGTCTCTGCTCTGGTTTCCGGGGTTCTGCCTCCTGTTCCCGCTGGTCCCATGGGGAAGGGAGGGACCCAACCTATCACTAGGATTATAGTGTGTGTTATAACACCCAGCTTTCAAGCAGTTTTTAAAGCCAGCTCTTTGGAGGGTAAATTTTTTTTTACTCAGAGTTTGATTTTAATTTAAAATTGGAGAAAAAAATGACTGCATCTATAGGATCTTGTAATAAAATAGGTACTGAATCACAAACAAGTCTGAGTTATCAGAGATGAAACCAATTGACCCATACAGCCAGAAAATGAGAAATGTCAATTAGTAGTCAAAACACGAAAAAAAAAAAAAAAAAAGCTTGCTTACTGTTTGGGAATCCAAGAGATATCATTGAAAATAAAAGGTGTGAGGCCAAGGAAACTGTGGGCTCTTACAGAAAGAGCTGCCTGGAGGTTCTCTCTCTACCACACAGAAACTGAATCTACCCTGGAGGGTAAAATTTTAACCTGAAGTTTTTTGTCTTTGTTGGTGGCGGGGAGAATCTTAGGGGTTCAACAGAGAGCGGAGTGGTATGTGCAGTTTAAGGCCACACACAGGCCATGCATGGTTCTCCTTGAGGGCTCAAGGGTTCATTCAACGACGGAAAAACTCCCTGTGGCTTCCACTCTTAACCTTTTATTTCATTTGTTTTGTGACAACCTGTTTTACACACCTCTAAGTCCATGGGTAGAAAATTCCTAATTCAAGCCCATTTCCATTCACCTTGTTCCAAAAACCCTTCTGATCATACAGATGGCTCTCTGATATCACTGATCAGCCTTTTTTTTTTTTGGGGGGGGGGGTACTGGGGATGGAACCCAGGGGCATTCTACTTCCGAGCTACATCCCCAGCCCTATTTTTTAGTCTTTTTATTTTATTTGATTTGATTTTGTGGTACTGGAGATGGAACCCAGGGGCATTGTACCTCCGAGCTATACCCCCAGCCCTATTTTTTAGTCCTTTTATTTTTGAAACAGAGTCTCGTTGAGTTGCAAAGAGCCTCCCTAAGTAGCTGAGGCCCTCTGCAAACCAGGATCAGGTCTCTACCTCCCGAATGCAGGGATTACAAGCGTGCGCCACCACGCCCGGCACTGGTCACCCATTTTAAAAGTCCTTCAGCAATAAAAGAGGCTGCCGTGGCTCATTGTAGAGCGACCCCGGCCTCATCTCTCTGCTCAGCGCCGACAGCGGGCATGAATAGGCACTCATCAAACAATTTTATAATCGCACTGGGAAACACATGCGCTAGGTCTAAGTATAAAGATGGAGTCGGTTTCACGGTCACAGTTTCAATCACGCAAAGGTCTAGTTGAAGTAGCTGAGTCCAAATAGTTGTGGCTGCTGTAGGTAGCCTTCTCTCCCCTACAGGCTGGGCGTACCATAAATTATCCATGGGTGATAAGACTCCGACTACTGTGCAATGTCCAGCTCAGCTCCGATTTATTCTAACAGCACCTCCCCATTGGATAGAGCCTTAATTTCTTGGAGAGACTTTTCTCTGATGTGAGCAAAAAGCCCCGCTCTTTCCAAGATCTTAAGTATGTTGGCTGCAGTACTCATCATGACCACACGGTGGCGCTGGTGCGCTGCTCAATTCCAACCCTCCGCGAGCCAGACCCCGGAGGTCGATGGCTGTCCACTCCAACAAGCCAGGGAACTGAGTCCCAAGGGCGTGGTGGCGCACGCTTGTAATCCCAGCACTTGGGAGGCTGAGAAGGGAGGATCGCCGTTGGCGGACAGCCTCAGCTACTTAGTGAGGCCCTTTGCAACTCAGTGAGACCCTGCTTCAAAATAAAGAATAAAACATAGGGCTGGGGGTGTCAAGGTAAAGAATAAAAAATAAGGTTGGGGGTGTAGCTCAGAGGTAAAATGCCCCTGGGTTCCATCTTCAGTACAAAAAAAAAAAAAAAAAAAGAGAGAGAGAGAGAGAGAGAGAAAGGAAGAAAGAAAGAAAGAAAGACTGAATCCCAAAGGAGGGCAAAGGCCAGGTCTCCTCATAGCCAAGCCTACAAGCCAACATACTTTTTCCTAACAAAATTTTACAAATAAAATCTACTTCTACTATCGCCAACTCCCCATCCCTGTGTCTAGACAAATGAAACTGGAGTCTATCTCATTCTAATCGAAAGAATTGTCTCGGAGTCTCGGGATTACAAACGTGCACCACCACACCTCCTAACTTTTTATTATTTATTTATTTTTGGCACTGGGAATTGAACCCAGGGGACTTATTCCTCCCAGGTATGACCTTTTAAAAAATTATTTTGAAACAAGGTCTTGCCAAGTTACGGAGGATCTCCCTAAAATTCTGAGGCTGGCCTCAAACCTGTGGCCCTCCTGTCATAGGTCCCAGGTGCTGGGATTATAGGCTTAGGCCACCAGCACTCAAATTCCACCCCAGACCTGCAAAAATAAATAAATAAATAAATAAATAAATAAATAAATAAATAAATAAATAAAATTTAAAAATAGAACCGGGGCATGTAGCTCAGAGGTAGAACGTCCCTGGGTTCCATCCCCAGTACCGAAGGGGGGAAAAAAAAAACTGTGATATTATGAAAAGCAAATCACTAAATGGATAAGTAAAATAGTGTTTGTTTATTTATGTATACACATACAATGGAATATTATCCAGCCTAAAAAAAAAAGGGAAGGAAATTCTGACACGTGCTACAGCGTGAATAAACTTTGAAGACACCATGCTAAATGAAATAAGCAAGACATAAAAGGATCAACATTGCACAACTCCACTTATTTGCGGTACGTGGAGTAATCCGATTCATAAGGGCAGGAAGTGAACCATGGCTGCTGGGGCCTGGGGAGGGAGAATGGAGAATTGTTATTTCCTGGAGATGGAGTGATTTGGGGGAACACGCCAGAGCTCAAGCCCAGGGCTTTGCACATGTGGGGCAATCACTCTACCACGGAGCTACGCCCCAGTCCAAGGAGTTCAGAAAAATAAAAACATTAATTCACCAGACATGGCGGCGTATGCCTGTGATCCCAGTGCTTAGGAGGCTGAGACAGGAGGATCGCAGGCTCACGGCCAGTCTCAGCACTTAGACTGTTTCAAAATAAAAAATGAAGCGGGGCGTGGTGGCGCACGCTTGTAATCCCCGCGCTTGGGAGGCAGAGACAGGAGGATCGCACAGGTTCGAAGCCAGCTGTGCGCGCTGGCTTAGGAGACCCTGTTTCCAAATAAAAATGTTAAAATAGGTCTGGGAGTGTAGCCTGGAGGTAGAAGGGCTGCCAGGAACCCCAGTACCACAAAATAAATAAATAAATAAATAAATAAATAAATAAATAAATAAATAAATAAATAAATTTTAAAAAAAAATGAACCATGTGTGCGCCTCTAATCCCAGGACTTGGGAGGCTGTGACAGGAGAATTGCAGGTTCACGGCCAGCCTCAGCTACTTAGTGAGGCCCTCCACAACTTAGTGAGACTCTGTTTCAAAATAAAAAATAAAAATAAAAATAGGGCTGGGGATGTATCTGAAAGGTAGAAGGCCCTGGATTCAATCCCTAGTACCACAAAAAGTTAATTAACTAATTGATTAATTAATTAAAAATAACTTGGGGGTAAAGCTTGGAAGTAGACTCTTCCTAGGTTCAATCTACCGTACCAAATAAAAAGTTTAATTCTGGAGATGGATGTAGTGATTCTACAACAATTTGTCGTGTGTGTGTGTGTGTGTGTGTGTGTGTGTGTGTGTGTGTGTTGTACTGGGGATTGAATCCAAGGACATTCTACCTCTGAGCCGCATCCCTAGCCCTATTTTTTTTTCTTTTTCTTTTTTCCTTTGTGTGTGTGTGTGTGTAGGGGGGGGGGCACTAGGGATTGAACCCAGAGGCATTCTATCTCTAAGCTAAACCCCCAGCCATATTGTATTTATTTGGAAACAACGTGTCACTAAGTTGCAAAGGTTAAATTGCCCAGGCTGGCTTTGAACCTGTGATCCTCCTAGCTCAGCCTCCCAAGTACTGGATTCAAGCTTGTGCCACCACACCCGGTTTATTATTATTATTGTTATTATTGTTATTATTATTATTATTTTGAAAGAGAGACTTGCTAAATTGCTGAGGCCAACCTCAGGCCTGTAATCCTCCTGTCTCCACCTCCCAAGTACTGAGATTACAGACACGAGACACCCCGCCCGGCTCTGGGTTCACTTTTACTTGTTTCATAAGAAAATAGGGCCAGTGGGTGTGGTGGCCCATGCCTGTAAACCTAGTACTTGAGAGGCTGAGGCTGGAGGGTTGTAAGTTCAAGGTCAGCCTCACCAATGAAATGAGGCCCTCAGCAACTTAGCAAGACCCTGTTTCAAAATGAAAAGAAATTAATAATAATAATAATAATAATAATAATAATAAAGGGCTGGTGATGTCGCTTGAAGGTAGAACACCCCTGGATTCAATCCCCAGTATTGCAAAAATAAAATAAATAGGTTTCGGGGTGTAGCTCAGAGATAGAATACCCAGGTTCAATCCTCAGTGCCACCAAAAAAAAAAAAAGAGAGAGAGAGAGAGAAAGAAAAATCAAAAGGGAAGGAGGGAGATTTGTTACTTCCAGACTGAAGCAAGTTAAATCCAGTTCTGTGGTGACCTTCATAGATGAGAGGTCACTAAGATATAACAAGAGGCAGGAAGTCTTGAGACGCAAGTCTCAGGGAACCTGGAGACGCTGCTCATAGACACACCAGCCAATGTGCCCTGATTTATTTCTGTTTTATTTTTAAGCCACTGAGATTTGGAGTTCTACTTGTTACCACAGCAAAGCCACACCCATACTGACTAACACAGTGAGAAGTCAAAAATGACAATGTAGGAATCATTGTTTGCTTCCGTGTCCCACTGGAAGAGTCCTCCATCGACGGCCTTCATTAAATACTGCCGGCACTAGAGGGCACAATTGGGTTGTGGAAAACTTTAGTCAATGCTGGAAACAATGCGAGATAAGGAAATTAAACAATGCAAAGGAAAAAATGAGCAGTGACTATCATCCCCTTGGAAAACAGATGCTTTTACTCTAGCTCAGTTGGCTACCTTCCTCCCTCTGAGATAATTAAAATTGATTTTACAGTCAGGCGTGTTGGTGCACGCTTGACTTGGCAGGCTGAGACAGGAGGATCATAGATTCTAGGCCAGCCTCAGCAAAAAGCAAGACCCTCGGCAACTTAACAAGACCCTGTTTCAAAATAAAAAATAAAAGCCAGGCGTGGTGGCGCACGCGTGTAATCTCAGTGAGGCTGCTGCAAGCTTAAGCAAAGTTTTTTTATTTAAAAGGTAGAAAGAAGGGTTAGAACAATTAAAGCACTGCGTCAGAGGGGCGCAGTGTAGTGCCTTGAAAATAAGACACAAAGGTCTCTGAACACTAAAGTTTGTTTAAGAATTCATTATCTTCTTTCTCCCATCCTGCTTAGCCAACAGTCCTCTTTTCCCACCAAAAGCATGCAGGCCTGACAGTCATCTCTGCTGTGTAGCTTTTTTTTTTTTTTTTTTTTTTTGTGGGCCTGGGGATGGAACCCAGGAGCATTCAACCTCCGAGCTACGCCCCCTGCCCTATTTTATTTATATTCTTTATTTGGAAACAAGGTCTCACTGAATTGCAAAGGGCCTCACTAGGTAGCTGAACCACGATCCTCCAGTCTCAGCCTCCCGAATGCTGGGATTCCAAGCGTGCGCACCACGCCCGGCTCTGTGTGCGCCTCTTCTGTAGCCTTATTCATCTTCACAGAGACAGACAGGTCTGACATCGCTGATCAAAGGGTGTTACTTGTTTAGCAAGGTCAGGGGCTGCATGATAGAAGCCCGCTTTGTCTTTGGATTTATTTTTATTCTTAGACTTAAAACATGTATTGTCCACCTGTGTCTTCGGTGAGTTCTCAGCTTCTCCTTATCTCTGTGTTCTAGAACTTACTTAAGTTGAAAACTTGTTTTATGGATGTATTCATTTCGAGTTACCCCCTCATGCCATTTTGGCGTGGGGCTGTATTTCTATTTTCTGTATTTCTATCTTTTAATAAACTTCTTTAAATCTTCAAAAAAAAAGAAAAAGAAAACTTGTTTTATAATAAAGAAAAGAAAGACATGGGAATAAAGTCTTTTTTTTTTTTTTTTTTTTTTTGGTGGTACTAGGGGTGGAACCCAGAGGCTTTCTACCTCCAGGCTATACTCTCAGACCTTTTTTTATATTTTATTTGGAAACAGGGTCTCACTAAGTTGCTGAGAGCCTCACTAAGTAGCTGAGGCTGGCTTCGAACCCGTGCGATCCTCCTGTCTCACCCTCCCAAGCGTGGGGATTACAAGCGTGCGCCACCACGCCCAGCTGAATAAAGTCTTTTAAAGTATAGATATTTGAGTCGGGCGTGGTGGGGCACGCTTGTAATCCCAGCATTCAGGAGGCTGAGACCAGAGGATCGCGGTTTGCGGACAGCCTCAGCTACTTAGTGAGGCCCTCGCAACTCAGTGAGACCCGGTTTCAAAATAAAGAAAATAAAATTGGGCAGGGGGTGTAGCTCAGAGATCAAATGCCTCTGGGTTCCATCCCTAGACCTGCAAAAAAATAAAAAATAAAATATAAAATATAGAGATTTGGGCTTTAACTACTTTGTGTTATTAGTAATTAATATTTGGTTAATATGGCTTGCTTTTTTTTTTTTTTTTTCCTTTTTTTCAGTACCAGGGGTGGAACCCAGGGGCATTCTACCTCCAAGCTACACCCACAGCACTATTTATTTTTTTATTATTGTTCTTTATTTTGAAACAGGGTCTCACTGAGTTGCAAAGGGCCTTACTAAGTAGCTGAGGCTATTCACGAACCATGATCCTCCTGTCTCAGCCTCCTGAATGCTGGGATTATAAATGTGCCCACCACGCCCGGCTGCAGCTTGCTTTTTTGACTTTTAACTTTAGTCTAAACTGTTGTGAGAGTCCATGTCACTTTTCTTCTAAGTGTAGGTGTCTGTGTTTTAACATTGAGTTTTCAGCTGGGCTAACAGCCAACTTTTAGCTGACCAAGGTCAGCCTTGGCTGCAGCTCTTAGTTGACAGCTTAGAGACAGGGAAAAGGATTTTATTGTTTTGCCTACGTATGAAAACTTGTTCGTATTAGCAATTAATACTGCCCTTGTTAGCAATCAATACAGGCTCAATCCCCATCACCCAGTACCGCCAAAAAAAAAAAAAAATTATACTTCCATGTGTGTGTGTGTGTGTGTGTGTGTGTGTGTGTGGTACTGGGGACTGAACCCAGGAGCATTCTACCTCTGAGCTACACCCCCAGTCCTATTTTATTTTTTATTTTGAAACAGGGTCCTCCTAAATTGCAGAGGGCCTCCTTAAATTGCTAACACTGGTGCAAACCTGGGGTCCTCTTGTCTCAGCCTCCCACATCCTGGGATTACAAATGTGTGCCACCACGCCCCACTACACTTCCATTTTAATATGAAAAATCAATATTCCAAATGCAAAGACTTTATTTTCCAGCTGCATTTTTGCTCTCTAGACATTGCCGTCTACCAGCAAAGCCAGCCTGGCCATAGAAACCCCAATTTTCTAAGCTGCTGGGCTGCGAGAGCGCCGAGTTCCCAAGGTCTCGTTAGTGGAGGAGGTGACCAGATGTTCCAAACATCAAGTTGTTGCAGGAAGTCTCCACCCACTCCAGTGTCAGGCTGGCTCCCCACAGACTTCCCTTTCCCGCTTCCTTTTTCCCCTCTTTCTAATTTTTTTTCTTCAGAGTCTATTCAAAGGCTGCAGTAAAACCATCTTCCTCTGTTGTTGCTCCGATGACGCCATTCCCTCCCTCGCCGCCCCTTCCTCGTCTCCTGGTCAGTTTGTCTTCACTTCCGTGGACTGTCTTTGGGCCGGCCTCCGCCTCCTTCTCACCAACTGCTACACGGGAGTATCACCTCTGATGTCCTGGTGGTCTTGGTGGTGTGTGTGTTAGTTACTGGGGACTGAACCCAGGGGCGTTCTACATCTGAGCTACACCTCCAGCCCTATTTTGTTTTTTATTCCGAAACAGGGCCCCTTTTAAGTTACTGAGAAAGTCACTAAGTTGCTGAGGCTGGTCTCAAACCTGTGATCCTCCAGTCTCAGCCTCTCAAGTCCTAGGATTACCAGTGTGCACCACAGTTCTGAATGCTAATATACTTTTGAGCAAAGAATACACAGTTGAAATTAGTTTGGAACAGACCTAGGACAGTCTGGAGTCGTGTAATGGGAATATTCTCTTTGTTAGAAGTAAAGATGAACAGAAGCCAGGCCAATATATATTTGGCCTTCATTAAATACTAAGAAAGGTAATATATGTCACCTTTGCTGGATGTGGGGGCGCACGCCTGAAATCCCAGTACTTGGGAGGCTGAGACTGGAGGATTGCAGGTTTGAGGGCATTGTGGGGTAACTTAGCAAGACTCTGCTTCAAAATGAAAAGGAAGGCCATGTGTGGCGGTGCACACTTGTAATCCTAGTCCTTGGGAGGCTGAGACAGGAGGATTGCAGGTTTGAAAACAGCCTCGGCAAGTAGTGAGATTCTCATCAACTAGCGGGACCAGGTTTCCAAATAAGAAATAAAATTGGTATGGGGTATGTAGCTCAGAGGTAGGATGCCTCTGGGTTCAATTCTCAGTACCACAATACATATACAGATAAATACATACATACATACATACATACATACATACATACATACAAAAAGGGTTGGGATGGTAGAACCTGGCTTCCATTGCAAGTAACACACACACACACACACACACACACACACACACACACACACACACACACACACGGCACCTTCCACAGGCACAACATTGTTCTAGGTACTATATGTATGAAAGGAGTAAAAACTGTGACTCTTAAATTCTAAATGACCAGGAAGCCATTCTCGCTGAGACTTGGGGAAAATCTGAAATTTACTCTCCTTTAGAAACCAAGAGGATGAAACAGCAGGAGAAAAGTGTGCAGTGAGCCGGGCGTGGTGCTCACTTGTAATCCCAGTACTAGGGAAGCTGTTCCGGAGGATCGGAAGGATCGCAGGTTCAAGGACAGCCTCAGCAACTTAGTGAGGCTCTCAACAACCTAGTGAGACCCTGTGGGCAAATGAAAAGTAAAATTGGTCTTGGAATGTATCTCAGAGGTAGAATGCTTCTGAGTTCACTTCCTAATACCACAAAAGGAGAAAGAAAGAAAAGAAAGGAAAAGAAAAGAAAAGAGAGAGAGAGAGAAAGAAAGAGAGAAAAAAAGAGTGTGGTGATAAAATAGCTGAACCATCCATCTGAAAGACTTGCAGTCATTCTACTTTATTATCCTGTCAAGATTACAACTTCAATTTAAAAAAATCAGTCCTAATGTCACAATTACTCAGGACGCTGAGACTGAAGGATTGTAAGTTTGAGGCCAGCCTGGGTCACTTAGAGAGAATTGTTAAAAAAAGAAAAAATGGGTTGGGCGTGGTGGTGCAGGTTTGTAATCCCAGCATTCAGGAGGCTGAGACTGGAGGATCGCAGTTCACTGGCAGCCTCAGCTACTTAGCGAGGCCCTTCACAACTCAGTGAGACCCTGTTTTAAAAATAAAAAGACTAGCCAGCAGCTGTGGTGGCACACGTTTAGAATCCCAGTACTTGGGAGACGGAGACAGGAGGATCGCACAGGTTCGAAGCCAGCCTCAGCTACTTAGTGAGACCCTGTTTCCAAATAAAATATAAAATAGGTCTGGGAGTGTAGCCCAAAGGTAGAAAACCTCTGGATTCCATCCCTAGCACCAGAGAAAAATAAAATTAAAAAAACTAAGAACCAGGGCTGAGGGTGTAGCTCAGAGGTATAGTGCCCCTGGGTTCTACCTCTGGTACTGCAAAGAAAGAAAGAAAAAAAAGAAAGGAAGGAAGGAGAAAGAAAGAGGGAGGGGAAGGAGGAGGGGGAATGGAGAGAAAGATGTTAAGACAGCCAGGCCTGGTGGCGCACACTTGTCATCCCAACACTTGGGAGGCTGGGACAGGATGCTCAAAAGTCCGTGCCTAGCCTTGGCTACTTAGTGAGGACCTCTATAACTTAGTGAGACCCTGTTTCAAAATAAAGAGTAAAAAATAGGGTTGGGGGTGTAAGTCAGAGGTAGAATGCCCTTGGTTCAATCCCCAGTACCACACAAAAATAAATAAATAAATAGATAAATAAATAAATAAATAAATAAATGTTAAGAATGGGGCGTAGTGGCACATGCCTGTAATCCCACTGTTCGGGAGGCTGAGACAGGAGCATCGTCTCAGCAGGGAGTGAGTCTATCATCAACCTAGAGAAAGTCTGTTTCCAAACAAAACTAAAACAGAAGCTGGGATGTAGGCCAGCGGTAGAAGGCCTCTGGGTTCCATCCCCATCGTCACAAGAAATAAATAGGTGTTAAGAATATGAATCCTTAGCGGGCGCGGTGGGCACCCTTGTCATCCCAGCACTTGGGAGGCTGAGACGAGGATCGCAGGTTCGCGGCCAGCCTCAGCTACTCAGGGAGGCCCTCCACATTTAGTGGGACCCCATTTCCAAATAAAATTAAGATAGGTCTGGGATCGTAGCCTAGAGATAGAGGACCCCTGGGTTCTATCCCCAGTAGCACCAAAAAAAAATTAAATATAAGTCAGCATTGAAAAAGGGATATATATGTGGTACACTCAAGAAGTAGTAATGGCAGGTCATATTCACTAAATTTGTGTTTGTATTTATCGCTTTCCTGCGCACCAGGCACTGTGCAAAATGCTCTGCGCTTCCTCTTATTTCGGTCTCATTACGACAGCCTGACGATGAAGGGACGATTATTGTTTTCAGTTTATGGATAAAGAAACTGGCACGGAAAGTAACTCGCCCGAGGTCACACATCCGGCAACTGGAATTTGAACGCACAACCTAAGCAAAAGTAACTTGTGAGATGGGTGTGGTGACACACACCCTGTAATCCAAGTTCCTGGAGGCAGAGACAAGAGCGTGGAAGGTTCACCAGCCGCAGCTCCTGAGCAAGACTTTCAGCAGCCTAGTGAGACACTGTTTCAAAATAAAAATACAAATAGATACCAAATGAAAAATAAAATAGGGCTGGAGGTGAAGCTCAAAGGTAAAATGTCCCTGGATTCAATCCCAAGTTCCAAAAAAGAAAAGAAAACAAAAGAAAAAAGAAAAGAAGGGAAAAGAAAAGAAAAGAAAAAAATGGCTGAGGGTGTAGCTCACTCAGATGTAGACTGCTCCTAGGTTCAATTCTCTGCCAGGATAAAAAATTAACTTGCAGGCCGGGCGTGGTGGGCACGCTTGTCATCCCCGCGCTTGGGAGGCGGAGACAGGAGGATCGCGCAGGTTCGAAGCCAGCCACGCTGGCGTAAGAGACCCTGTTTCAAAAATATAAAATAGGTCTGGGAGTGTAGCCCGGAGGTAGAAGGGCTTCCAGGAACCCCAGTACCACCAAAAAAAAAAAAATTAACTTGCATACATCACGTTTATATTCAGAACTAAATATATAGAACACGGGCTGGGGCGTAGCTCAGTGTTAGAGTGCTTGTTTAACAGAGTTGAGTTCGGTCCCTAGCACTGCAAAAAATAATAAAATATATAAAATATAAATATGTACAACAAATATATAATATAGAATTAATAAACAAAATCTAGAAACCATGAAGTTTTTTGTTTTTGGGGGTTTTTTAGAGGAGGAAAGGTTTATTTGGGTTCCTAGTTTCAGAGGTACAGCCCATAGTCAGCCTGCACAAGGCAGAAGCCCTGTGTGACAGAGAAAAGCCACTCTCGGCTCAGGGCAGCTAGAAGGAGAGGAGGAGGGGAAGAAGAGAGGTAAAGAGGTAAAGGAGAGAGAGAGAATCAGCCATGAAGTTGTAATGGAACCTATTTGGGAAAAAACTTCGTGGTGATTAATTACGGGTGTCAACTTGACAGGGCCACAGGTGCCCAGCACCGGTCATCCTTCATGTCAGAGGTCTACCAGGGTGCTTGTGGGTAGGATAATCTTTGGATGGTAAACTGAATACAACACACTGGTCTCCTTCAGGGTGGGTGGGCATCAGCCAGTTCTTTGAAGGCGGAAATAGAACTAGGAGAAGGCTTTTTGGGGATTGAGCCCAGAGGCATTCTATCTCCAATCTGTGCCCCCGGCCCGATTTCAATTCTTATATGGAAACAGGGCCTCGCTAAGTTGCGGAGGGCCTCGCTAAGTTTCCAAGGCTGGCTTCGAACCTGTGATCCTCCAGTCTCAGCCTCCCAAGTGCTGGGATGACAAGTATGTGCCACCGCACCCAACTCTGCCTTGAATTTTGAACTGAAACACTGGTCTTCCTAGTTGGGTCTGAAGTCTGGCGTTCCACTCTGCAGATGGGACTTCTCAGCTACATAATCATGCAAATGAATTTCTTAGAATACATGTTTATGCATATGAACATCGTGCTGGATCTGTTCCTCTGGAAAATCCTGACACAAGCTTCTTCAGGCACACCTAAGAAGTTTTCCAAAAAGCCAGGGAGAATGGAAAAGTAACAACTCTAACATTCATACTTCCTTTTCTTTTCTTTACTTTTTTTTTTTTTTTTTTTTTTTTGCAGGTCTGGAGATGTGGGGATGGAACCCAGGGGCATTCGACCTCTGAACTACACCCCCAGCCCTATTTTGTTTGCCTTTAAAAGTGCCGTGTAGGCCAGGCGTGGTGGCGCACGCTTGTAATCCCAGCGCTTGGGAGGCTGAGACGGAAGGATCTTGGTTCACAGACAGCCTCAGATACTTAGTAAGGCCTTTGCAACTCAGTGAGACCCTGTTTCAAAATAAAAGAATAAAAAAAATAGGGCCGGGGGTGTAGCTCGGAGGTAGAGTGCCCTGGGTTCCATCCCCAGTACCACAAAAAAAAAAGTAAAATAAAAGTGCCAGCCTGCTGGAGCTCTGTGTGTGTGTGTGTGTGTGTGTGTGTGTGTGTGTGTGTGTGTGTGTGAGAGAGAGAGAGAGAGAGAGAGAGAGAGATTGATTCAGGAGCATTCTGTCTCTGAGCTACAAGCCCAGCCCTATTTCATTTTATTATTGTTTTTATTTTGAAACAGGGTCTCCCTAAGTTGCGAGGGCCTTGCCAAGTTCTTGATGCTGGATGCCAACCTGCATCCTTCTGTCTCAGTTTCCCAAACACTAGGACCACAGGCGTGCGCCAGCACACCCGGCTGATGTCATGTACGTTTAGAATCCAAACTAGATGAGGCCTGTGCCCTCATCTTCCCTCTCAGGAATGGTTTTCTGGGACTGTCTTTCTGGATGATGCCCCAATGCCTTTCCAAACGGCCCAGTAGCTGCCGCAGCCCACAAAAATCTACACACTCCAAATTCTCAAATAGCTCATATTCTATCCTCTTCATTAGCTTGTATGAAAATGAGCATGTGTTCATTTTTGTACATGATATTCTTTTTAGGGGAGATGATACTGAGGATGAAACCCAGGGGCATTCTACTCCTGAACTACACCCCCAGTCCTATTTTTTATTCTTTATTTTATTTTTGGTGGTACTGGGGCTCCTGGAAGCCCTTCTACCTCCAGGCTACACTCCCAGACCTATTTTATATTTTTATTTGGAAACAGGGTCTCTTAAGCCAGCACGGCTTGCTTCGAACCTGCACGATCCTGTCTCCACCTCCCAAGTGTGGGGATTACAAGCCTGCGCCACCATGCCCGGCTTTTATTCTTTATTTTGAAGCAGGGCCTCACTAAGTTGTAAAGGCCCTCACTAAGTAACTGAGGCTGGCCATGAACCGGATTTGGGGCTTAGCCTGGGCAACTCAGAAAAATCCCGTTTCAAAATTAAAAGTAAAATAGGGCTGGGGGGACGCACCTCACTGGTAGAGCACCTCTTAGTTCAATACCAGGTACTATAGAAACATTAAAAAAAAGAAAAACTCCAAGCTGGGCGTGGTGGTGCACGCTGGCGTCTGGGAGGCTGAAATGGGAGGCTCGCACTTCCCAGAAAACCTCAGCTACTTTGCGAGGCCCTTTTCAACTCAGTGAGACCCTGTTTCAAAATACAGAATAAAAAATAGGGCTGAGAATTTAGCTCAGAGGTAGAATGCCCCTGGGTCTCATCCTCAGTAAAACACACACACACACACACACACACACACACACACACACACACACTCCATGGTGAGTTTGCAATATTGAATATTTACACTGTTTCTGGCCCATTAGGTTTTAGCAGCTGGACTTTAATTTACCAACTTATAGTGTAGCATTAAAAAGAAAATCATAAACTGGGTGTGGTGGCACATGCTTATAATCCCAGTACTTGAGAGTCTGAGGAGGAAGCCAAGGAAGATCACAGGTTTGCAGCCAGCTTCAGCTATTTAGTAAGGCCCTCCACAACTTAGCAAGACCCTGTTTCAAAATAAAGAATACAAAATCAGAGCCGGGCATGATGGCACACGCTTGTAATCCCAGTACTTGGGAGTTTGAGACAGGAGGATCGCAATTTGTGAACAGCCTCCACTACTTCGTGAGGCCCACTGCAACTTAGTGAGATCTTGTTTCAGAATAAAAAATAAAATATATATATATACATATATATGTTCTATATATGTATTATATATTTTATTATATGTATTGTATATTTTTACTATATGTATTTATATATTTTTATTATATATATATATAGCTATAAGTGTAGCTTAGAGGTAGAATGCTCCCCGGGTTTGATCCCCAGTAACAAAAAAAATAAAAAAGAAAGAAAGAAATGAAAACCTTTGTAGTTAGACTAAATCTTCTAAATGTTCAATAAGAATAAAATATAGGTCTCATAGCAGATGAAAGCTAAATAGAAATGTCTGGGCAAACAGCTGACATTTATTTCAAATACCTGAGTCAACAAACAACACAGTAAATACATGCATGTCAGGTATAGGGTGTGGTGTGTGTGTGTGTGTGTGTGTGTGTGTGTGTGTGTGTGTTTTACTGAGGATGAGACCCAGGGGCATTCTACCTCTGAGCTAAATTCTCAGCCCTATTTTTTATTCTGTATTTTGAAACAGGGTCTCACTGAGTTGAAAAGGGCCTCGCAAAGTAGCTGAGGTTTTCTGGGAAGTGCGAGCCTCCCATTTCAGCCTCCCAGACGCCAGCGTGCGCCACCACGCCCAGCTTGGAGTTTTTCTTTTTTTTAATGTTTCTATAGTCCCTGGTATTGAACTTTGAGGTGCTCTACCAGTGAGGTGCATCCCCCCAGCCCTATTTTACTTTTAATTTTGAAATGGGATTGTATGTTGTCAGACCATGAACAGGGAATGTCCCGGCTCTGCTGAGAAGCTGGGCCGCTGCACGCTGCCTCTGAGGGCACCTCGTTATTTTAGCTGCAATGCAGTGTACTCAGTCAGAAAACAGAAACGAAACAAAGAAAACCTCACAGATGGTGGCAAGGACTCATTTAAATTTCATCACTTATAAAAGTAGGACAAGCACTTGCTGGAAAACACTCAACAAATGACAGTTTCCAATCTGCGTTGCCAAGAGATTGGAAGCTCCTTGGGAGGTGTGTGTGTGTGTGTGTGTGTGTGTGTGTGTGTGTGTGTTCCTGGGGATTGAATCCAGGGGCATTCTACCTCCAAGCTGTGCCCACAGACTTATTTTATTTTTTATTTTGAGAAAAGGACTGGCTAAATTGTTGAGGCTGTCCTCGAACCTGCAATCCTTCTTTCTCAGCCTCCAAGTACTGGGATTACAGGTGTGTGCCACCATGCCCGGCTTCAAAATTTTTTGTGTGTTCGTTGAATTATTAGAAGAGTAGGTATAGATTGCATGAATATAGCTATCATCAGAAAGAAGAGAGAGAGGATTCTGCGTGTGTTCTGTTTTTAATTGCCTAACTTCAGCCATTTAGCTAAATTGCTCATTTCTTGCACATATGATTATCATTTGTCTTTTTTGGGAAACTAATTAGGACACTTCTGGTCTGAGGCAAAACACTGTGTGTGTGTGTGTGTGTGTGTGTGTGTGTGTGTGTGTGCATGTGTGAGCAGGTGTATGTGCATGTGTGAACATGTGTGTGCATGTGTGTGTGTCCAAATTCAGCTGAACTAAAGTTGGAGAAATCTTTCTTCCTTTTTCCTTTTTTGGTGTTCAAGATTGAACCCAGGGTCCTGCCTTGCGCGCGTGAAGCACATGTTTTACTGCTGAGCTATAACCCCACCCAAAGAAATCTTCATATGAATGCAGTGAAACAAAAGAATTACAGGAGGGATTTCTCCCTAAGAAAAAAATCTTAATATACAAAAACCTATTATAAAATTTAATTTAAGCTGGGCTTGTAATCCCAGAATTTGGGAGGCGGAGACAGAAGGATCGTGGTTCGTGGACAGCCTCAGCTACTCAGTGAGGCCCTTTGCAACTCACTGAGATCCTGTTTCAAAATAAAGACTAAAATATAGGGCTGGGGTGTAGCTCGGAGGTAGAATGCCCCTGAGTTCCATCCCCAGTACTGAAAACAAAAAAAATTAAGCCAATTGTAGTAGAACATGTCTGTAATCCCAGTACTGAGGAGGCCGAGACAGGAGGGTCACAGGTTCAAGGTCACAGGAGGGTCACAGGTTCAAGGTCAACCTCGGTAACTTATCGAGGCCCTGAGCAACTTAATGAGATCCTGTTTCAAAACAAAAATTAATGCAAATCAAAACTATGCTGAGATTCCATCTAACCCCAATCAGAGTGGCAAGCATAAAGAAATCAAGTAACAACAAATGCTGGCGAGGATGTGGGGAAAGAGGAACTCTTTTACACTGTTGGTGGGAGTGCAAACTAGTTCAGCCGCTATGGAGATCAGTGTGGAGATTCCTAAGAAAGGTGGGAATGGATCCACCGTGCAATCCGGCTCCAGGGTATTTGTCCAAAGGGGTTGAAATCAGAGAACTACAGTAACTCATGCATACCCATGTTCGTAGCAGCACAGTTTGTAATAGCCAAAATATGGAACCAACCTAGGTCTCCATCAACAGATGAGTGGTTTGCAAAATTATGGGAAATACACACAATGGAATTCTACTCTGCAAAAAGAAGAACAAAATCATGGCATTCGCAAGAAAGACCTGGAGAGCATTATGTTAAGTGAGATCAGCCAAGCACAGAAAGAGAAGGGACATGTGTTTTCTCTAACATGCCCAAACTAGGGAGCATTGGGGATACCAGAGGGACTCCAGATAATGGAGGGGAAACCTCAGCAAAGCCAGAAAGGAAGGGTAGGAGAGGAAGAAGGCTGAGGGTGATTAATAGAAGAGCTACGTCGGAATATGTGTAAAAGTATGAATGTAGCATGGTCAATCTGGACACTCATTGTTGGAGGGGAAGGGGAAGTGGGGGAGGAGAGGGCACCAAGCACAGTCTGAATGTATGCCATTTTCACTATGATCCACATAAAAATAAAAAAATGAGCTGGGCGTGGTGGCGCACACTTGTAATCCCCACACTTGGGAGGCTGAGACAGGAGGATGGCACGGGTTCGAAGCCAGCCTCAGCTACTTAGTGAGGCTCTCAGCAACTTAGCGAGACCCTGTTTCCAAATAAAATATAAAATAGGTCTGGGAGTGTAGCCTGAAAGTAGAAAGCCTCTGGGTTCCATCCCCAGTACCACCAAAAATTAATTATTTAATTAATTATTTTAAAAACCCAAAAATTAAAATAGAGCTTGGAATTAGAATGCCCCTGGGGTCAATCCCAAGTACAAAAAAAAAAAAAAAAAAGGCTATATCTCTGTCTCCTTTCATCTTTAATGCTTTCTCTAAAATGGTTTATTTTCTACCAATAAAACACGTCAGCCAGGCTCAGTGGAGCATGCTTATAATTCCAGTACTTGGGATATTTAAGACAGGAGGATCGCAGGTTTAAGATTAGCCTCAACAGCTTAGTAAGACTCAGCAACCTACCAAGACTCTGTTTGAAAACACTCCTGCTTGCAGGCCAATTTAAAACTTACAAAATAAAATAAGTTGCCAGGAGCCAGGCGTGGTGGTACATGCTTGTAATCCCACTACTTGGGAGGCTGAGACAGGAGAATTGCAGGTTCAATAACAGCCCCAGCAAGTCCTGAGACTTTCATAAACCTAGTGAGACCCTGTTTCCAAGTAAAAATAAAATAGGGCTGGGGGTGTAGCTTGGAGGTAGAATACCTCTGAGTTCAATTCCCAGTACCAAAAAAATAAAAAAATAGGACTGGAGGTACAGCTCAGAGGCTCGGGGTGACATTTTAAAATATTATATCAAAAGCTGGGCGTGGTGGTGCACATTGTTATCCCAGCATTTGGGAGGCTGAGACAGGAGGATCACAGTTCGAGGACAGCCTCAGCTACTTAGTGAGGCCCTTTGCAACTCAGTGAGGCCCTGTTTCAAAATAAAGACTAAAAAATAAGGCAGGGGGTGCAGCTCAGAGGTAGAATGCCCCTGGGTTCCAGCCCCAGTAACACCAAAAAAACAAAACAAAACAGAAACTATTGGTTGACACTCATGAAGCAACAGGAAACCATAAGCCAAAAATTTTTTTTAAATTTAACATAGTCCCTTCACTTTAAAGTGGAGAAAACTAAAGTCCTAAGATATTGGGAAATGTGCTTGGCATGGTAGTGAATCCCTGTAATCCTAGTACTTGGGAGGCTGAGCCAGGAGGATCACAGGTTTGAGGCCAGCCTCAGCAATTTAATGAGGCTCTCAGCAACTTAGTGAGATCCTGTTTCAAAATAAATATAAAATAGGGCTGGGGGTCTAGCTCAGAGGTAGAATGATCATGTGTTCAATTACCAGTACTCAAAAAAAAATGACATCTCTCAATTAGATTACACAGCTACAAAAAGGCATAAAATTCTGAAATTAAAATAAATATTGTAATTGAGATATAATTTATATACAGGAAAATTCACCCTTTAAAACGTACAGTTGAATGGCTTCTTGGTATGTCCACAAAGCTGTGTGACCGTCAGTGCTAATTCCAGAATATTTTCATTACCTCCAGATGCAATCTTACGCTCGCTAGCAGTGGTACCAGTGTTTAGATTTTACTCAGAGTCTAAAGATCTTTGCACCATCAGAGCCTTCTGTGGATATTCAAACCCCTTATCCTAAGGTAAATAAAGCTTAGTGTTTCGATGTTTGAATCAAATGCACCGAATACTTGCCAGGGCTTCGCATAGCTCTGTGCTCGCACCACCTCGAGATTTCTTATGCACATATGGATCGTTTCGTCCAGTATCTCGCAGATTCTTGAGGACGCCTGGCAAACGCGTAAGCATGGATTCTGTGTGCTCTCAGCAGATGCGGGAAATACTTTGTTCTTTGGACGCACAGTTTATCATCTCGAAGGAAGTAAGACTGGTAATTTTTATAGCAAATATATGAGGCTTCAGAGAAAAGCTCAACAAAGTTGTTTATTCTGAAGCCTTTTATAAACAGGGGAATTTTTTTTTTTTTTTTTTTTTTTTTGCTATTTCAAGATTTTCAAACAAAGTACACAACTAGACAACAGGTTCCTAAATAGTTTAAGGAGAACCGAATTATTTTCCTGGGCAGTTCAAATAAAATTTAAAAGTCACTTGCCATAAGATGTACCAAATTTTTCAGTCTGTGGCTTTCAAAATATCGAATCCTTAGTCTCTTGCTTTGCTTCTATTTTTAAATTGATTCTATGTAAAATAAGCATGAGTGCCAATTTTCTGTTTATTTCCAAAATTATCAGGTCTCCAAAAGGAAATCTCTACTTAAGAGCGCGCCACGTTTGGATTACATAAATAGCATCCTCTGAACTGTGAGCGTCATTAAATACACTTTGAATCTTCAGCTCACGGTTGTTGATTCTCTAGTAAAAATAGTTTTGTGTGTGTATAAAGACAAACCTATGCCAATTTATCATCAGAACTCAGGGCTCAGTGATTTGAAATGGTTATCAATTAGTTCGCTCACAAAGATACGGAAAATGGTAATAATGGTAATAAAACTAAAAGAAGAAAATCTTAAAAAAAAAAAAAAGTAGCTAATTCTAGCCAGGAACCAGGATGCAGATCTGTGATCTCATTACCTGTGAGGCTGCGACAGAAGGATCAGAGGTTTGAGGCTAGCCTCAGCAATTTAGTAAGGCCCTCAGCAACTTAAACTCTGTTTTGTTTGTTTGTTTGTTTGTTTGTTTTTTGTTTTTTGGTGGTACTGGGGTTGCTGGAAACTCTTATACCTCCAGGCTACACTCCCAGACACCTATTTTTTATATTTTTATTTAGAAATGGTCTCTTAAGCCAGCGCGGCTGGCTTTGAACCTGCGCGATCCTCCTGTCTCCGCCTCCCAAGCGCGGGGATTACAAGCGTGCGCCACCACGCCCGGCCTCTTGCCCAATTTTTTATTCTTTTTCTTGAAACAGGGTCTTACTAAATTGCGGAGGGCCTCACTAAGTAGATGAGGCTGACCCCGAACTGCGATCCTCCGGTCTCAGCCTCCTGAATGCTGGGATTACAAGCGTGCGCCACCACGCCCGGCTTACTTGGTATCTTCTAAATGTGGCACACAGAACATGAGTCCCAGTGTTGGAGACCTATGGTCCCTTACTGCCGCTCTGGTTACACATGTTGCATTGCTCTCTCTCTGTGAAAACTAGTGCCCGCATCCCCTACCCCACGCCTCCTCTAGCAGGAGACTCCGCCCCACAGTGCCCGGAGGACTCCCAGCCACACGAGTTAAGTAGCAGAGACCAAGCTGTGGTTCTTATTTGCAAAGACCAGAAACGGTCCCCGTTTATATCATTTTTATTTTTTGGTTCTGGGGATTTTTTGCTTTGAGACAGGGTCTCCCTAGGTTGCTGGTCTTGAACCTCCTGTCTTCCCAAGTATTGGAATTTCAGGTGTGTCCTACTACATCCAGCTGGTCCCTATTTAAACAAAAAAGTTTTATTTATTTAATCATTTATTTATTTTCTGATACTGGGAATTGAACCCAGAGGCATTCTACCTTCGAGCTACACCCCCAGCCTTTTTTTTT
The DNA here is from genome assembly GCF_963383645.1 of Muscardinus avellanarius. Lineage (NCBI taxonomy): Eukaryota > Metazoa > Chordata > Mammalia > Rodentia > Gliridae > Muscardinus > Muscardinus avellanarius. The sequence goes on from NC_137803.1 coordinate 56,832,815, forward strand.
TTTCTTCTCTTCTCAGTACTGAGGATGGAACCCAAGGCCATTCAACCTCCGAGCGACACCCCCGGCCCTATTTTTATTTTTTATTTTGAAACAGGGTCTCACTGAGTTACAAAGTCCCTCACTAAATAGCTGAGGCTGTTAGCGAACTGCTGTCCTCCTGTTTCATCCTCCCAAATTCCTGGATTACAAGCGTGCGCCACCATGCCCGGCTCTCGGCCTGATTTTCTTTCTTATTTTGAAACAGGGTCTCACTGGGTTGACGAGAGTCTATTTGCTGAGGCTGTCCTCGAACCTGTGATCCTCCTGTCTTAACCTTCCAAGTACTGGGATTACAGGCATGAGCCACCACACCTGGCTAGAAAAAGAATTCATTGGAGGAAGTTCAGTGAATAATCGACAGGAAGATTAGAGTAGTGGGCCCAGGAGGGAGCAAGGGAGGCGGGCAGAGTGGAGACCCTGCCATGGGGTCTTTTAGGGGCACAGACATCAGCAGCCCTGGGCATGTGACCGGGCTCCCTTCCCTGGCTGATCACCACCTGCCAGCAGATGTTCAGTCTCCCACAGTTTCCTTAAATAATCTGAGCTGGCTTTGTATTACTCCCTCAAACTCCAAAAACCAGTCCTCGGGAGGCTGAGACAGGAGGATCACAGGTTCACAGCCAGCCTCAGCTACTTAGTGAGGCCCTCCGCAACTTAGTGAAACCCTGTTTCAAAATAAAGGATAAAGGAGCTTGTAATCCCAGTATTTGGGAGGCTAAGACAGGAGAATCGTAGTTTGAGGACAGCCTCAGCTACTTAGTGAGGACCTTTGCAACTCAGTGAGACCCACCCTGTTTCAAAATAAAGAATAAAAAAATAGGGCTGGGGGTTTAGCTGCTCAGAGGTAGAATGTCCCCTGGTTTAATCCCCAGTACAAAAAAAGAAAAAAAAAAGTCCAAATTTCCAGGCTAGAGCCTGGGATATGCAGTGCACGTACTCAGACTGAGGGCCTTCGACTCCACCTATTTGTAGAGGACTAATTCTCAGCAAAGAAAGTTAAACAGATACCGTTGAAGGCATCCCCCACTTGTTGTGTTCTGCAGGACAGAGGTCCTGAGACAGGATGCCTGGCCCCCATTCAGTGTAGAATTGCCACCAGACGGCAGAGGAACCAATTCCTTTTTTTTTTTTTTTTTTTTTTTTTTTGCAGGTCTGGGGATGGAACTCAGGGAAATTCAACCTCCGAGCTATACCCCCTGCCCTTTTTAAAATTATTATTCTTTATTTTGAAACAGGGTCTCCCTGAGTTGCAGAGGGCTTCACTAAGTAGCTGAGGCTGGCTGCAAACACGATCCTCTGCCTCAGTCTCCCGAATGCTGGGATGACAAGCGTGCGCCGCCACGCCCGGCTCTGATGAATCAATTTCCAGTATGGAAGCTGGGGTAAGTCTGCCTAGGAAAATTCTACGATTGTAGACGAGGCAGCCACCAAGCTCAAAGCTAGAGGAAGCCAGAAAAAGAAGCCAGAAGGTGGGGGAGAATTGCTGAAGTTCCTGTATGACTGGTGACAATCTTACAGATTGTGACATTTGTAAATTCTCAGATGTGTCTTCAGTATCCATTCATTGTGGGCGCGTCCTTACGTATCCACTGACGGTTCCTGAGACAATCCTTGCCCAGCTGAGGGGACATAAAAGCTATAATCCATCAAGTGTGGCGGCACAGCACACCTGCAATCCCAGTACTTGTGAGGCTGAGACAGGAGGATCACAGATTCTAAGCCCGCCTTAGCAAACTAGGGAGTCTGTATTTCCAAATAAAGGGAAACAAACAAACAAAAATCAGGCTGGGGGTATAGCTCAGAGGTAGAATGCCTCGGGGTTCAATTCCCAGTTAAAAACCAAAAAAGCTATAATTTATCCCTGTCCTTGAGGCAATGAATTCACCATTCACTGATGCCCTGAGTTTGGGACAATGAGCCTAACACACAAAGAGGACACCTTCCAGCCGAGCGTGCACCTGGTAATCACAGTATTTGGGAGGCTGAGACAGGAGGTCACAGGTTCGCAGCTAGCCTCAGCAACTCAGGGAGGCTTGCATCAACAGAGCAAGACTGTTTCCAGATAAAATAGGGCAGGTGTGTGTGTGTGTGTGTGTGTGTGTGTGTGTATGTGTGTGTGTGTGTGTGTGTGTATGTGTGTTAGAGGTTAAATGCCCCTGGGTTCAATCCCCAGCAACACCCCACAACATGTAAGTGACATATGAATAATCAAAATAAGTTTATTGAATAAAAAAAATCAAGCCAGGCATGGTGGCGCACACTTGTAATCCCAGCATTACGGAGGCTGAGACCCGAGGATTTCACGGTTTGCGGCCAGCCTCAGCTACTTAGGCCCTCTGCAACTCAGACCCTGTTTCAAAATAAAGAATAAAAAATAGGGCAGGGGGTGTAGCTCAGAGGTAGAATGCCCCTGGGTTCCATCCCTAATACCTCAAAACAAAACAATCAACTCCCCCCCCAAAAAAAACCCCCAAAAACTGAGTGTGAAAAGCAAATTCAAGTTACTTTAAGTTGTAACTTGTGCATGAGATTTTGGTACCACATGTATGTATGTATGTATGTATGTATGTATGTATATGTATGTATGTATGTGTGTATGTATGTATGTATGTATGTATTTATTTATTTATTTATTTATTGGTCTGGGGATGGAACCCAGAGGCATTTGACCTGCGAGCTACACCCCTGCCCATTTTTTTATTCTTTATTTTAAAACAGGGTCTTACTGAGTTGCAGAGGGCCTCACTAAGTAGCTGAGGCTGTTGCGAACCTCCATCCTCCAGTCTCAGCCTCCCGAATGCTGGGCTTACAAGTGTGCGCCACTACACCTGGCTTTGGTACCACATTTAAAACTCCTTACAAAACGAATTCAGAGCCAGGTAAACTACCATAGCAACACTGATTTTTTTGAGACTGTGAGTTTAGAAAAACAAAAATATTTCTAGTTATATCTAAGAGTTTAGAAAGGCAACAGCTCAGCCGGGCGCTTGGGAGGCTGAGACAGGAGGATCGCAGGTTCGAAGCCAGCCTCAGCTACTGAGCGAGGCTCTCAGCAACTTAGTGAGACCCTGTTTCCAAATAGAATATAAAATAGGTCTGGGCATGTAGCCTGGAGATAGAAAGCCCCTGGGTTCCACCCCCAGTACCACCAAAAACAAACAAACAAAAAACAAAAAAAAACCCAACAGCTCAAGGAATCTATTTTCCAGTCTTAAGAAAAGATGAATATAAATCTATACAAAAATATTAATGCCCAAGAAAGGCAATGGCAGATGAAGTTTTAGTAGCTAAATGAAGCACTATTCTGCTTGTACCATTTTCATTTATCTCTACCTTTTTTTTTTTTTTTTTTTTTTTTTGGTATTGGGGATGGAGTCCAGGAGCATTCAACCTCTGAGCTACACCCCCAATTCTATTTTTTGTTCTTCATTTTCTTTCTTTCTTACTTTCTCTTTTTTTTTTTTGCCGTAGTGATTGAATCCAAGGGCATTCCACCTCTGAGCTACAACCCCAGCCTTATTTATTTATTATTTATTTATTTATTACTTATTTATTGGCGGTACTAGGGATGGAACCCAGGGGCATTCTACCTCCGAACCACACCCCCCAGCCCTGTTTTTTATTCTTTATTTTGAAAAGGTCTCACTGAATTGCAAAGGGCCTCACTAAGTGGCTGAGGCTGCCTGTGAGCATGTCCTCCTGTCTCACCCTCCCTCCTGGATGCCGGGTTACAAGCGCCACCACGCCCCGCTCTTGTACCTTTTACTTTAAACATGGATGCCTATTCCAACCTTTGGTTCATTCAATGAGCTGAAGAAACATTATTCCAGGCCCTTGTATGCCGTCCTTACGTCCCTAGAATGCCAGAATACTGACACAGATGATTGCGCTATTTCGTATTTGCTGAGGATGATTTTGAATTTCGCTAAAACCACAAAGGAAACCAACAGTCCCACAATAATAATTCTGATGATGCCACAAACAGGAACTACAAAGAGGAAATTAGGGGCAGAAGTGACTCTTGAAGAAGAGCCTTCGGGCCAGCCCCTGCGACCTCACGAACCCTCGCCTTTGTGTGTGTGTGTGTGTGTGCGTGTGCTACTGGAGACTGAACCCTCGCCTTTGTGTGCGTGTGTGTGCGTGTGCTACTGGAGACTGAACCCTCGCCTTTGTGTGCGTGTGTGTGCGTGTGCTACTGGAGATTGAACCCTCGCCTTTCTGTGTGCGTGTGTGTGCGTGTGCTACTGGAGATCGAACCCTCGCCTTTGTGTGCGTGTGCGTGCGTGTGCTACTGGAGATTGAACCCTCGCCTTTCTGTGTGCGTGTGTGTGCGTGTGCTACTGGAGATTGAACCCTCGCCTTTGTGTGCGTGTGTGTGCGTGTGCTACTGGAGATTGAACCCTCGCCTTTCTGTGTGCGTGTGTGTGCGTGTGCTACTGGAGACTGAACCCTCGCCTTTGTGTGCGTGTGTGTGCGTGTGCTACTGGAGATTGAACCCTCGCCTTTCTGTGTGCGTGTGTGTGCGTGTGCTACTGGAGACTGAACCCTCGCCTTTGTGTGCGTGTGTGTGCGTGTGCTACTGGAGATTGAATCCTCGCCTTTCTGTGTGCGTGTGTGTGCGTGTGCTACTGGAGATCGGACTCTACCTCCAGCTACACCCTTTTATTTCTTTGTTTTGAAACAGGGTCTCTATCTGGCGCGGCTGCTAACCCTCATCTTCAGCCAGTTCCTCCTGGACCGTCCCTCTTCTGAGAGGTCCTCGTGGGGGCTGCTCCCTCGGCCCGCCTCAGTTTCCCCCGCCGTCCAGCAGGGTCTGATTCCAGGACCCCAGACGGCGGAGGCCGGGGCGCTGGAGCGCGGCCAGCCGGCCGGGCGGGCTCGGCGGTCAACAGGAAGCTCCGGCCGCAGGCTCCGGAGGAAGGAGGCCGGACGCTCCCTGGACGGCGCCCAGGGCGGCGGGGCGCAGCCTGAGCCCGGTCCTGGCGGGCCGAGGCAGGAGCCCGCGGGTTCAAGACCAGCCTCGGCCACGTAGCGAGCCCGCTTCCAAAAATAAGAAAGGCCGGGACACACACACACACACACACACACACACACACACACACTCACACTCACACTCACACACACACTAGAAAGGGCGCGGGGGCGCGGCGGGGAGAGGCAGCCACCGCCCCCCGACGCTCACCTCGCCCTCCCGGCAAAAGCCGAGCTCCCGGAGCTGGGCGCAGCCGCCGAGAGCCGGGGCGAGGAGCGGGCGGGGGCGCGCGGGCCCCGGGCGGGGGCGCGCCGAGCGGTGGTGCGAGCGGGCGGGAGGAGCGAGCGGGGCGGGCAGTGGGCGGGGCTCAGGAGTGGGCGGGGCGGTGAGTGGGCGGGGCGGGGGAGCGAGCCGGGGCGCGCGGGTCCTGGGCGGGGTCGCGCGGGGCGGGGGCGGGGCGCCGGAAGGCGCGGGGCGGGCGCGCGGCGAGTTCCGGGCGCGCGGCAGGCCCCGCCCACACGCCGGCGGGGCGTGGCCGAGCGCGGCGGCGACGCCTCCCGCTCCCGAGCGCGCCCGGGCCGTCCGCCCGCCGCCCGCCGTCCCGCCGCCCGGCGCCGCCGCGGAGGAGGAGGAGGAGGAGGAGGAGGAGGAGGGCGAGGCCGAGGCCGAGGCCAGGACGGCGCGAGGGAGCGCGAGGGGCCAGGGCGAGGCCGACGGCCGGCAGGTGAGCCCGCGGAAGGGGCCGAGCCCCGCCCAGGCCGGGCCTGGACGCCTCCCGCGGCCCCGCGCGGCCACAGGTGTCCGAGGGAGTCTCGTCTAAAGTGAGTTTTTCTCCCGGAGAATTCCTCCCAGCTTCGCCTCCTTGCGCAGGAGGCAGAGTTGCTTCCAGAGCGCTTGGAGAATCACGTCTGGTGGAGGAACGGCTTTAGTTTTTTTGCGCGATAGCGAGTAGGACGTACGGGAGTTTGGGTCTGGTTGACTTTTTTGCATAATTAATCGGAAGGGCCGGGGATGCAGCGTGTAGGTTATTAAAGTGCAGGGCGGTCCAGGGGAGCCGGCTTTCGCCCGCCGGGTGCGCTTCCTGGACGGCTGTGCCCGAGGTGCTGTGTTCCACCGTAACTGGGGTCGCGGTGCCGTGAGTATCTTGGTCATTCCAGCTGGACTGAAACCATCTTGCTGAGTTTCTGAAGTGAAATCATACATTAGGGGAAATACTACTGAATGTATACTTGGGGCTACATGCTTTAAGAAAAGTATGTGTTAGATCCACTAGCACCGTGCTTGGCAAGGAGATACTTTGAATGGACAGATAATAAAGGAATGTCTCGAATTATAACCCAAGGAGCTGGCATGCATCGCGTATGATAGTTCAGTATTGTACAGTAAAAAAAAAAAATGGTATTTCACCAAGGCTGATTATTATTATTATTTTGCAAATTTGTGATACCCTGCCGTGGTGACATCTTAAAATTTTTTTTAACACTAGCTAAACCTCAATAAATAGTTTAAATGCTGGTTGACAATTTAGAGGGTCCTAAATTTGAAGGGGAAAAAAAAGCAAAAAACAATTGTCTTTGATCTGAATCTAAATACAAAATAGTTCATATACATGTTTCCAGGATAAAAGATAAAAGGGCTCTGAAAATATGTACTTTGCCGTAACCACCATAATGTTATATTAACTTTAATTTTGAACTTAGTTTTTGCTGACTTCATAAACCACAAAATTGACTCTTTTCAACTGAAACTGAAATTACAGCCTCGATCTGTCTTCCTGGGAATAGGTGGAATTTGTCTTATGGTCAAAGTATAATATTAATTCGTGGCTAGAGTTTTTTTTTTTAATTTAGGAAATTCTCAAACTGAAAAAATGTCAATGTAAGTAAAACTTTTATTGTATGCAATGACAAGAGAATAAATATGCTTAAGGAATATCAATGACCCATTATAAACGAAATATTACCAACCCCTGGTGTAAGATTTATTTAGTCAAAGTTCAAACGTGCATCATTTCAGGCAATAGTTTATTACTTTTTTTTTTTTTTTTTGCGGTTCTGGGGATGGAACCCAGGGGCATTCGACCTCCGAGCTATACCCCCCTGCCCTATTTTTTATTCTTTATTTTGAAACAGGGTCTCACTAAGTTGCGGAGGACCTCACTAAGTAGCTGAGGCTGTCTGCCAACTGTGATCCTCCAGCCTCGGCCTCCCAAATGCTGGAATTACAAGCGTGCGCCACCACGCCTAGCTTATTACTATTTTTTAACAAATATATATAGCTCGGTTTGGTGAATCATTTCAGTGTGGGCATCATTATTCTTTCAGCAATATATTAAGAAAGAAGCCTAATAATCAAACCTTTAAAAACAGTGCTAAGTCCTGGTGTCTAGAAATGAGAACTTGGGTGATCAAACTATGTTTAAAAAAGAGCCTACAAGGCAAAAGTAACGATTTGGGAGAAGGGAGGCGTCTGTGGCTGGGACCTGGCTTCAGGGCGTAGAATCCCTTTAACATGGTAGTGGTCACAGGGCATTGGCCTTAGGTTAATGTATTAAGCCATACATTTGTTTTGTGTGCTTTTTGTGATTGTTTCATGTAAAACTTGCCTTTTTAAAAGAGCTGTATGTAGGATTTACAAGGTGTTTGGATTAAGAATTTAGTGTTTGGTGACAGACTGTACTCTCCTTTGCAAACAGGACTAGACTTAAGTCAGAATTGTCACATACTGGCTTGTGAGTAGCTAACTGGAGGTGGCTGCAATTCACTTCCCAAATGTGGGGCAGTTCAAAAATTTGAAAAGAATGTTTCTAATAAAGCTCTGGGTTTTCTTAATTATATTATCTATTGATTTATTTTGTGATACTGGGGCTGGATCCCAGGGGCTATCTGTCTCCGAGCTCTACCCCCAACCCTATTTTAATTTTTATTTGGAAATGGTCTCGTTAAGTTGCTGAGAGCCTCACTAAGTTACTGAGGCTGACTTAGAACCTGCGATCCTCCTTTCTCAGCCTCCCAAGTACTGGGGTTACAGGCCCAGTTTATGTTACCTATTTTAATGTTGAGGGAGGACACTAGGCATTTACCAGTTTTAAATTGTAAATGCCAAGCGGGGCATCAGTAATTCTTTGGATTAGTAATTTCAGCCTTAGTTTTGATATTCTTAAGGTTGTCGTGAAAATCTCAGTGTGAAATAAGTTTTCATTTGCTTCGTGAGAATGTATAGCACCCAAGAGAAGAAAGAATATGTGTATTTCCCCCCAAATGAAAGCAAATGACAGTATGGATTGGAGTTTCAGAAATGCAGAGAATGATGGCCGCGAGCCTTCACTTGCTTCTTAATGGCTCAGTGTTGCGGCAGTTGCTGTTGTTGCTCTGCATTGTTGTACTGTGGAGCTGAAGAAGAGATCGTATCTGTGCCAAAGTCTTATATCACAGGAACTTTGTCATGTTATAAAGGTGATGTTTGTGCTGTTGGCTTTGTTGCGTGGATATTTACAGGAAGTTTTCTTAAGATCTGCCATTGTTCAGAACCCTAGATGGCTTAGGTCACCTTCAGTTCACATTTAAATAGGTTTATAATATAAACATAAGTTCTCTAGCAAAGTACACACTGCTTCTCTGTTTCTATTAAAGTATTTTGGTGTCCTGCAGTAGTGTGTGCGGTGGTTGTGTACGCCATGGGAGGGTATGCATTATCCTTTTTCTTTCTCTCAGCTGCTCCAGTGCCACAATTAGGCTGAGTATTGCTCAGCTGCAGCTGCTGGGTGATTATGAACCATCCAGCTCCTGTCTAAACTCAGAGGCAGATTTAGCAAAAGGAGCTATAGTAACAGCAGAGGGTGAAAGGAAAGAGCTGGCGCTGCTGCCAATATCATTGTAACATGTCTGTATGCCAGGGAAGCGTTGGCTGCAGCGGCACTCCTGTTGTGGAGCTAGCAGACGTAATGGCAATATTTCTTGGTTTAGATTGGGTTTACCTCTAAGGTCTTGAAGCCTACTCCAGGCAAGATGGAGAATCCGATAATTTCGGGGTATCGCTTAGTAGAGTGTAGTACTGATGAGGTCCTCGTGGACTGAATTACACACTGCTGTTTCTCACCACTTTCCCGCCCCTGCGATCCGGGGTAGCAGTGCTCTTCAACTTCCCCTGTTGGAATGTACGGTAATCTGTGAGATTGAAGGTTCCTTGCCACACACGCCATAGAAGTCATTCTTCTTTAAGCAGGGATTCCCTAGACGAACTATCATTACTGTTTGAAGGGTGGCAGGATTGCTGACATGCAGTGCTTTGGACTCCCTACTTTCTCCCAGGAAGTGGGAGAACCTCTAAAGAGGATTATTTCTAGGACAACACTTGGCATATCCTCTGTTGGTGCTGGAATTTTGCGAGTAGGATCCCTAGATTGTTTTTCTTTTTTAAAATTCCTTATTTTTAGTGTTTGAGAAGATGAACATCAACGAACACAGATCAGTATCAGCCAGATTTTGCTGCTACTGAAACGTTGCTCAGTTTATAAACACACCAAGCTGGAGACCATTCCTTTTTGCCCATCCTGGCTTTAAGTCGTGGTTCAGGGTTGCCTAATTTTGGATGGGGGTTAGAAAGCACCCCAATTGTAAAATCTAGGGGAAGAAGGAGGTACAGGAAGACTGTACACCTGAACGGAGGAAGGACACGCTGTCATTGGGCTACCTACTATGCAAGTTTCTTGTGTTTGCACAAATCCTGTGACAAAGCAAATTTCTCCTTGTATTTTAACTATTTTTTTCCGTGACTGTGTTATCCTTGATAGATATAGATTTCTCTGTGGCAAGGAGCTTTTTATATTAACACTTGAGAATAGCCTCCAGCACAATAAAGACTAGATGAATTTTGAATTGTATACATGGATATGTATGTGTAAAGTTTTATGATTTTATAGCTACCGGCTTTGTATATGTGTGTGTGTAACTAGGGATTGAACCCAGGGGCCTTCTACCTTTTGAGCTACTCGCCCAACCCTATTTTATTTATTTTTTATTTTGAAACAGGGTCTCACTAAGTTACTACATTCAAGGCTGTACAACTTGCGAACCTCCTGTCTGAGCCGCCCAAGTACTGGGATTACAGAAGTAATTTTAGCTTTTTTTTACGCACAACAAATAATTTAGGTATACCTGTACTAAAATTTGATAAAACTAGCTTAGTACTTTTTCAGAGATTAAAGTTAAATTATTTAGATTTTGTTCTCAAAGTTTTGTTTTAGAAGATAATTTTGTAAAAAAGTTTAAGCTTGATGTGGTGGCACACACTTGTAATCCCAATACTTGGGAGGCTGAGACAGAGTACAGATTGAATGCCAGCCTCAACTATTTAGTGAGGCCCTCTACAACTTAGACCCTATTTCAAAGTAAAAAATAAAAGGGCTGGGGCATAGCAGAGGTAGAATGCCCCTGGGTTCAATTTCCAGTACTGCCAAAAAAAGAAAGTTTATACAATTTTGCAAATGTGAATTTGAAGGCCATTTTGATTTTTTCCTCTTTTTTTTTTTTTTTGTGGTACTGGGGATGGAGCACAGGGGCCTTATACTTCTGGGCTACACTCTCAGATTTATGTTTATATTTTATTTGGAAACAGGGTCTCATTAAGTTGCTAAAAGCCTCACTAAGTAACTGAGGCTGGCTTTGAACCTGCATGATCCTCCTGTTTCATCCTCCAAGTATTGGGATTATAAGTGTGCGCCACCATGCCTGGCTTTTTTCTTTTGTTACTGGGAATTGAACCCCCTCAGGGGAATGGGTATTCTACCTCCAAACTAAATCCCCAGCCCTTTTTATTTAATTAATCAGTTAATGAATTAATTTTTGCAGTACTGAGGCTTGAATTCAGGGGCATTCTACCTCCAAGCTACATCCCCAGCCTATTTTTTATTCTCTATTTTCAAACAGTCTCACTAAGTTGTGGAGGGCCTAAGTAACAGGCTGTCTGCGAACCTATGATCCTCCTGTCCCAGCCTCCCAAAGTACTGGGATTACAAACATTCTCCACCATGCCCAACTTTATTTTTTATTTTGAAACAGGGTGTCACTGAAGGTCTTACTGAGCTGCTGAGACTGACCTGGAACCTGTGATCCTCTTGTGTCTAAGCCTTCCAAGTACTGGGATTACAGGTATATCTTTATAACGTATATCTTTATAACTTAATAAAGACTAGGTTCCTAGTTTATATTAGAAATATAAGAGCCAGGTGTGGTGGCGCACGCTTGTAATCCCAGTGCTCGGGAGGCTGAGACAGGAGGATCGCACAGGTTTGAAGCTAGCCTCAGCAGCTTAGTGAGGCTCCCAGCAACTTAGTGAGACTCTGTTTCCAACTAAAGTATAAAGTAGGTCTGGGAGTATAGTCTGGAGGTAGAAAACCTCTGGGTTGCACCCCCAGTACCACAAAAACAAAAACATTAAAAACAGAAATATAAAAATGGAGAAAATATATCAAAATGGGAAAAGTTTTACTGCTTTAGTAAACATAATTAAATTATTTTTAAAAATTCTAGATTTTTCTGAAATACATTTGGTTCTATCATGTTAATAGTGACAAACCAGGATTATAATTTAGGTTTGTATTTACTGAGGACAAAAAGGGAAGAACTCATTTTCTTGCTGCAGTATGTGTAAAGGAATGCATAGTTCACTGTCCCTGCCCCATGGCTTGTTGAGGATGGGGGTAGGGACAGGAAGCGCAGAGAGAAAAGAACTGACCACTGGAACTTTAAGATTGTCTAGTTTTCTTTCCCTGTTTCTAACAGTATGTAGGCGCCAGGTTTTCTGTTTCACTGACTGTAGAGGACAGTCACTTAAATAATTTTTAAATTTGACTTTCCTAGCAGTAAGTAGAAATTGGGGTGAAGTAGAGAAGGTTTGCTGGCTTTTGTGTATGTTAATATTTGTAATTGTTCTATGGCAAAGTGTATTATTGTTTTTTCTTTCTTTTTTTTTTTTTTTTAGCGGGCTTGGGGATGGAACCCAGGGGGATTTGACCTCCGAGCTACACCCCCTGCCCTATTTTTTATTCTTTATTTTGAAACCGGGTCTCACTGAGTTGCAGAAGGCTTCACTAAGTAGCTGTGGCTGTATGCGAACTGCGATCCTCCAGGTCTCAGCCTCCCGAATGCAGGGATTACAAGCGTGCGCCACCACGCCTGGCTGGCAAAGTGTATTAATTTCTAACCTTTGTCCTGATATGATTAGTCTTTTGTAGATATAAGAATACTTAAAAAAATAATAGTAATCATAATTGGGTGTGGTGGTGCACACTTGTAATCCCAGTACTGGGAGGCTGAGACAGGAGAATCACAGGTTTACAGCCAGCCTCAGCTACTTAGGCCCTCTACAACTTAATGAGACCTTGTTTGAAAATAGAGAATAAAAAAATAGGGCTGGGGATGTAGCTTGGAGGTAGAATGCCCCTGGGTTCAATCCCTGGGGCAAAAAAAAACAAAAAACAAAAAAGCAGGTAGTGCAAAAGAAGGAAATTGGCGTACTAAGAAAGAACTAGGAAGTAGAAGACAACCTGGATTTTATTTCACTTTTACAGTTATAAACTGTACGCTCAGTAAATTCCTTAGACCACTTGAAATAGGAGGTAATCAGGCCAGATGGTTTCTAGTAGCCTTTCAGCCTTATATAAATGTGTTTTTGCTATAGTTGCAGTATTTGTGATAAGAAATTAAGCAAATAATTTAAGCAAATATTTTAGTGTAGAATTTGCAGTAAAATTAAATGTCACATAAGGATTATAGTTAAAAAAGACTCATGCACTTGGCAGTAAACTTTCTCAAGCAAATATATTGTTATTCCACTAATTAAGTGAACATTTGTTAATCCTCTCATGTTACAAAAACTGCCAGTTTTGATATCAGAAATGCTTGGAGCATAGTCCTGCTCTCTAGGAACTCACAATTCGGTAGAATTGGCAATGATTGTACGGCTTTTATAAATTTTGTTTTAAATTAGATCTTTTTTGTGTTTTCGTGTGATAATCCATTATAATGTTTTCTTTTCTTTCCTTTTCTTTTCTTTTTCAGTACTGGGGATAAAACCCAGGGGCATTCTACCTCCAAGCTACACCCCCAGCCCTATTTTTTATTATTTATTTTGACACAGGGTCTCACTAAGTAGCTGAGGCTGGCCATGAAACTGTGATCTTTCTGTCTCAACCACCGAAGTACTGGGATTGCAAGCATGTGCCACTATGCCTTGCTTACTTTTGGGTTTTGATGATATTAGGTATCTGATACCTCTGAAACTTTAATAAGACCCTTTATACTAGACAGGCAGCCTCAAGTAAATTGGTTCAAATCTCTATGCTGAAAGAATTGATCTAATGTTTTTCTAGACACTAACTCATTACAGATGTTTGTGATCCAGATGTACAGGCTTCACAACACTATTCTAGTTTTATAATAAACATAATAAATGCAAGGCTTTTATAAAACAGTTTGTATTTATGGTACAACAATATTAGAAAGTTATGCTTTGTCCTCTTGAAGCAGATAGTTGTGATGTCAGTTATCAGGTAATTAGGGTCATTTGGACAAGAATTTTGCCACATTGTATCAGGAAAATAGCTACTGTCGATTGTCTGGAGAAGATGGCGGCCGCAGCAACAAGAGCTGGCAGCGGCCAAATAGGACAGGTATTTCTCTGAGAAGCCCCGGACAACAGATTTTGGTTTAATATCGGATTGGGACAATATATAGAGACATTTATAGCCATGACTTCCTAACTAAAATATAAAAAAGAAGAGACAGACCAAGATGGCGGAGACAGCGGCGGCCAGTATTCCGCCTTGAACTGTTGGAGAAATCTCCCAAAATAAAGACTGCTCCTGCCCCACGTGCTCAGGAATTCTGCACAACATACTATGTAAGAAAAAATGCTCCAGAGGAGGGCCAAGATGGTGGCGGCAGCAACAGTCAGTAACAGGGAGAGGCAGGTAGATTCATTCTGATCCACCCTGAACTTTTGGGGAAATCTCCCTGAAAGTAGACTGCACCTGCCCCACATGCTCAGAACTCTGGACAGCATACTATGTAAGAAAACTGTTCGGGGCGCATCAGATGGAGCCCCACATAAGTCTGGTCGGTCGGCCCTGCTCGTCCCGCAAGCCAAGGGCGCTCCTGGCCACCGCGCTCCTCTGCGCAGCGCTGGGGCTGGGTACGCGGAGCAGCAGAACCTGCTCTCCGTGGTGAAGCTGTGGCCTCCGCTCTTGGCGAGGAGATAAAACACATCGCTACTAAGTACTTGGGCCCCCAACTCCTGCAAAAGACTCGTACCGTTTTTTTTATTAAAAAATATTGAAGAGGGAGGAAGATGGTGGCGGCTGCAGTTGCAGCTGCAGCGACGACCATGGCCACAGTGGTGATGGTCAGCAGCAGCCGAATAAAGATATGCACCCCCTGAGAAACCCTGGACAACAGACTTTGATTTAATAGCTGATCGGGACAACACAAGAAACATTTCTAGTCATGACTTTCTATCTGAAATATAAGAGAGAGAGTGGAAAAGGGCGGAATTAGAGGCAAGATTGCAATGCGGCGCCCGCCACTGCAAGAAAGGTGATTTTTGGAGGGATATCCCAGAAGAGATCAGAAAGCAGACTGCCCCTGCCACACATGCACGGAATACTTAACAACATACTCTAGGAGAGACCAAGAAGGGGATGGCGGCCAGTATTCAGGAGAGGCAGACCGATCCAACCAAATCCACCTTGAATTTTTTAAGAATCTCTCCAAAAGTAGACTGTTCCTGCTCAGGAACTCTGAACAACATACTATGTAAGAAAAAGTTTTGCGGAGACGAACCAAAATGGCAGTAGCGGCGGCGGCCAGTATTCGGGAGAGGCAGACAGATCCAATCCAATTTACCTTGAATTTTTGAAAATATCTCCCCCAAAATAGACTGCTCTTGCTGCACATGTGCAGGGATTCTAGACAACACACTATAAGAAAAATGTGCAGGGCAGGTCGGAGGGAGCCTCACCGATTTGCTGCACTGGGTGTCCTGGGAGACCTCAGCTCATGGCCGCTTCTCTCCTTTGCGCTACATGGAGGGTAAGGGTGTGCTTGGAGCAGCGGATTTCATTCTCCATGGTGAGGCTGTGAGCCTCCTCTTTCAGTGGGGAGATAAAATCCATTGCTGCTAGGGAATTGGGCTCTCAGCTTCTGCAAATGACATGTGCTGTTTTCTCTTACTAAAATATATGTGGAGGGGAAAATGGGCACCTTTGTAAACGTCATGCCCA
The DNA here is from genome assembly GCF_963383645.1 of Muscardinus avellanarius. Taxonomy (NCBI): domain Eukaryota; kingdom Metazoa; phylum Chordata; class Mammalia; order Rodentia; family Gliridae; genus Muscardinus; species Muscardinus avellanarius. The sequence continues at coordinate 56,848,105 of NC_137803.1, forward strand.
CAGTGACAGGAACCAGAGCCTGCCAGGGGGTAAGGCCAGGTCTGGAGCCAGCGGGCCGGGCCTGGAGCCTGTTGTGTGGCAGGTCTGGAACTGGGTCAGCTTCACAGCAAAGGGCCAGCGGGTTTCTTCAACTGTGTGGCCAGGAAGCAATAGAAGCTGCCGCTGCCTCACCTAATCTCAGCAGATTCCCAGATCCAAGTGACCTCTATTAAAAAAAAAAAAAAAAATTGGTTGTGAGTGGATCGTCCTGTCAAAGTTACTCACCTCTGGCTTTCAGGTTTTCAGTAAGTGGGACTAAGTGTGGAGAAATAGAAGCGCTAATACACTGTTGGTGGGATTGCAAGTTGGTGCAACCACTTTGGAGAACTGTGTAGAAGATCCTCAGAAGAAGGAAAATGAACTTAGCATAGGATCCAGCAAGACCACCTCTGGGTGTCTACCACAAAGAATGAAAACCAAAATACCAAACATGACAACCGTGTTCATAGCTGCACAGTTCACCATTGCCAAACTGTGGAACCAGCCAAGATGTCCTTCAACGGATGAGTGGATTTCAAAACTACGGGATATGTACACAATGGAATTTTGCCCAGCCATAAGGGAGAACAAAATTATGGCATTTACAGTGAAATGTCACAAAAATATAAGAAATTCGATGCTTTTCTTAATGTGCAAATTATTAGGGAGAAATGGGTAACAGGAGGAACTCTAGATGAAGAAGGGACCTCATAGAGGAGCAATGAAGGTGACCTATCTGAGGGGATGGGAGGGAGGATGAGGGAAACTCTTTAAAGCACATGATGCACTTAACATATCAAAGTCAATCAGGAAGCCAAGCCTGGGTAGGAGGGAGGGGGAGGGAAGGGGTTAGAGATTGGGTGGGGGCTGATTGGGTGATGTGTGCATGTATAAATTTTTAAGAAAAAAATAACTACTGTCATTAAAACTTAAATTTGCTTTTTTTAATATTGGGGATTAAAATACAGGGACATTCTACCTCTGAGCTACACCTCCAGTCCATTTTATTTTATTTTATTTTATTTTATTTTGTTACTGAGGATTGAACCCAGAGGCATTCTACCTCCAAGCTACACCCTCAGCCTGATTTTATTTCTTATTTGGAAACAAACTCTTAATAAGTTGCTGAGAGGCTTGATAAGTTGCCACGGTTGGCTTCACACCTGTGATTCTCCTGTCCTAGCCTTCCTAGCACTGGGGTTACAAGCATGTACCACCACATCTGGCTCTATCAAAACTTAATCCACCCCCCCCCCCAAAAAAAAACCCAAAAAACCAGATGTGGTAACATATGCTTGTAATCCCAGTACTTGGGAGGCAGAGACATGAAGATCGCAGGTTTGAGGACACCCTCAACAACATAGTGGGACTCTCAGCAACCCAGTGAGACCTTGTCTCAAAAGAAAAAATAAAAACAGCCAAGGATATAGCCCAGAGGTAGAATGCCTCTGAGTTCGAGTCACTTTACCACAAGCAGACAGTGAGGTGTGCAAAGATGGGTTATTACGGTAACCAGTAACCGGTAGCAAATGCTGCCTTTTTGTAGACCTGGGTTAGTATAATCTCTATATAGTTTGTGTATACAGAGTTGGTCTCCTTCCCCACATGTGCAAGTGTATACAGTGTATTTATCTTATATTTGTATGTATCTAAGGTTTGTACCCAAATCTTCTGACTCAAAGGCTGGTCAGTTACTGTACAATATTGCCTTCATTTCTTTTTTCTTTTTTTTTTTTTTTTTTTTTTGGCGGTACTGGGGGGTGGAACCCAGGGGCTTTTCTGTCTCCAGGCTATACTCCTGGACCTATTTTATACTTTTTTTAAATTTGGAAAGGTCTCACTAAGTTGCCGAGAGCCTCACTAAGTAGCTGGGGCTGGCTTCAAACCTGTGTGATCCTCCTGTCTCAGCCTCCCAAGTGCTGGGATTACAAGTGTGCGCCACCACGCCCGGCTATTGCCTTCATTTCTGTTAACTGTATAATTTATTTTTAAATGAGTTAGTAGAAATAGATGGGGAGTCTCATTACCTAGTGGTCCTCTGTCACTGTGCTGTGGAAGGTCCCAGTAATTTGCCCTGTCATGAGGATTTGCTACTGGCACAGACTCAACAAACATTCAAGGCTATATTTGAAGGAAAAAGAGGATTCTTCCAAATTTGTTCATTCCTTAATTTTTTTAAATTTTATGTACATATTTATTTATTGTGCTGGGTGTTAAACCCAGGGGCTTTCTACCTCTGAGCTGTACCCAAGCCCATTGATTGATTGATTGATTGATTGATTGATTGAAACAGGGCCTCACTAAGTTACCATGCTCTAGCTGTGAAGCTGCGATCTTTGGTCTCGGTGCCGCCATGCCGGCTTTATTCCTTCCTCCTGTCTTCCAGACGTGTTTGTTCCTATAAACCCTATTGCATGAACTCCTCACTGTCTGGAAGAACATTCTCATCTAAAACTCAAAATGGAAATTTATTTGCTGCTCTTTTGCCACTGTGCCGGGCTCTTGTATTGACAAAGCTTTTCTTTACCTTCGAGCCTTTCTTCTTTGGCTTCCTTTTATTTCTTCAGTTGTGTCTCAAGAATGTCCTCTTTGTCCTCCTAGTAAGCTGGGGCATTGTGTTCTAGTGGGAATACGTGACGTGGCAGCGCTGTTGCCTGTGTCTGCAGACAGCTCCCGCGTGCAGCGCTCCAGCAGTTCATCACTGCACGCGCTTGTGAAGTCTCCATGCGAAGATGGGCAGATGGGTTTTACCCTGCTGTGATTGTGCCAACTCCACGTGGCGGAAATGGCTGCCACTAGACTGTAAGCCGCATGCGGGTAGGGGTCTTTGGGGGTGTTCTGAAGTTATTCCAAGCAGCTATGAAAATGATACTCGTGAAGAATTTTTTAAGTTCTGTAGGGAAGTGCAGCAGTCATCTGGCTGTCTGCCCACTGTGGGCATTTCAGCAGATAGCCCCTTGCTAAATTCATGCGGTGACCACAGATTTTACTTGAGGCTCCTTGGAATGGTAGGCCTGGTATTAAAACTAGTAGTATTAATGTCCAGGATGAATTCAGATAAGCTGTCAACTTGAGTCTGACAGACAAACTGAGCTTTGATTTGCCACCCTGACTCTTAAAGAGTGGTATGTAAGTATCTTCCAGGATAGTTACCATTTATAGTGAGTGGGTTCTGTTTCTTCATTACTGTATTTCATAGTCTTATATATGTCTGGAGACAGGCATGGTGGTGTACACCTGTGAGTAATCTGGAGGTTGAGACAAGAGGATGGTAGGTTCAAGGAGAGCTTCAGCAACTTAGTAAGATCTTGCTTTAAAAAAACAAAACAAACCCCCGGGAGTGTAGCTTGAAGTGGAATGCCCTGAGTTCAGTCACCAGTACCAGTCAACCAACCCCTGGCACACATCAATTCCTCTTACAGTATATTGATGTGACCAAGTCATAAGGGTATCTGGTTGGAAGGAGAGTTGGTAAAAATAATCCTTGGCAGGTCACCTAGCTACCAATAACAGCTCCACCATACAAGGGGACAGTGAATTTTTTATAAATAGGTAGCTATCTCTGCCATATAAGAGGCAGGAAGTAACTGAATAGTTCAACAAGTTAGACATGTATATGAAAAACCACATTTGATTTTATGAACATGGTTAGGTTGTTTTATTTGAAAGGTATGGCTATAAATGATACTTCCTCAACGCAGGCTTTAATATTGGTAAATAAAACAAATTAGATAGACTTCACATATCCCAGAACCTGTGTGCGTGAGTGTATGAGTGTGTGATGATCCCAGAGGCATTCTATCTTCAAGCTACACTCCAGCCTGATTTTATTTCTTAATGGGAAACAGGGTATCTCTAGGTTGACTAGAGTCTCCCTACTTCCTGAGGCCATCTTTGAACCTGCGACCTTCCTGTCTCTGACTCCCCAGTACTAGAATTACAGGTGTGGGCCACCACATCTGGCTTCTCAGAACCTTTTGAAAGTTTGTTTTCTAAAGCAGAACATCTGATAAATTTTAATTTCATATTTTAAGTGGCAAAGGAATCTATAAATATTTGTTGTTTGGAATGTAAAACCAATTTTAAAAAGCTAATGATATGCAAATTCTTGAAAGAATCTTTGGAGATAGGGACCGTATTGTCATGGGTTTATATGAAAAGTATCAGGGAGGCAGTTCTGGATTTAAGATGTGTGCCCTGAACCATTGAAAACGTGACTAGTGGGCAGTGCGCCACCTCAAAAAATGAGAAGTCTAAAAATGTCCCCAGTTGATTCTAGGAAGAGCTTAGCGGGTTCAGAGTAGAACTGGGATTGTATCTGCATTTGTTGGCTTAGTAGCAGATGGAAATGATAGTGGAACTACTGCCCAGTGTTACCTCACCACTAACCTTTCTGGTGGCCACTTCTCCTGGGGAGGAAGAACTCATTAAAAATAAGGTCAAGTGAAAGAAGGTCATGGGCCCCTTAAGAGATCAGTGGACAAATAGGAGTTTTAGAATAACTGATGGCCGGGCGTGGTGGCGCACACTTGTAATCCCCGCGCTTGGGAGGCTGAGACAGGAGGATCACACAGGTTTGAAGCCAGCCTCAGCTACTTAGTGAGGCGCTTGGCAACTTAGTGAGACCCTGTTTCCAAAAAAAAAAAATTTATATATATATATATATCTCATAGGTCTGGGAGTACATCCCGGAGGTAGAAAGCCTCTGGGTTCCATTCCTAGTACCCCCCCCCAAAAAAAAATAGAATGATGCTTAGAAGGGAACAACCAATAATAATATAGCTGATTTTTAGCAAGAAATTCACAGCTAGAGTAAGAAGGAAATCATAGATCCACAACTTAGTAAAATAGAAATAATAGATGACACAGGACATCTTGTGCTGTTTATCTCCTTTTTATCTCCTTTTTATCACCGAACTTCTGTAACAAGAGGTTGCTCTTCAAATTCGAAACACTAAAACAAGACTAAGAAAATAGATTTCAAACCTCTAGGTTCAAAACGATTCTTTCTCAGTGTTCTTCAAAGATTTTTTAATATTTCCAGCGCCCAGGAGTATGGACACAGGTAAAAATAAAAATGATTAAAGGAGGCCTTAAAACATGAAGTTTAGCAAATACAGACATAAAAAGTCTTCATTGTGTGTGTGTGTGTGTGTGTGTGTGTGTGTGTGTGTGTGTGTGTTACTGGGGGTGGAACCCAGGAGCTTTTCTACCTCTGGGCTATACTCTCAGACCTATTTTTTATACTTTATTTAGAAACAGGGTCTCACTAAGTTGCTGAGAGCCTCACTAAGTAGCTGAGGCTGGCTTCGAACCTGTGCGATCCTCCTGTCTCAGCCTCCCAAGAGCTGGGATTACAAGCCTGTGCCACCACGCCGGACTTTGCTTTGATTTTTTTTTTTCGGTCTGGGGGTGGAACCCAGGGGAATTCGACCTCCGAGCTGCACCCCCAGCCCTATCTTTTATTCTTTATTTTGAAACCAGGTCTCACTAAGTAGCTGAGGCTGTCCGTGAACCGTGATCCTCTGGTCTCAGCCTCCCGAATGCTGGGATTACAAGCGTGCATCTCCACGTCCAGCTTGCCTTTGATTCTTGATAAAATTCTAGAACTTTATTTTGTGGTACTGGGAATTGAACCCAAGGGCATTCTACCTCTGAGCTACACCTCCAGCTATTTTTTTAAATTTTCTAACAGGGTCTCCCTAGGTTGATGAGAGTCTCACTACTTGCGGGGGCTGTCCTCGAATTTGTAATCCTCCTGTCTCAGCTTCCCAAGTACTGGGATTATAGGTGTGTGTACCCTGCTTGGTCTAGAACTTTATTGAAGTGTTTGTTATAATTTATAAGCAAGCTGGGCAAGGCTGTGCACACTTGTAATCCCAAAACTTGGAAGGCAGAGATAGTGCCCTGTCTTTGTGGTCATATACAGAGCCAAGAGAAATAACGTTAAAGCTGTTTTTATATCTTTGCAGGGACTTGGGGGGGTTATTTTTTCAAGAGGATTGAATTAGGATTGTGTGTGTGTGTGTGTGTGTGTGTGTGTGTGTATACACACACATATATACATATATATATATATATAGAGAGAGAGAGAGAGAGAGGGGGGGGGGGGGAGGGGCATGCTTATTTGTTCAAAGCATCTGTGAACATTGTTTTATTTCTGTTAGAGCATCTGTGAACATTGTTTTGTTTCTGTTACTTATGTATGTAAGTAAAGATACCTTGAAGTTATTTTGGTTTGGTTTTGTTCTGAGGTGGCTTCTGACTGTATTACCCAGATTTCAAACTCTTGGGCTCCAGTGATCTCCTGACTCAGTATCCCAAAGAACTGGAACTATAGGCATGCATCGCTGTGTTCAGCCCCTTAAAGTTGCTTTATTTTGATTTTCCAGTTGACACTTACTGTACATTTTTCCAAGTGGTAAATTGCTTGCCAGTAATTTTTGTCCATTCTTTTTCTTACAGATTTGTAAGGACTATTAATGTATTACGGATATTCTTTTTTGTCTTTATGTTGTATTTTGTCTATATCTGTGCTTGTCTTTACTTCATCTAATATTTTCCTTATGTCAAAAAATGTTTTAAGCCAGAAATGATGGTGCACATTTGTAATCCTAGGGTATAAAGACAAACTGGTTAGTTACACTAGGCATGGGGGGTCGTGCCTGTAATCCCAGTACCTGAGAGGCTGAGACAGGAGGATTGCAGGTTCAAGGCCAGCCTCAACTACTTAGTGAAGCCCTCCAACTTAAACCCTGTTTTAAAATAAGAAGCCAGTGGTGGCGCACGCTAATCGCTTGGGAGGCAGAGACAGGAGGATCGTGCAAGTTCGAAGCTAGCCTCCCTGGTTTAAGAGACCCTGCTTCCAAATAAAAATATAAAATAGGTCTGGGAGTGAAGCCCGGAGGTAGAAGGGTTTCCAGGAACCCCAGTACCACCAAAAATAAATACATAAACAAACAGTAAAAATAGGGCCAACATTACAGCTCGGAAAAATGCCTTTAGGTTCAATCCTCAGTACTACAAAAAAAGGTTTAATAAAATTTTTCTTTTATAACTTTATCATTTTATTTCAAGAATACTTTCAATTTCAGTACTTGGGAGACTAAGGCAGAAGGATCTCAGATTCAAGGGCTGTCTCAGAAACTTAGTGAGGCCCTCAGCAATTTAGTGAGACTTTGTTTCAAAATAAGAAAACCAGGCATGGTGGTGCATGCCTATAATCCCAGTTACTTGGGAGGCTGGTATAGAATATTGCATGGTTGAGGACAGCCTGCGGCAAATAGTGAGACTCTGTTCAAATTAAAAATAAATAAAGTAGGGATAGGGGGATAGGGTTGTAGCTCAGAGGTAGAACCCACTGATCAGTGCTGGGTCTTCATTTATTCGGAGTTTGTCCTTTATTTACTTACTTTAGATAGACTATTGATTTTTTAATTTATTTTGGTACTTGGGATTTAACCCAGTGGCATTTTACCTCCAAGCTACATTCATGCACTTTTTTTTTTAAAACAGGGTCTCACTACATTGCTGAAAGTGTTAATTTGCTGAGGATGTCCTTGAACCTGTTGTGATCCTGTTACAGCCTCCCTAGTACTGGGATTACAGGCAAGCGCCACCACAAGGAGTGAGATTAGCCTCCCGAATGCTGGGATGACAGGCATGGCCACTGCCCGGCTAGTGCCAGCTCTTAATAGCTCACATTGAGCCAGGTGTGGTGGCGCAAGCTTGCAATCCCAGCGCTTGGGAGGCTGAGACAGGAGGAGAAATAGGAGTTTTAGAATGACTGATGGCCAGGCCTGGTGGTGCATGCTTGTAATCCGGTGCTTGGGAGGCTGAGACAGGAGGATCACACAGGTTCGAAGCCAGCCTCAGCTATTTAGTGAGGCCCTGTTTTCAAATCAGATATAAAATAGGTCTGGGAGTGTAGCCTGGAGGTAGAAAGCCTCTAGGTTCTGCCCCCAGTACCACAAAAACATTAAAAATATATATAAACATGGAGAAAATATATCAAAATGGGAAAAGTTTTACTGCTTTAGTAAATGTAGATAATTAAATTATTATTTTTTTTAATTCTAGAAAAAATAGGGCTGGGAATGTTGCTCAGAGGTACAATGCCCCTGGGTCCATTCCTGGTACTGCAAAATTAACTAATTAATTAGCTAATTAATTAATTTTAAAATAGGCATTGTGTCCTGGAATAGCCAGGTGGGCCCAGTATAGTAACAAAGGTTATTAAAATTGGAAAAGGAAGGCAGAAAAGAAAGGCAGTGTCATTGCCGTAGAGATGGAGAAGAGCCGGGTGTGTTGATCCCAGCACCTGTGGGGCTGATCACAGGTTCATAGCCAGCCTCAGCTACTTGGCAAGGCCCTGTTTCAAAATAATGAAGAATAAAAAATAGGGCTTGAGGTATAGCTCAGAGATAATGGCCCTGAGTTCAACCCCCAGTGCCCCTACACACATACAAAAAACGATGGAGGGAGAAGTGCATGAGCCAAGGAATAGCAGCAGCCCCTAGACCTGGAAAGGCAAGAAAACGTGTTCTTTCTTGGAGACCTCAGAAGGATGTGCACCTGCTGACACCTTGATTTCAGTTCATGGAAACCCTTGTCAGGCTTCTGGACCGTAAAACAGATGAATGGGCTGTTGCAAGTCATCACGATTTTGCAATACACTGTGTGACAGCAGTAGAAGAGTAATGGCGCTGCGTCGCTTCCAGGCTCTGGCTCTGTCAGCTAGTCCTGTGACTCCAGCTTTGGTTCCCTTGTCTGCAGAACAGGGATGATAATAGCACCTATCTTTAGTGGCATTGTCTGAATTATATAAATTAGTGCATCCACTGCATTTACTTTTAAACATACATTTAAATATTACTTTTAAAATAGTGGAGCTAGGTGTGGTGGTAAACGCCTGTAATCCCAATACTGGGAGGCTGAGACAGGAGGATTGTAGGTTTGAGACCAGCCTCATCAACTTAGTCTGTCAACAACCTAGGAAGACCCTCTTTCAAAAAATAAAAAGGGCCAGGGGTAGAGCTTGGAGGTAGAAGGCTTCTGGATTTGTAGTACTGTTAAATAAGTTTTAATAAGGTGAATGTGTAGGAAACTTATAATTAAAAGAATGTTTAATACAAGAAGAAATTATGACATTTAATAAGTATCCCGTGAACATTTAAAATTCCAAATATATGAGAAAATGTATCTTAAATTGGGCAGTTTTTGCCAATATGAAATTTGGAAAGATTTCATCCATGTCATGTCTGTTTAATTTAGTGTAAGCAATTGGATCTTATTAACTCAAAGGAAAAAGCAAAGGAACTTTTAGTGTTGTTTCTCTCATTAACATTTATTGATAGGATGGATAAATACAGATTGAGAAACATACTTGACAGGGAAATATCAAACTGATAGCCGGACTATAAAATGCATATCACACCTCCTTTACATTTTTCTACAAGAATCCGTAGAATAATGTCACTTGCATCCTGTCATTCACATAACAGCAGTGGAGATCGACGGTAGCATTTCCAGCTGAGGTGCTCCAAGGAGGACAGAGGCGGCAGCAGAATGATATGCCCAGAAAAGGCTCCTAAGAGCAGCGCAGACAGGCAAAATCCCACCCTGAATGCCGGGCCCGGTGGTGCTTGCTCGTAATCCCCATACTTGGGAGGCGAGACAGGAGGAGCACAGGTGCGAAGCCAGTCTTGGCAGTGTTGCAAGGCTCCCAGAAACCCAGTGAGACCCTGTTTCCAAATAAAAAATGAAAATCGGGCTGGGGGTGTAGCTTGGAGGTAGAATGCCTCTAGATTCAATCCCCGGTCCCCCCCCATCTCACCCTGAAATTGCACCTGAGCGACATAAATTGGTAAAAAAAAAATACTTTTTTTTTTTAAGTCTTTGCTCTTTAGTCTGATAAGAAAATGGACAGTTTGAAGTTTGTGAAGTAGGGTGGGAAAAGGTCAGTTTCAAGTTCAGAAATCTAAGTTAACCTTACATTAAGCTGCTGCATTCTTTGGGTACTTAACAGCACTTCTGCTCTGTAACTAGTTGCAGGCCATCAACCAAGCACAGTCAGCAACCAGTCAGCTCCTAGTGCAATGACCTGGTGGAGATACTTTGGAGGTAGCTTGTTCTGGTTCTAGTGTAATTGACAAATATTAATGTCAGGTGAAAAACTAACCAGGCTGTGATACAGTAGAAGTTCCCGAAGTCTGTGGGTGTGGGGAGTGGGAGCAAATGTGCTGGGAGCTCACGCACAGCTCACTGTTTGGTCCTGTTCATCTAAATTGAGCATTTAGTAGCCTTGCTAGGCTGAGACCTTAGTCTCAGCTTCTGACCAGCCTCAATCTGGTTGAAGCCATCTGCAACTTAGTAAAACACTGTTTCCAAATAAAAGAATAAAATAGGGGTGTGTGAGGAGGTATAGTCAACACCCCTGGCTTCCATCCCCAGTACCATCCCAAATAAGTAGGTGGTAGAGCATTCAGATTCAACTTTTTTATAATATTGCATCTATATTTATTACTAGAATGTTATAAAATGTTATGTGATGATTTTTCCCATGTTTTTCCTACATTGTGTGTGTGTGTGGGTGTGGGTGTCGGTGTGTGTGTGTCCCCAGCACTCTTTGTGAGTACAAGGTGGTAGAAGCGTACATGCACCCATCACCCAAGTAGTCCCCCAGCACTGTTTGAAACAAGGTCTCACTAAGTAGCTGAGGCTGGCCACTGACCTGCTATCCTCCTGTCTCTTGCCTCCCAAGTACTGGGATTACAAGCATGAGCCACCAAGCTGGGCTGTTTTTTCTACATTTAAGGTTTTTCTTTCAGTTTGGCACAAGGTTTGGGGAGTATGCTTGTTTATATTGTAAAATGTACTTTCCCCTTGTGTGGTGGCACATGTTTGTAATCCCAATACTTGGGAGATTGAGACAGGAGGATGGCAGGTTTGAGAACAGCCTCAGCAAGTACTGATACTCTCAGCAACCTAACAAGACTGTTTCCAAATAAGAAATAAAATCAGACTGGGGAGTAGCTCGAAGGTAGAATGCCTCTGGGTTCAATCCCCAGTACCACAAGAAAATGAATAAATAAAAATAAATAAAAGTTTACTTCTGCATTCTGCTTTACATTAGCTGCTGAGGTAGGAAGTTAAAGAGAAAAATAATTCTTTTACAAGTTTTATATTAATATCACACATTTTCCATTCTTATAAAATATAAAATCATAGAAGTATAGCTTTTCTTTTTTGGGGGGTACTGATGATTTAACCCAGGAGCATTCTACCTCTGAGCTATACTTCCAGCCCTGTTTTATTTTGAAACAGTCTTGTTAAATTGCTTAGGCACTGACTAAATTCCCGAGACTGCCCTCAAACCTGTGATCCTCTTGTCTCAGCTTCCCAAGTACTGTGATTAGCCACCACACCCAGTTAAAAGTGTTAACTTTAAGCTTGTGACTAATTACTAATGTGTGTGTGTGTGTGTGTGTGTGTGTGTGTGTGTGGTATGGGGCATTGAACCCTGGGGCATTCCACCTGTGTGTGTATTGTGTGTGTGTGTGTGTGTGTGTGTGTGTGTGTGTGTGTGGTATGGGGCATTGAACCCTGGGGCATTCCACCTGTGTGTGTATTGTGTGTGTGTGTGTGTGTGTGTGTGTGTGTGTGTGTGTGTGTGTGTGGTATGGGGCATTGAACCCTGGGGCATTCCACCTCAGGGTTATACTTTCAGTCCTTTTCATTTTTGTTTTGAAGCGGGATCTTCCTAGGTTGCTGAGAGTCTTGTTGCTTTGCTGAGGCTGTCCTTGACCCTTCTTTGATCCTCCTGTCTCAGCCTTCCTGGTCACTAATGTATTCTGCTCCTGCTAGTTCACTAAAGTAGTTCTCTTGAAATGTTGACTAACACCTTTTGCTAAATAGATGGAATGGCCCTAAGAAGTTTTGAGTACTCACACTCCTTCGTTACTAGACTTTTTTACTGTCCCTTGGTGAATGTGGCCCCTGCCACCTTTTCTGGCAGCAGTCCCATCTCTGGCTATAGAAGACTGACCCAAAAGGATAGACCAGTCTTAAAATTTGGAGTTGGTGCTTACAATTCCTCAGTCAAGCTGTAAAATGAAGATTATTTCCCTGAACTGTTGACAGACATGTTTTACCATGAAGCAAGGAGCTAAGAAGCCATTGTGCCATGGGAACACAGCATTGAGTGGAGTGGCTGAGAGGGATGGTGGATGGACAGCTGGTGGTAGCAGCCTGAAAATGGTTGAAAGCCCATTCTGTGCAAGGCTGAGGCAGGAGGGTAGCAAATTTGAGGCCAGCCTCAGCAACTTATTGAGACACTCAGCACCCTAACAAGACCTTGATTCAGAATTAAAAAAATAAAGAGCTGACAGTATAGCTTAGAGGTAGAATGCTCCCAGATTCAGTCCGGTACCAAAAAAAAAAAGTTGCATAGAGACCGAGACGAACACTTGGAAGGGTTAGAAGGGAGAGATTGGAAAGGGAAGGGTGTGTAGAAGGACTAAGAGAAAGAGAGACAGACAAACTAAATCTCCAAGACTTATTTATATCCCTGGTTCTAGGTTTCTCTTATGTCTTGAGCTCCGTGAGATAGTTCTAGCCTTTTAAAAATTCGCCTTTTGGCCGGGCGTGGTGGCGCACGCTTGTAATCCCCGCGCTTGGGAGGCGGAGACAGGAGGATCGCGCAGGTTCGAAGCCAGCCACGCGCGCTGGTTTAGGAGACCCTGTTTCCAAATAAAAATGTAAAAATAGGTCTGGGAGGTAGAAGGGCTTCCAGGAACCCCAGTACCACAAAAAAAAAAAAAAAAAAAAAATCGCCTTTTTTCATTGCCACCAGGTATTTGGGCCCCCAGCTTTTGCAAAAGACATGTACTGCTTTCTCATATTTAAAAAAAAAAAAAAGGAAGAAAAAAGGGAACATCTGTAGACGACCTGCTCACAGTGACAGAGACCAGAGCCTGTAGCACAATGAGGCCAGGATAGGAGACTGCCGTGCAGCAAGGCCAGTGCCGGGGCCAAGGAGGCCAGGATTGGTGCCTGCTGGGCAGCGAGGCCGGGGTCAGAGCCTGTGAGGCCAAGATATGAGCCTGACGCGCAGTGAGGCCAGTGCCGGGGCCTGCGAGGCTGGGATTGGTGCCTGCTGTGTGGCGAGGCCGGTGCCAGGGCCAGTGAGACCAGGATCGGAGCCTGCCGTGAGGTGAGGCTGGTGCCGGGGCCAGCGAGACCGGGATTGGAGCATGCCTTGTGGCAAGGCTGGTGCCAGGGCTTGCCAGGCTGAGATTGGAGCCTGCCGTAAGGTTAGGCCGGGATTGGAGCCTGTCATGTGGTGAGGCTGGGGCCAGCAAGGCCAGAATCAGAGGCTGTCGTGAGGCGAGGCCGGTGCCGGGGCCAGCGAGGCTGGGATTGGAGCCTGCCATGTAGCAAGGCCAATGCTGGGGCCAGTGAGGCCAGGATTGGAGCCTGCCATGAGGCGAGGTCAGTGTTGGGGCCAGCGAGGCCAGAATAAGAGCCTGGCGTAAGACAAGGCTGGTGATGGGGCCAGCGAGGCCGGGATCAGAGCCTGCTATGCGGTGAGGCCGGTGCTGGGGCCAGTGAGGCCAGGATCGGAGCCTGCCATGCGGTGAGGCCGGTATTGGGGCTTCCGAGGCCGGGATCGGAGCCTGCCGTAAGGCAGGGCCAGTGCTGGGGACTCCAAGGCTGGAATCGGAGCCTGCCATATGGAGGGGCCGGTATCAGGGCCAGCGAGGTCGGGATTGGAGCCTGCCATGCAGCAAGGCCGGGGCTGGGGCCAGTGAGGCCGAGATAGGAGCCTGCCATGCGGTGAGGCCGGTATTGGGGCCAACGAGGCTGGAATAGGAGCATGCTATAAGGTAAGGCCGGTGCTGGGGCCTCTGAGGCCAGGATTGGAGCCTGCTGTGCGGTGAGGCTGGTGCCGGGGCCGGTGAGGCTGGGATCGTAGCCTGCCATGAGGCAAGGCCAGTGTTGGGGCCTTTGAGGAACAGGATTGGAGCCTGCTGTGTAGGGAGGCTGGTACCAAGGCCTGTGAGGCTGGGACAGGAGACTGCCATAAGGCAAGGCCAGTGCTGGGGTCTCCAAGGCTGGGATCGGAGCCTGCCAGGCGGCGAGGACAGTGCTGGGGCCAGTGAGGCTGGAATCGGAGCCTGCTGTGAGGTGAGGCCAGTGCTGGAGCTTCGAGAGTGGGATCGGAGCCTACAATGCAGCATCCACAGGGAAATATCACAGAAAATAAAAAATTATATGCTTCTCCCAATATGCAAAAACTGGGAAGAAATGGGTAATGGGAGGAAATCTAGTTGAAGAAAGGCCCTTATGGAGGAGCAATTAAGGTGACCTATCAGAGGGTACGGGAGGGGGGAAGATGGAATCTCTTTAAAGCACGTGATGTACTTAAATATATCAAAGTCAATCACTGAATCAAGCATGGGATCAAGGGAGGGGGAGGGAATGAGATGGGGATTGGATAAAGGCTAATTGGGTGATGTGTGCTTGTATATCCTCACAAACCTTGTATTCCATTGAGATGTTGGACTACAATGCACCAATAAAAATATATTTAAAAAAATAATATTCACTTATGAGTTTGATTTCTTTTTCTTTTTTAAATTTATGAACAGCAAACACTGATTTAATAGACACAGTAGGAACTTATGGATAAATTATCATTATAAGATATTTGATATTTGCTTAGTCCCTGACTTTATTTTAATTGCTTTAAATTCTTATATAGGTATACAGTGAATTAACTTTGATATAATTTTGTATCCCAGCTGTCAATCAGATATTAGACAATTGTGGCCTTTCACCTTCTTATATATACACAGATGTGCATTATTCTCCAAAATAGGCACCTGTGTAAATATAGTAACAATAATGATGCACATGGAAAATATAAACTAGAAACTAGTCCTGGATATATTCCACCAAAAGATTATAACAAAACCACTAGCCTGTCCCCACCACCTGGTCCTCTGTCTGGCCCCAAATTGGCCCTTTCCCTGGATGTTTCTCACTATTTAGCAATGCAAATTTCAGGTGGTCTTTAGACATGCTCAATTTTTAAAATGTTTTTTATACTTTTACTGGTGCATTGAAATTATATATCTTAGTGAGGTACAAAGTGATATAAATATACAAGTTCACAACACTTGCTGTGTTTCCGTACGGATCCTATCCTGCTATCTACCATCTCCCATATAGATTAGTGAGAATGGTAGTGGTACCTTTATATTGGACATAGCATTATTTGAAATCTTCCCGTCTTCGGTTCTCTTTTCCCCTCCCTATCTTCCTTTCTCAATCCCCTTCCATTATTCTACTGATCCCTATATACTCAGTTTTAATACTGAGTCAAAAACATCTTGTTCCTTGTACTCTGTAGAATGATGCAACAATTTATACACTTCAAAACTATATAATAATGTAACTGAGGTATATATGGCTGCAGAGCTTCTTGAAATTTTAATGAAGAAAAGCTGCAAAGAAAGTTATGAAGACTAGTGCAGCTCACTCAGAGAGACTACGTATGTCTAATAGCATCATCAAAAGCACAATAAAGCAGACTTCAGAAATAAATAAATAAAATAAATAAATAAAAATTCGAGCAGGGCGTAGTGGCTCATGCTTGTAATCCCAGCATTCGGGAGGTGGAGACCTGGAGGATCGCGGTTCGCGGACAGCCTCAGCTACTTAGTGGGCCCTCTGCAACTCATTGAGACCCGGTTTCAAGATAAAGAATAAAAAATAGGGCAGGGGGTGTAGCTCGGAGGTCAAATGCCCCTGGGTTCCATCCCCAGACCGGAAAAAAAAAAAAAAAAAATTCGCCTTTTAGCCAGTCTTGGTGGTGCATGCCTATAATCCCAGTATTTGGGAGACTGAGACAGGAGGATCCCAGGTTCAAGGCCAGCCTCAACAATTTAGCGAGACCCTGTTTCAAAATTAAAGAATGAAATAGTGCTGGGTGTATGACTCGGTGGTAAAATGCCACGGAGATGAATCTCCAGGATCAAAAAGAAGAAGAAGAAGAAAAACCCTCTTTTCTTTTAAGGCCGATGTCTCCTTACAGATAGAAATCCTAACAAAGCAAACATGGGCTTTTCTTAGGTTTTGTACTAGTTGCTTTACATATGATAGTTATTTCTGAGACCCTTGCAGAATAGGTATTTTCTCAGGGGTGGAGGGAATGAGAAATTCAAGCTTAGTAGAGACTAAGTAATTTAGTCAAGGATTACAGTAACTAATACATGATGAGATGTAGGCCTAACTCCAGATTTAATTATTGATACTCCTTCAAAATATTTATTGGAAGCCAGGCATGGTAGTGCATACCTGTAATCCCAGTATTGGGAGACTGAGACAGGAAAATCCTATAGGTTTGAGGCCAGCCTCACCAATGTAGAGGGACCCTGTTTCAAAATACAAAATGAAACAGAGCTAGGTGTGGTGACACGTTTGTAATCCCAGTACTTGGGGCGCTGAGACAAGAAGATCACAAGTCTGAGGACAGTCTCAGCAATAGAGCAAGACCCTGTTTCCAAAACCCACAATAAAGAGAGTTGAGATTGTATTTCAGAAGTAGAATGCCCCTAGATTCAATCTCCAGCACCACAGTAAATAAAATGAGACTTGGGGTGTAAAAACATTAAGGCTTAGACAGGAGGATATCAGGTTCAAGGCAGCCTCAGCAATTTAGGGAGCTGCTCAGCATCTGTGTAGCTTGGAGGTAGACGGCCCCTGTGTCCAATCCCTATTACTACACACAAAGCGGGGTGGGCCACTGGCACTAGGCCAAGCTACAGGAGAGAGAGAGTAAACAAAAAGCTCTCCCAGAGCCGAACTGGAGTTCAGGAAGGGTAGAGACAGACAGGCAGTGACGATTCAGTGGTGAATGCGGTGGGGAAAGGAATAAAATATACTCTCAGGGCAGAGAGTGTAAAGATTCCTTGAACCTGAGAAGGAGGGCACAAAGATTCCTTGAACCTGAGAAGGCCGAGCCATCACAAGGAGGTTGGTTGTGCCGGCCATTTATGAAAGCAACGTGGTGCGTTTAAGGATCTAAACGAGATTAAGTGTGCCAGAAGGACAGGTCAAAGGCGCGCAGGGGAAGGAAGAGCTGGGGCAGGTGAGGCAGACACGCAGGGCTGGGGCTGCCTGTTAGGGAGCCAGCGCTCTGAGGAGTGTAGAGTCAGCCTGGCTGGCCTTGAGGAGCCGTGCCCAAGAGTGCTCTACCGTGCCCTCTACCAACAAGCTGTCTTAATAATTTCCTAAAGTGACCAAAGGTCATGGTTACGTTGAGATCCGTCTGCATTGAATTTAACAAATGTCTTAAAATCTTGACGTTTAACATTAGTCTGTGAGTTAGTTTTCTTACTATGATCCAAGTAAAAAATAAAATAAAAATGAGAGGAAGGAAGAAAATAGCTAAGGCTTCTTTACGATTCTTTATATATTCTTCCTGTCAAGCTCTTCTCGTGGCATACCTATGACAGACTCAAAGACTCTGAAGCTCCGGGGATTTAGAATGAGTTGACTTTTTCTTTAGGGGCAATTGTTTGTATGTCTAAAGTACAGAAGAAAAAATGGCAGAAAATTGCTGCCATTGGTGAGCCTGCAAACTCAGCTTGCGGCGCTCATGTTTCCTATTCTCCTTTGACTCCTGTCACGCCCCTGCATCCGCTGCTTCCTCCTCTCTTCCTGTGTTTTTATTTTACGGTCCTGTCTGT
This sequence comes from Muscardinus avellanarius, assembly GCF_963383645.1. NCBI lineage: Eukaryota > Metazoa > Chordata > Mammalia > Rodentia > Gliridae > Muscardinus > Muscardinus avellanarius. The sequence continues at coordinate 56,865,879 of NC_137803.1, forward strand.
CCTTTGTGCTTTATGTTGAAGGAGGGGATTTAAAAATAAAAGAGAAAAATTATTGACTGATTATGGCCTGTGGCCCTCCATGACCAGGGGAGATTGTTCATTTCGTATCTTCTCTACAAGTTAATTTCTCAAAACTTTGTTGTAATTTGGAGCCATCGGGGCAGTGTGCCAAACTAGGGCTTTTCTCCCCTAACTGAATGCAGCATGTAGTGAATGTCACAGTTGGTTAGCTTGCTAGAGGTAGAAGTAATGCATGCTTAAACCTTTCTAAGCATCCAGTAATGTGTTCAATTATCCAGGGCTGGTGTGTACCTAAGTACTTCAGGAAGCAGAGGCAGGAGAATCTAAGTCCAGGGCCTGCCTGAGCCAGAGAAAAACCCTCTCTGCAGCCAGTCTCAGCAACTTAGGCCCCCCACAACTTAGTGAGACTGTTTCAAAATAAAAAATAAGCGAGGCGTGGTGGTGCGTGCTTGTAATCCCAGCATTCGGGAGGCTGAGACAGGAGGATCGCAGTTCGCGGACAGCCTCAGCTACTTAATGAGGCCCTCCGCAACTTGGTGAGTCCCGGTTTCAAACTAAAGAATACAAAATAGGGCAGGGGTTATAGCTTGGAGGTCAAATGCCACTGGGCTCCATCGCAGACCCACAAAAATAAATAAATAATAAATAAATAATAGGACTGGGGCTGTTGCTCAGAGGTAGAATGTCCCTGGGCTCAATCCCCAGTACAACACAGACACATACATTTTAAAAATATGTTATATCTAACCTCAGAATGGCAGTCATCAAGAAGTCAAAAAGCAGTAAATGTTGGCGAGGATGTGGGGAAATTGGACCTCTTCTGCACTGTTGGTTACAATTTGTTCAGCTGCTACAGAGATCATTTGGAGATTTCTCAGAAAACTAGGAATGGACTACCATATGGTATAGCTTCTACTCCCGGGTATTTTTCCAAAGGGGCCTGTATCAGAACTACAGTGATCTATACATACCCATGTTCATAGCAGCACAATTCACAATAGCCAAATTATGGAACCCATGTAGGTGTCCATCAACTGATGAATGGATTACAGAATGATGGGAAATCCACACCATGGAATTCCACACAGCTATAAAGAACAAAATTATATCATTTGCATGAAAGTGGAAAGACCTGGAGAACATTATGTTAATTGAGATTATCCAGTCACAGAAAGTGAAGGGATATATGTTTTCTCTAATAAATGCAAGCTAGGGAGTAATTGAGATACCAGAGGGACTCCAGACAATGGAGGGGAAACCTCCGTGGGGCTGGGGAGGTGGTCTAGAGGAAGGAGAAGGGGGAAGACAGCCCAAGAGTTGCACCAAAGTAGAAATGAATAGCAAAATAGCAGATAAGCAGTGGGAACGTGCTCAATGTTAGGTGTTTAGTCACTGTGGAGATGTAGATTAAACCCACAGAGATGCCGCCTCACACCTCTTAGAACCACTTTTTTAAAATGACAGTAGACAGCCTCAGCTACTTCGTGAGGCTCTCCGCAACTTAGTGAGACCTGGTTTCAAAATAAAGAATAAAAAATAGGGCAGGGGGTGTAGCTTGGAGGTCAGATGCCCCTGGGTTCCATCCCCAGACCCGCAAAAATAAATAAATAAATATAACAGCCAGCGCACACTGATCCCAGCACGTGGAAGGCCGAGACGGGAGGATCGCGGGTTCAAATCCAGCCTTGGTTACTTAGGTGCTCAGTAACCTAGGAAGACCATGTTTCCAAATAAGAAATAAATGGGCTGGGGTATAGCTTAGAGGTAGAATGCCTCTGGGTTTTCATCCGTAGTGCCAAAATAAGTGAAAATAAAAATAGCAAATGTTGAGAATGTGGAGCACCTGGAATTTACATTTGAATGGCGAGAATGTAAAATGTTAAAGCCACTGGAGAAGTTCTGTTCCTCATAAAGCTGTGCTTCCATAGAGCCCAGCAGTTTCACTCTTAGGTAGTTACCCAGTGAAATGAAAACTGTTCACAGAGAAGCCTGCAAGTTTATGCTTGTAGTGGCTATATTTGTGTCAAAAACCAGGACAACTCAAATGTCCCCCCATTGGGGAGTGAATAACATAGTGTATACATGCGGTGAGTGGAATAGTACTCAGTGCTAAAAAGGAACTAGACTTGTGATACCTGCAGAAGCGTGGCTGGATCTCAGATGCCTCGTATTAACTAGATGAAGAAACATGAACTAAAAGGCTGCAAACAGCCAGACACACGCCTGCAATCCCAGTGCTTGGGAGGTTGAGAGGAGGCTCGCAGATTTGAGGCCAGCAAATCTGCGAGCCTTTTTGTTCCCAGAGCCCCTTGGTTTCCAGGTACTTGGGCCAGGCTGCTCGCTGCTCTCTCTGGAGCGCCTGTGTTGTCTTCCCTGAGTGTCCAGCTCTTCAAGGCTGCACGCTGAGGGGTGGGGGTGCTCCCTCTGCCCAGCCCCCTCCCCAGCACTCCCTGCAGAGCTCACCGCTCCCGCTCTTTCCTGTGGCCCTGGTACTAACCTAGGCTACCATTCTTTTCTTGCTAGTACTTTTCACATTTTACAATACTATATTCCTTACACTTGTTTGTGACCTTTTGAAAGAAAGGAGACCATTTCTTGTCATACTCAGCTCCTTGTATGGTGTCTAATACAATACATGTCAACAAATGTGTAGTCAGTAGTTTGGAACATGGAAGAGACTTTCCCATATAAATGTTTGAAGTGATTTTACTTTATTCTCGTGTGTGTGTGTGTGTGTGTGTGTGTGTGTGTGTGTGTGTGTGTCTGTCTAACTGTGGATGTAACCCAGGAGCGTTTTACCTCTGAGCTATGCTCTCAGGTCTCATTCATTCATTCATTCATTCATTCATGGTACTGGGGTAGAACCCAGGGGTCTTCTACCTCCAGGCTACACCCCCAGGCCTATTTTATTTCTTACTTGAAAAAGCAGAGTCTCACTAAGTTGCTGAGCCGTGATCCTCCCATCTCAGCCTCTCAAGTACTGGGCTTACAGGCATGGTCCACCACACCCAGCTTATTATTTTATCTTGAAATGGTCTCACTAAGTTGCTGAGGCACGCCATTAACCTCTGATCTTTCTGTCTTAGCCTCCCAAGTACTGGGATTCTAAGTATGTACTCCCAATCCTGGGCCATCCTTGTCTTTTGATACTGGGGATTGAACCCAAAAGTGTTCTACCACTGAGCTTCACCGCCAGCCCTTTTTATTTTTTGTTTTGAGACAGAATCTCATCAAGTTGTCCAGGTTGGCCTCCAGTTTACAATTTACCTGTCTCTGCATCCCAAGTAGCTGGGATTACAGGTGTGTGCTAAGTGATTATAATTTCCTAAGGGCAACCCACAAAAATGTGTTTAATTCATTCTGCACCCAAAGTTTATTTAAAATGTAAATTATAGCCAGGTATGGTGGCACACGATTGTAATCCCAGCATTTAGGAGGCTGAGACAGGAGGATGGCGGTTCACGGATAGCCTCAGCTACTTAGTGAGGCCCTTTGCAACTCAGTGAGATTCTGATTCAAATAAAGAATAAAAAATAGGGCTGGGGGTGTAGCTCAGGTAGAATGTCCCTAAATTCCATCCCCAGTACCACAAAAAAAAAAAAAAGTATGAATTATACTCTACGTTTTAGCATTTCTAAATGAAATGGGCAGCAGTGATGGCACCTGGGTTTGGATACTGGGATGCTGGTGGGACTGGACTGAAAACGGTAGTCTTCACTGGAGCCGTTGGAAGGAGTAACTGAATAGTTGTGAGGAATTGGGCCAAAGACCAAGACAAAAACATCTGGAAGACGGGTTAAAGTAGTAATGGAAGACCGAATAAGGTGACCAAAAAAAAAAAAAAAAAAAAAAAGGTGTGACTTTGAGGGGAGAAGACTGGAAGTTAATTCAAGTAGGGCTCTTCTTGCCGGAAGGTTCCTAGGGAAGAGGTGAGTTTGGAATCAAGGAAACTGGGAAAGGAGGAAACGGGTGGCATATAGTTAGAGTTCTCTTTTCAATCAGCCTGCTGCAAAATTTTAAATAAATTGCAGTAATTGCTGAGTTTTCCCTCATAATTTTTCTCCTATACACAACTGCCATTCTTTCAAAATCTAATTTATATAATTATTAATATTTCTTTAATATTTGGTCTTGGCATATAGATAATTCTGCAGATTTCTTGTACTTTTTTTAATGTTCTTGTAATTGGAAACTTTGTACACTGTTAAAATTCACCATTCAGCCTTGAGTATTGAGTAAAAAGTTGTGTTTTAGTTTGCATTAGAAGACTAGGAAAGTTGGGTTCATTTTCTTGTGGCAATTGGCCTTTATATTTCCTCTTCCCATGTGAGAATACGAGTTTCTCAACTCGTGTCTAGTCTTCGATCTTCTTGGGCAGTAGCAAGCCCTAGGAGTATTATGGCTTCTTCCTCCCGACAGTTTCTCATTGTATTGTGTTTGGTTGCCAAGCAGATATCTCTTGAAATCCAGCAAATGTATAAAATCTCTCTTGTCTTTGTTCACAGATTTATGAATAGTCCATGCATTTATGATACACATCAATATACAGTACATAAATTAAATATTTGGTTGAACAAAAGCCAATAAAACTTTTTACCTGAAAAGTGAAATATTTGGAAGCCAACCAGTTGCATTTAACCACACCGCTTTTGAAATTGTTATCAGTATCCATTACCTTCAGTTGAAGCACATTGGCTCTACTCTTGATATCTTTTTTCCGTTCTTCGACTTTGCCAAATGGTTCCAGTGTATCACAGTTCATTCCAACAAAGACATGTGTATTATTTTATGATGAGAATTTCATAGTTTATGTCAAACCTGTAATCGTACCACCCTCTTGCTGTGTTGGTTTCAGAAGACTCTGTTTAGTCTGTCTTCCCTCCTGGTTCTTGTAGCTTGGAATCCAAAATTTCAAAGGTGTACCAACTCAAAACCAGTGAATATGTTATGGTGTGGGAATGTTATGGTTTGGGGAAAACTGTTCCCGGGGACCCCTGTTAGGGTCCCGGACACAATTTCCCTCAAACCACAACAAAACCCAGAAACCAGAAAAACATGGGTTCTTGTCCTGACCTACTGGTAAATACATATTAGCCTGGACTCTTGGTGAAGATTTAAAGAAGTTTATTAAAAAGATAGAAATGCAGAAGACAGTTAAAGCCCCATGCCATTCAGAAATGGCACAGGGGGACAATTCGAGCGAATTCACCAAAGGGACCACACGTGGACCGGCTTTTTTATACACATGACCTCCATCTTGTTCACGTAATTCTGATTAGTCCCCTTATTTCCCTGCCAAGGTGGAGCCCAGGTGTCCTTTCCGCCTAGGTCTCTTTTCACGAAGGACATGATCAAAGGTCAGGTCGACCCCCTCCTCCTATCCTAGCAGATTATCTAATCGTGTAGATCTGTCTTTAGACAGAGAAAGTCCTAACTCCCCTCTCCTTTCAACTTGCTAATTACTTTTAGCTAAGTCAGTCTAAGTTTCAATAGCTGTTTGCTTCCTGACCAAAGCCAAGCTTTTCTCTCTCCGGGTCTGCCATTTTGACACAAGTATTTCTGAAATATATCTATTAATAATCAGAGCTTTCTCAAATCTTCCTAAGCCATTCCCAATACTGGTACAGATAGACTGGGGAAAAGTGTGGCTGTGGAGTCTTCACAGCCTCAGGCAAAGATCATTGTGGGTCCTTAGAAGCTTGCCCACATGCTGAGAGTTGCCAGGCAGCGCGCTGAGCCTACATCACTGTGCAGTGTCCTACCTAGTGTCCTTCCTAGAGCTCAGCTGTTCAAACAGTAATCATTTGACATACAGTGCATTCCTCACAGTAAAATGACAACCTAGTTCCAGAAAATACTTTTAAGAACATATTTCCAGTAAGTTAATAACATCTTTTATGTATGTAATATTTTGTTCAGTTGTACATTTTTAGTAAAAGTAACTTTTGTTGTAAAGTTCATGCCATTTTAAAAAAATGAATTGAATATTTTCAAATACTGTAACCTTCACCTGTTTTCTCAAAAGAATGAACCCTAAAAAACATATTTACTTAAAAGTTACTGAACGTGATATATTTGTTGCTCAATTTAAGTTTTTATAGGTATCCTAAATATATATGTAGGATCATGGGGTCTAATTTAATGTTTATTTTTGCTGGGGAGGGGGAGGAAGTTTCATTTAAAAAGTGTCATATTTTTAATTGTATTTTTGAAGTATGCCGTACGCTAACTCCTGAAAATCTTTGCCTCTATAGATTTGATAATGGGCTGCATTAAAAGCAAAGAAAACAAAAGTCCAGCTATTAAATATAGAACTGAAAGCACTCCAGAGCCGGTCAGTACAAGTGCCAGCCAGTACGGAGCGGAGCACACTGCAGCGGCAGCAGCGGCTTCAGCAAAGGGGACGTCGGCCAGTTTTAGCAGTCTTTCCATAACGCCGTTCGGTGGGTCCTCAGGGGTGACTCCTTTTGGAGGCGCATCTTCCTCCTTCGCAGTGGTGCCAAGTTCATATCCTGCTGGTCTAACAGGTGAGACATAGTGGACAATTACGCTTGTCTGGTTGAGAGTGCCTTGGGCAATACATATTTAAGGTCAGTCTGCTAAGAAAAATACCTGACTCAATGACTGAAAAAATCGTATGGGCCGGGCATGGTGGTACCTGTTGTAATCCCGGTACTTGGAAGCTGAGACAGGAGGATCACAGGTTCACAGCCAGCCTCAGCTACTTAGTGAGGCCCTCTACAACTTAGTGAGATTCTGCTTCAAAATAAAGAATAAAACATAGGGCTAGGGGTATAACTCAGAGGTAGATTGTTTCTGGGCTCGATTCCCAGTAACTAACACACACACACACACACACACACACACACACACACACACACACACACATTGGGAAAAATTAAAGTCTCTAACATAAAAGTTATAGTCTTAATGGATATGGTTCTGGGAAACTTGTTCATAATCTGATGCTAATTTTGTATTCCTGGGTTATAACATTGTTTCATTAACTCATTATTCAAATAGTTATTAAGTACCTACTATGTGGCTGGCACTGGGAATATAAAGATTAAAAATGCACACCTGTAATCTCAGTACTTGGGAAGTTGAGACAGGATGACTGCAGGTTCAAGGCCAACCTCAGCAGTTTAGGTTCAGCAGTTTAGTGAGACCCTGTTTCCAAACAAAGAATAAAATAGGGCTGGGGTGTAGCTCAGGTAGAATGCCCCTGGGGTCAATCTCCAGTCGCAACAACAAAAAATTGTACATCCCCAGAGTGCACACCTGTAATCCCACTACTTGGGAAGCTGAGACAGGAGGATCACAGGCTCAAGGACAGCCTCAGCAACAGGGCAAGATGTGCAGCAACCTAGTAAGGGCCTGTTTTAAAACAATAGTAATTTGCCGGGTGTGGTGGCGCACGCTTGTAATCCCAACATTCGGAGGCTGAGACCGGAGGATTCACGGACAGCCTCAGCTACTTAGTGAGGCCCTCTGCAACTCAGTGAGATCCAAAATAAAGAATAAAAAATAGGGCAGGGGGTGTATGTAGCTTGGAGGTCGAATGCCCTGGGTTCCATCCCCAGACCCCCCCCCAAATAAAACAATAATAATTTTTGGGGGGGGGGGTACTGGGAGTGTAACCCAGAGGTAGAATGCCCCTGCTGAGTTCAGTTCCCAGTTTTAATATATATATATATATATATATATATATATATATATTCCATCTTCAAAAATTGTAAAACCTCTCAGGTCTGTAAATTGCTAGCTAGTACTAAGGCATTGTGGTAGTTAATCATATGGCAGCATGATAATGATAATACAGTGTTTCTATCAGACACTACTGATTTTATTTATTTGTTTGTTTGTTTGTTTGTTTGTTTGGTACTGGGAGTGGAACCCAGGGGCCTTCTACCTCTGGGCTATATACCCCAGACCTATATTATATTTTATTTGGAAACAGGGTCTCAGTAAGTTTCTGAGAGCCTCACTAAACTGCTGAGGCTGGCTTTGAACCTGCGTGATTCTCCTATCTCCGCTTCCCAAGTACTGGGATTATAAGCATGTGCCACCATGCCCGGTGATACTACTGATTTTAAAAAGAAAAATTTATGCCGGGCGTGGTGGCGCACGCTTGTAATCCCTGCGCTTGGGAGGCAGAGACAGGAAGATCGCGCAGGTTCGAATCCAGCCACACGCGCTGGTTTAGGAGACCCTGTTTCCAAATAAAAATGTAAAAATAGGTCTGGGAGTGTAGCCCGGAGGTAGAAGGGCTTCCAGGAACCCCAGTACCACGAAAAAAAAAAAAAAAAAAAATTAGAGGCTCAATTTAAATGTTTTTTTCCCCTCCATAGTCATAGATTGTATAAGTAGGAAACCTTGAAATTGATGTTTTATTCCAAACTCCATTTATTACATTATCAGATTTTCTCACAAAACAGCAAGAATTGGTAGTTGACAGCCTTTCATGGAGACAGTATGTTCAGAAAAGTAGATTTTAAAAATGTTAAGCTGGGAATGGTGGCACAAGCCTGTAATCCCAGCATTTAGGAGGCTGAGACCAAAGGATTGTGGTTCGCAGACAGCCTCAGCTATTTAGTGAACCCTCTACAACTTAGTGAGACCCTGTTTCAAAAATAAAGAACAACAACAACAAAAAAAAAATAGGGCAGGGGGTATAGCTTGGAGGTCAAATGCCCCTGGGTTCCATCCCCAAACCCACACACACAAAAAAAAAGTTAAAAAGAGCCGGGCAAGGGGCACACTGTTGTAACCCCAGTACTGATGGGCTGAGACAGGAAGGTCTGCAGGTTCAAAGGCAGCCATTGGCAGTTTAGCAAGGTTCTCAGCAATCAATGAGACCCTGTTTCCAAATAAGGAATAAAATCGGGCTGGAGGTTTAGCTTGGAGATAGTATGCCTTTGGGTTCAGTTCCTAGTGTCACAAAAAACAAAAACAGCTGGGCATGGTGGCGCACGCTTGTAATCCCAGCATTCTGGAGGCTGAGACCAGAGGATCGCAGTTTTCAGACAGCCTCAGCTACTTAATGAGGCCCCCTGCAACTTAGTGAGACCCTGTTTCAAAATAAAGAATAAAACATAGGGCAGGAGGTGTAGCTCAGGGATCAGATGCCTCTGGATTCCATCCCCTGACCCGCAAAAAACAAACAAACAAGAAACATTAAAGAGAGGAAAAAGAGCTCTTTGGTGAAGGCCCGTGTCAGCATGCTTTTCCATCGGCGTCACGAAGCAGAGCCGGCTCAGGGCTCCTGGTGCTGTAGTTCCGGGACGTAAGCGGGGACCTGGGTTTCTTTCGTGTGGCTCTTGGAGTATCCGCATTACCCTTATCCGTAAACAGCTGCCAGCACTCAGTGGAGTGATGCATGTCCTTAGTAACAGCTAAGGGAATGATGTTTCCCCTGGAATCATGGACTGCAAGCTTGCCTCAGTCTGCTTACCTGCACCATTAGCAGTGGCCTGCGAGCAGGTGTGGTGGCGCACGCTTGGAATCCCAGCATTTGGAGGCTGAAACAGGAGGATCATTGTTCTCAGACAGGCTCAGCTACTTAATGAGGCCCTTTGCAACTCAATAAGACCCTGTTTCAAAATAAAAGAATAAAAAAATAGGATTAGGGACGTATCTTTGAGGTAAAATGCCCTGTATTCAATCCCTAGTACCACCAAAAAAAAAAAAAAAACAGTAGCCTGCAGACTGCCACCCACTGACCCTGTCAGACAGCATTGGAGACTCACTTGCGATCCCCCTCTAGCCTCCCAGCTCTGAGTACTTTGGTAATCTCTGGCTGTGGTCGATTTCTCAGTCATTAGCAAAAGATGAGATTGTTTTCTGTTTTCAAGCTGTGTGTCTGGGAAAGATAGTGCTCCAAATAAATGTTGATAAAGACATACTTTAGTTACCTGAAACGATTTCCTTATGTGAAATACTCCATTCAGGTGTTTATTAACTGATACAGAAAGAGGAGAGCAGAGCCCTGATGGCATTTACGTTCTGATGAGGACTAACACGTGGCGAGGCCCTGCGGCTGATCAGGAAGAGTCGCCTCAGGAAGGAATTGCTTGAAGCCATACTTGATTGCGGAGATGCCCTGTTTACACAGCTGGGTAGAGCTTTCTAGGGAGAAGAGCTGATAAACACAAAGTTGTGGAAGTTTTGATGATTAGTAAAAGAGCAAAGTGGGGGGTTGTGTGATGTGAGATTGAAGAACTAGGCAGGACGTGGTCACGAGGGCTTCAGAGACTCACGAGGAGTTCGGGGACTTCTAAGCTGAAAAGAAGCTACTGTAGAGGTTTAAGTAAAGGAGTGTGCATGGTTGAATGCCTTTTAAAAAAACAACCTGGCAGTTCTGTGGAGAATGGGTGGTAGAGAAGCACGATACAGAAGCAGGGGAGGAGGTTAGTACCCATAGACCCAGCGAGAGAGAAAGAAAATACTGTAGAGATAGAACTGATGGTACTAGCAATAGACGTGGATTGGGGACCTGACTAGACAGTAGTACCATTTCCTTATGATTTGGAAAATACAGGTTAGAAAGGAAAATAAGTTTTGTTTTTGTTTTTGTTTATTTTGCGGGTCTGGGATGGAACCCAGGGGCATTCAGCCACCGAGCTACACCTCTGCCCTATTATTTTTATTCTTTATTTTGAAACAGGGTCCCACTAAGTTGCGGAGGGCCTCACTAAGTAGCTGAGGCTGGCCATGAACTGTGATCTTCTGGTCTCAGCCTCCCGAATGCTGAGAGTACAAGCGTGCGCCACCACGCCTGGCTAAGGGGAAAATAAGTTTTAGATGGTTATTAGGTATTTAATAGAAATGTCAAATAGGCAGTTGGTACATGACTAAAACTTAGGAGGAACGCCAAATTGAATGAGCTAATACTGTGTGTTTATGTATTCTTACCTTTGGTTTTCTGTTGTCTTGTGTTTAGAGACAGCAGGTTGTGTGTGTGTGTGTGTGTGTGTGTGTGTGTGTGTGTGTGTGTGTGTGTGTGTGTGTGTTGCTGGGGATGGAACCCAGGGGCTTTCTACCTCTGGGCTACACTCCTTATACTTTATTTGGAAACAGGGCTTCACTAAGTTGCTGAGTCTGGCTTCCAACCTGCATGATCCTCCAATCTTAGGCTGCCAAGTACTGGGATTACAAGTGTGCACCAACACGCCCGGCGAGACTGCAGGTTTTATACTGCTCTCTACGTTTCACAGTATTTACTTTGTTTTTGTTTTGTTTTGTTTTGTTTTGTTTGCAGTACTGGGGATTAACCCAGGAGCATTCTACTTCCATACTACACCCCAGCCTTATTTGTTTATTTGTTTGTTTGCTTGTTTGTTAGTGGTGCTGTGGTTCCTGGAAGCCCTTCTACCTCCAGGCTACACTTTCAGACCTATTTTATATTTTTATTTGGAAACAGGGTCTCTTAAGCCAGCGCGGCTAGCTTCGAACCTGTGCGATCCTCCTGTCTCCGCCTCCCAAGCTCCGGGATTACAAGCGTGCGCCACCATGCCTGGCTGGCTTGTTTGTTTGTTTGTTTGTTTATTTATTTTGGTGGTACTGAGGTTCCTGGAAACCCTTCTACCTCCGGGCTACACTCCCAGACCTATTTTATATTTTTATTTGGAAACAGGGTCTCTTAAGCCAGCAAGGCTGACTTCGAACCAGCACAATCCTCCTGTCTCTGCCTCCCAAGCACAGGGATTATAAGCATGCGCCACCACGCCTGGCCTTATTTTTTATTTTTATTTATTTTTTTGTGGTACTGAGGGTGGAACCCAGGGGCTTTTCTACCTCAAGGCTATACTCCCAGACCTATTTTATACTTTATTTATTTATTTATTTATTTATTTATTTATTTATTTTTTAGTGGTGGTACTGGGAATGGAACCCAGGGTCCTTCTACCTCCTGGCTACACTCCCAGACCTATTTTTTAATATTTTTTATTTGGAAACAGGATCTCTTAAGCCAGTGGAGGCTGGCTTTGAACCTGTGCAATCCTCCTGTCTCAGCCTCCCAAGGGCTGGGATTACAAACGTGCACCACCCTGGCTTCTTTTTTTTTTCTTCTTCTTCTTCTTTTTTTTTTTCAGTACTAGGGATTGAACCCAGGTGCATTCTACCTTCAAGTTACACCCCCAGCTCTATATTTTATTCTTTTTATTTTGAAGCAAGGCCTCACTAAGTAGCCTAGGCTGGCCACAAACCTACAATCCTCCTGTCTCAGCTTCCCAAGTATTGGGATTACAACTGGGCGCCACCAGGCCCAGCTTTTTCTTCTTTTTTTTTTTGGTGTGTGTGTGTGTTGGGGGGTACTGGGGTTTCTGGAAGCCCTTCTACCTCTGGGCTACACTCCCAGGCATATATAATATATATCTTTTTTTTTTTTTTTAAACGATCTCTTGAGCCAGCGAGACTGGCTTCAAACCTGCGTGATCCTCCTGTCTCCCAAGTGTGTGCCTCCATGCCCTGCTTATTCTTCTTTTTTGAAACAGGGTCTCACTAAGTTGTAGAGGACCTCACTAAGTAGCTGAGGCTGGCCATGAACCTGCGATCGTCCTGCCTCAGCCTCCCAGGTACTGTGTTACAGGTGTGTGTCACCATGCTCAGCTCTTCTTACTTTGTACCTCAATAAAACTTAGGGAGTCTTACTACTTGCCCCCCCCCCTTTTTTGCCATTCTTTAAAACTATTGATGGATGGGCTGAGCATGGTTATGCATACCTGTAGTCCTAGTACTTTGAACACTTGAAAGGAGGATCGCGGGTTGGAGGTCAGCCTCCCAATTTAGCAAGACCCTATTTCAAAAAAGGAGAGTCTGGGATGTAGATCAGAAGTTGAATGCCATTGGGTTTAATAAAAAATTAACAGATAAGTAAAATATATTGATGAATAGTTATAAACTCATCATTGAGTTTTGACAAGTCAGTGGAATTATATTGAGTAGCACATACATGTATTGAAACGTTTGGGTGTAGCTCACTGGTAGAGTGTTTTCCTAGCTTGTATGTTGCCCTGGGCTTGATCCCTTGCATAGCAAAAAAATAAAAGAAAAGAAAATTTTTAAAAAATGGTCATTGTAATTAATAACAGTGTATTGTTGTCTTAAATTTTTGCTAAGAGTATATTGTTTTTCTTACTACAAAAAATGATATACATGAGGCAGTGCATAATTAACTTAATTTAGCCATTCCATAATGCATACAATACTTCAAAACATTGTGTTATACATGATAAATATATACGATTCAAAAAAAGAATTATGTATTATGGGGTTTTTAACCAGATACCTGCTTTAAAAAGTTTTCAACACTGGAATGTCATGTATTTTACCTACATCTATTCTATTGTTGTTTGTTTGGTTGCACATAATAGTTCTGGCTGTTCAGTATGCTCATCACATTACAAAATATGACAGCTATTTTTGGAATTTATGCTTATTCATATAAGTTACACCATTTAATTTCTAAGACAAACATTTTTAGTTTTAAATATATAATGAATGTTCTTACTAAAACCCTAATGAAGCCGGGGGTGGTATATGTATATAATTCCAGTATTTAGGGGGTTGAGACAAGAGGATCGCAGGTTCACAGCTAGCCTCAGCTACTTAGACCCTGTTTCAAAATAAAAAATAAAAATTGGGCTGGGTGTATAGCACGGAGGTAGAATGCCCCTGGGTTCAATTCCTAGTACCCCCCCACCCCCCGAATAAAATAAAATAATAAAGCCCTAATGCTTACCGTTAATGGTTATCACCTATTTTTTATAGGAAGCTGGAAAGACTAATACCAAAAGTTTAAAGTGCTCATTAGTACTTTTCTTTCCAGATAAATGATTTGAAATTTGACGGTTTTTTTCAAGCCAGAGATATTGCTTCTAAAGTCAAAATTAAGTTTGTTTTTTCCAAGTCTATAGAACTTTGCATTTGTAGAGGACAGTGGTTCCGTGGAAGGTCTTAAGGAGCGTCTTATTAACTTAAACTCCAGTGCCCCAAGCCCCAACTTCTAAAATGAAATTCTGAACAGTAGGGAGAGAATTGTCTGCAGTTCTTTGCTGGTCAGTAGGTCTTTATTTCTCTTTAGCTAATTCATCTGTATAGTTTACCGTGGTCTTTTTCTCTTTGCTAGGTGGCGTTACTGTGTTTGTGGCCTTATATGATTATGAAGCTAGAACCACAGAAGACCTTTCGTTTAAGAAGGGCGAACGATTTCAAATCATCAACAATACGTAAGTGTTGTGAGTGTTCTGTGAGGGAAATATGGATAGAAACTGGTCTTTACGTTGAGTGTAGGGTGGGCCTCTGTCCCTGGGCTGGGTGATGAGTTTGGCCTCTTGAGACACATGACATCCTACTCCTGCTGTGGGCAGAAGTTACCACTTACACAGACTGTGTTGCTGCGGCTGAGCCATAAACAGTAGAAGAGCTTTAAAAATGAAGAGCAGACTGGGCTTGGTGGTGCGCGCCTGCAATCCCAGTACTTGGAAGGCCGAGACAGGAGGATTGCGGGTTCGAACCAATCTCAGCAACTTAGACTCGAGCAACTTAGCAAGACCATGTTTCAAGAGACAAAATAAAAGTTCTTGGGGTGTAGCCAAAGGGTATTTGTGTGTGTTATTGGGTTCACTCCCCAGTACCACACACAAAGAGTTACTTAGGGGGCATATACAAGTCTATTACTTTTCAAAATCTTTTTTTGCAAATCTGGGGATTCAACTGCCAAGCTACACCCCCTGACCTGTTTTGAAACAGGGTCTCACTAAGTTGCGGAGGGTCTCACTAAGTAGCTGAGGTTACAGTCAGTTTTTTCTTCCATCTTTGTTTCCAGCTGCTAACCAGTTAATGTTCTGCAGCATAAAACATGATCATGTCTCTGTTCAAAAGGCCTGCAGTAGCTACTAGTTGCTCTGGAGGTACAAGAAGCTGTGCGCTCCCCACCCCAACCCCGCTCCCCGCTGCCAGCCGAGCACTGCAGTCTCCTCCTTCCTGCTTCCACACAGGCCCTTTACTTTCCTGGAGACTGCTTGTCTCTCCGCGTGCGGTTTTGCTTTGTTCTGGTGGGAGAGAGAGAGAGAGGGAGAGAGAGGGAGAGGGAGGGAGAGGGAGAGGGAGAGGGAGAGGGAGAGGGAGTTGCCAGGGATTGGACCGACACCCCAACCCTCCTTTCTTTCCTTTATCTAACCCTGATTATCTTTCAAAATACAGTTCATATGTCTTTTCTCGCTGATGGCCTCTTCGTGTTCTGCCTGGCTCAGCCCCCACACCCTGCTGTAGTGAGCCGCCTCTTAGGGCGAGCATGGTGGTGTGCACCTGTAACAACAGTACAGGACACGCTGACATGGGAGGGTTGCATTTGAGGACAGCAGCAACTTAGTGAGCCCCTCAGCAATTTAGCAAGACTGTTAAAAAGGGCTGGGGATGTAGCTCGGGAGTAAAGCATGTCTGGTTTCAGTCACTAGTATCCCCCTACACACACACACACACACACAGGAATGGGACTCTTAGGTGGTCACAAAGCATCCTGTGGGAACTCGAGTCATGGTCTCATCGCTGTAATGTGGCGTTTGGCTTGCCATTCTCTCAGACCAAAGTCACCAGCGGCTGTTTGTCAGTGTCTGGAGATGACTGGTTCTCACAGTCATGGTGCCAGCAGTCGTCTCCAGTAGCAAATCTCATATACACCACCTTTGAGAGGCTAATACTGTTTGTTCTTACTAATTTTGGAAAAATCAAGGCTTGTATGTTATAAAGCACAATGTAGTTCTCAAATATAAGTTTTTGTGTGTGTGTTATTTGGATTGAACCCAGGGCCATTCTACCTCTGAGCTCCATCCCCAGCCCTATCTTATTTTTATTCTGAAATAGGGTCTCTAGGTTGATGAGAATCTCGCTACTTGCTGAGGCTGTCTTGAGCCTGCAATCCTCCTGTCTCAGCCTCCCAAGTACTTAGAATTTAATTTTACTGGGAAATTTTTAGATAACATTTCTATAAGTACACATTATTCTAGAAATTCAGTTTTTAATTGTTACTGTGCATTAACTGTTTTGTTTTAGAAGTGCTAGGGCCTCGTGATTTTTTTCCCTAGGATGACTAAAAAAGAATATTAAAATTTCATGTACTGTTAAAAAAAAAAATTTAACAACAAAAAGGTATGAACTACTGATACATCTACAACATGGATTAACATTGAAAAAAATATGCTAAATACAAGAAGCCGTATCAGTTGTTCCATATATATGAGATGCTCCCAATAGGCATAGCTATAGAGACAGGCAGTGGGTTAGCAGCTGCCGAGTGGGGTGGGAGTGGGGCTAGTAGGAAGGGGAGATGGGGTCACAGCTATTGGGTTAGGGTCTCCTTTGAGGGTGATAAAAATGTTCCAAAATGTGTTTCTGTGATAGCTGTATACGTCTGTGACTATAGTTAGAAATACTGAATTGTATACTTTAAATGGGAGAGTATTACAATATTCAAATTATATTAGGCTATTACAAAAATTCAGTCAAAAATGAATAATTTGAAAGATTTTTCTCCAAAATTACTTTATTCAGTATAGCTTATTGTCTTAGATTGAAAGAATCATGAAAAGATTGAATAACTAAAATTCGAGTGTGTGTTATTTGGGGGCTTTTGTTGTTGTTGATGTGGAGAAATCCACCATTGTGCTTTCACTTGGTCTTGGTTCCCTTAATTCATGTAACTTGTTATTAAATATTGTTCCTTTGCGTTTAATTCTTGATCAAGTGAATGCAGAAATAAAAAAATGGAAGTGGCTCTCATTTGCTTCAGACAAGAAAAGAGTAGAATATACTGTACGTCGGGCAGGGCTGTACCTTGTGGTGATTGTGGTTTTGTGTCTTACAGGGAAGGAGACTGGTGGGAAGCGAGATCGATCGCCACAGGAAAGAGCGGCTACATCCCCAGCAACTACGTGGCGCCCGCCGACTCCATCCAGGCTGAAGAGTGCGCGGAGCTTCATGTTTTATTAATTGTTTTGATTTTAAAAATGTTTTAGTGTACATCTACTTAACCACAAGTTTACACACACAATTACATACCAGTCTTAATACAGCTAATGTATCGTATTAATAGATATTACTTGAGAATTAATAATTAATGTCATAGTGTCCACTTAGGAGTAAAGTGCATCTGCATTAATCACACTGGTTATGCCCAGTCAGTCTTAGTCTGTGTGTGTGTCTGTGTGTGTGTCTGTCTCTGTCTCTCTCTCCCCCCCCCTCTCTCTCTTCCACTTTTTTTTTAATTGTAACAACCTTTCCCTGGTCCTTCACTTCAGACGTGCACTTGTGTTCGTGTGGCAGCAGTGTTTATCTGACCGAGGCGCCTGGCGTGGTTGCGTAGCCCCTCCTCGTCCCTAGGCAGCGCGCCCAGTGCTTAGGGGAAGGTTGAGCCCGTGGCCGTTGTCGGTCTGTTCAAGGCAAAATCAAACGTGCATGGATCACACGCATACACACAGAGAAAAAGGAAGACACGTGCACACGCCGTACAGTGAGGGTGGGAGGGAGGGAGGGAGGGAGATTTTAGCAACCGGGGAACCTGGCTTTAGATCTACAGGCACGCGATGTTCTGTTTTAAAATGTTAAGTCGGTTTTGGTACGTGTGACCTTTTAGGTCAAACTAGTTTATCCGAGATCCATAAACACTACTTCGTTTTCATATTACAGCACTTAAAGTTCCGTGCGTATCGTAGCTGCTCTGTCCGTGTTGTCTTATTTATGTATATTTGTCTTAATCTGTGACGTTACTTTTGTTTCTTTTGTCTGTCCCCCTTGCCCTGTGACTCGTTTTCACTCACTCGGCGTTGCGGTCAGTCCCGCGCTCCTCTTGGTCGAGCGCCTGTCCTCCTCTCACCGTGGCAGGCGAGCCCGCTGTCCAGAGCGGCCTCTGCGGCCCCGGCTCACACTGGTCTCCCGCCGCCGGCGGACGGCCTTTCTGTTCTTGCTGTCTTTTCTTCCCTGCCAGCTTGAGTTCCAGAGGCACATTGAGTAGTCGATCCAGGGGAGCACTAGCGAGCACACTAAGAATAGTACTTGGAATATTTCTGTTTAATGAGTATAAATGTATAGCCGGGCGTGGTGCTGCCCACCTGGAATCCCAGTACTTGGGAGGCTAAGACAGGAGGATCACAGGTTTGAGGCCAGCCCAGCAACTTAGCGAGACCCTGTTTCAAAATCAAAATGAAAAGGGCTGGCGGCATAGCTCAGAGGTGGAAGGCCTCTGGGTTCGGTAAATCCAGATGGGTGTGTTTTACTGTATTGCAGGTCATGGCCTGCAGCCGCTCTGCCATCCTCCATCCCATCCCATTCTTACTGATACTCGTGTATAATTTTTCTGGCCCTCACACCTTTCTAACTCAAAGCACCGTTAATCTTTTCCAGATGGTATTTTGGCAAAATGGGGAGAAAAGATGCTGAAAGATTACTTCTGAATCCTGGGAATCAGCGAGGCATATTCTTAGTAAGAGAAAGTGAAACTACTAAAGGTATGCGAATCATCAGCGGCTGTGTACAATCTCCTTAGCATTCTGAGAAAGTTACGAGTGTGCGTCTCTTCCAGGTGCTTATTCCCTCTCTATCCGTGACTGGGATGAAGTGAGGGGTGACAATGTGAAACACTACAAAATTAGGAAACTTGACAACGGTGGGTACTACATCACAACCAGAGCGCCATTTGACACGCTGCAGAAGCTGGTGAAACACTACACAGGTAGGTAAAAACAATATCCTGGGATTGGGCCAGGGCATTCTACCTCCGAGCCACCTCCCCCTTTTTTAAAATTGGAAACAGAGTCTCACTGAGTTGCAGAGGGTCTCACTACGTAGCTGAGGCTGGCCACAAACCTGTGATCCTCTTATCTCAGCCTCCCAAGTACTGGGATTCCAAGTGTGCACCACCACGCCCGGCTCTCTATTTTATTTTTTATTTTGAAATACATTCTCACTAAGTTGCTGAGGGCCTCTCTCTTACCTCAAGGCTGCGATCCTCCTGTCTCAGCCTCCCGTGTACTATATTATAGGTATATGCCACTACACCTGGCTCCTCGTGCTCTATTTTTTGAGGACAAAACTCAAAAGTCATCTTTCTTAAGGCTTAACACTTTTTACACACAATATGTGCGCATGGTTTGTATTTTAGTTTTAAAATGCGGAGGTGATGCTTAATATCTGAATCGGTTATTTGATAATGTGCTCGAAACCACACTGTCATTGGAATCCTATTATTTTATTGACATAATGTTTACTTTGAAGTTTCATTTCATAATGTAAAAATACCAGAATAGATTGTGAAAATATATAAGAAAATTTTTTTGTTATTGTACTAAGCAATAGGCCTTTTAATTTTTATTTTGAAACAGGTTCTCACCAAGTCACTGAGGGTCTGGTTAAGTGGCTGAGGCTGGCCTCAAACCTGTACTGTGATTACAAACCATAACAGCAAACATTTTTTGACCTTTATTAAGTAGGTAAACACTTAACATAAAAAGCTATACCAGATTACCTTCCCCTGCACAGGCTGTATCTTGTAAGCTTTCCTAAAGTATAAATTCAATGAAATTTGGTCTGAAGATGCAGTGTTTTTATCCTGGAGGAGAGGGGACGTTTCCATGGTAATTTCTTCACTGACAGCTAGTCACAAACTGAGCGCAGTCCGTCAGCAGTGTGGACGCTGGTCTCCATGTGGCCGTGCGCGGTGGCCCATGTAACTGCCGTGTTGAATGTGAGTCTGCGTGGCTGCTTGGTGTATGCCTGGTCATAGCCAGCGCCTGCAGAAGCAGGTGCACTCGGAGTTAGCTCCTTTGGTGTGGCCCTTGTTAAAATTCAGTCCCTAACTGAAATTCCTCCTCGATTTCTGGTGCCTTAAAATGAGCATGTTAGCAGAAATAACAAGGATAGTATTCTCTCTGGTAATAAATAAACCCCAGTGGCCCAACGCAGGACTCTGGAGGTGGCAGCTCTGGTTGTGAAGCTCATCGTTTCCTAACTGATGGATCTTGGGAAAGTTGCATAAGTTTCCAGACTTCCTTAATGTGAAATATTTATAAATGCTGAATTAACAGAAGAACGGGAACCTAAGTACCCACTAAATAATTACAAAATTAACAGTATTTCATTCTTTGCTTTTGATTTTGGTACTTGCAGGCAGCTTTACTTTTTTGGGGGGTACTTGGGATTGAACCCAGGGCCATTCTACCTCCAAACTACACTGCAAACCCTATTTTACCTTTTATTTTTATTTTGAAACAGGGTCTTACTAGGTTGATAAGAGAGTCTCACTGCTTGCTTACACTGCCCTCAAACCTGCCATCCTCCTGTCTTAACCTCTCAAGTGATGGGATAACAGGTGTGTGCCACCACGCCCTGTTGTAGAGAACTTGCGTTTTGTGTTTGTGGTTTTAGAGTAAAACTGACAGGACATTAGATTTTTGTTTTTCTACAATTTTAAAAACTTTTTAACACTGATATACTTTCTTTGTACCATACTTTTGTAAGCAATTAATTTTACAGTGTAGTTTATTTATCTAGAACATGCTGATGGTTTGTGCCACAAGTTAACAACTGTGTGTCCGACTGTGAAACCCCAGACTCAAGGTCTAGCAAAAGATGCCTGGGAAATTCCTCGAGAATCTTTGCGACTGGAGGTTAAACTAGGACAAGGATGTTTTGGTGAAGTATGGATGGGTAAGAAGCCTGAACTTTTGTTTTTTGTCATTCTGGGCCAGATTAAAATTTCACAATTTGTGAGAAAATACGTATCAGTACTTAAGATAACTGCTGTTCCTTGAAATTTGGTTTAAAATCTCTTGAAATACAAATTAAAATAATAAACAACATTGCTTTCAAGGAACATGGAATGGAACCACCAAAGTGGCAGTCAAAACCCTGAAGCCAGGCACCATGATGCCGGAGGCGTTCCTCCAGGAGGCGCAGGTGATGAAGAGGCTGCGGCATGACAAGCTCGTCCCGCTCTACGCCGTCGTCTCCGAAGAGCCCATCTACATCGTCACCGAGTTCATGTCCAAAGGTGTGCAGTGTGCTGCATTCCTGAAGAGTGTTGTCTGTGTTTACATCGGCATTTTTATTGTATAGTACAGTATTGTATACTGCAGTATTATACAATATGTTGCTTTATAATTATGACTTTTATGTAGACATTTGAAAAAAAGGAATGTGACACTTGAATGGAACAGTGATTAGTTCCAGTTAGTCCAGAGGATGTTACAAAGTATTGAAGGAAGTCAGTGTTGAGCCGGCTGGGGAGCCGGGCGTGGGGCGCACGCTTGTAATCCCAGCATGCGGAAGGCTGAGACCGGAGGATTGCGGACAGCCTCAGCTACTTAGTGAAGCCCTCTGCAACTCAATGAGACCCGGTTTCAAAATAAAGAATAAAAAATAGGGCTGGGGGTATAGGCCAGAGGTCAAATGCCCCTGGATTCCATCCCCAGACCCTCCAAAAAAAATAAATAAAAGGAAGCCTGTACGGTGGTGCACACCTGTAATTCTAGTATTTGGGAGTCTGAGACTAGAGGATCACAGTTCTGGCCAGTGTCAGCAACTTAGGCTCTCAGCAACTTAGTGGGACCCTGTTTCCAAATAAAAAAAATATAGGGCTGGGGTATAACCCAGTGGTAGAAGGCCCGTGGATTCTATCCCCAGTACCAGAGTGGAGTGGGGAGTGGAGCATTAAAGGAAAATCAGAGCCGGGTGTGCAAGCTTGTAATCCCAGCATTATGGAGGTTGAGACAGGGACAACCTCAGCTACATAGTGAGGTTCCTTGCAACTTAGACTATTTCAAAACAGAGAATAAGAAATCAGGCTGGGTGTGTAGCTCAGAGGTAGAATGCCCCTGGGTTCCATCCCCATTACCACAAAAAAAAAAAAAAAAAAAAAAAAGAAGAAGAAGAAGAGGAAGAAAGAAAAAGAAAATCAGGTAGGCTTATTTTAGAAGTGGGTTTCACAAAAGGAAATGGAATATCTTGGGATGTGGGGAAAAGGTTTTTATACAAATTGAATTACAATGATACAATCAGAAAGATACTTAAACAGTACTAAAGCAAAGCAATTAAAGTTAAAAAATTAGTTTTATTTTATTTTAATATAAATACAATCCCTACACTCAATACTACTGGACACTTCCTTTCTCTACTACTGTCAACTGAAATTTCTTCAATTTCCCGAACCCGTACTGAAAGGTGGGTCTTCAGTCACAGAGCTGAGGGCCAGGCTAAAGAGAAGCCCGATGCCCTTCTGCTAACCCAGGCTACCGCTGGGTTAGAAGAGGCACCAGTACCTGTTGGCTGACTTAATTTCACCCAGTTTGAATAGGATCCTTTTCTTTTTGTCTGTCTTGAAGCTGGGGATTAAACCCAGAGGCATACTACCCCTGAGTTACACCCCAGCTGTTTTACTTTTTTGTTTTGTTTTGAAACGGTCTCTCTAGATTGCTGTCTTGCTACATTGCTGAGGCTGTTCTTGAACCTGTGAACCTCCTTTCTCAACCTCCCAAGTACTGAGGTTACAGATGTGCACCACCACAGCTGGCTTTTTTTTTTTTTTTTTAATATATATACTGAGGATTGAACGTAGGGGCATTCTACCTCTGACTACACCCTCAGACATTTAGTGTGTGTGTGTGTGTGTGTATGTGTGTGTACTGCTAAGGCGTTCTACCTCCCAACTATACCCCCAGCCCTATTTTAGTTTTTATTTTGAAAAGGTCTTGTTAAGTTGCCGAGGCTAACCTTGAACCTGCAGCCCTCCTATCTCAAATTCTGAGGTACTGGGATTTCAGCTGTGTACAGCCACCACATCCAGTGAATTGGATTTATTTTTTAAATTGTTCCCTTTTTTAACTCTTTCCCCCCCCCCCCACTGGGTATCCTCTGTACTTTTTGGTTTTTTCTTTTTTTTTTTTTTAATTTTTATTGGTGCATTATATTCATATATCATATTGTGGTAAAAAAAAAATAACTTGTGTGTACAAACATGTACACATCACTGATTTAACCCTACCCAGTTCCCACCCCATTCCCTCCCCGTCCCTCCTTCCCTTGCTCGGCTTAGTGGTTGACTTCAATATGTTTAAGTACATTGTGTGTTTTAGAGATTTTCCTCTTCCCCCCTCCTTTCTCCTCCTTTAGGTTGTCTTGTTTGCTCCTCTATAGGATTTCCTTTTTCATCTAGAGTTCCTCCTATGACCCATTTCTCCCTAGCTCTCACATATTAGGAAAAGCATCTGCTTTCTTATTTTTTGTGACTGACTAATCTCACTTAGCATAATGTCCTCCAGTTCCATCCATTTCCCTGAAAATGATGTAATTGAGTTTTTTTTGATGGCTGAGTAAAATTCCATTGTGTACATATCCCACAGTTTTGTAATCCATTCATCTGTTGATGGACATCTTGGCTGGTTCCATAGTTTGGCTATGGTGAATTGTGCAGCTATGAACATAGATACACATGCATTAGTTTGGTAGTTTGGTTTCTTTTCTTTTGGTTAGATACCTAGAAGTGGTATTGCTGGATCAAATGGTAGATTTGTTCCCATTCTTCTGAGGATTCTCCATACTGTTTTCCAAAGTGGCTGCACTAATTTGCAATCCCACCAACAATGTCTTAGAGTTCCCACTTCTCCACATCCTCTTGAATCAGACTGAAGTCACTGATTTGTCTCCTTCTACCATGGTTTACCTTGGCCAGTTTGCTAGTTCCATCTAGTGGTGACAGGGACAACTACAAGCTACACATTTGCTATAGGAAATTTTTTATTTTATTTTATTTTTTTTTTTTTGTGTGTGTGTGTGTGTGTGGTGCTGGGGATGGAGGTCAGGGGCATTCTACCTTCAGGCTACACCCCCAGTCCTTTTTTTTAATTCTTTAATTTGAAGCAAGGTTTTACTGAGTTCCAAAGGGGCTCACTAAGTAGTATCTGAGGCTGTCCTTGAACCGCGATCCTCGCAATCCTCCTGTTTCTGTCTCCCGAATGCTGGGGTTACAAGCATGTACCACCACGCCCAGCTAGAAATTTTTTTCCCAAGAGTCTGAAATCAAGTGACATGTTCTGTTGATTTATAGCCAAAGCATGGCATTCTTAGGAAGGAGGTTTTTTTTTTTTTTTTTTTTTTTTTTTTTTTTTTTTTTTTTACAGCAGTCATCTGCCAAATACAGCTTTTCAAAGAGTGCACTGGAGCCAGGTGTGGCGCCAGTAATCCCAGTACCTGGGAGGCTGAGACAGGATCGCAGGTTCACAGGCAGCCTAGCAACGTGGAAAGGTCCTCAGCAACTTAGAAAGACCCTGTTTCAAAGTAAAAAATAAAATAGAACTGGAGTGTAGCTCAAAGGTAAAATGCTCCTGGATTCCATCCCCAGTACCAAAAAAAAAGTTTTTAAAAAAAGGGGGGAGGGAATGCATTGCATGAACTAGAAGAGGAGGGGGAGAGGGAGAGAGAAAGGAAGGAAATTTAAACTAGGATATTGATGGTATAAGAAATGTAAAGGAGGTGAGACTTATTAGTGATCTATTTGCTCCATGTAGTGGTTTTAAGAATTATTTAATTGGAAGGACATGTAGAATTCCGTGTTGTCAGAGCACTGTGTTAGGATTATTCCTAGGTGGGAGGTTTAGCATGTAAGATAAAAAAGTGTCTGGTTTTAAAACTCAGTAGTGAATTCCTCATTTAAGCATTCGGCTGAGCAGTCCGTCCTGTGTTACGCAGCAAGTGCACTGCCTTCTGGACTCCACGTAAGCCCACTGTTCTAGACTGTGTGTGTGTGGTGCTGGGGACCAAACTCAGGGCCTGACACATCTGAGCACGCCCCTGCCGCTGAGCCGCATCTCAGCCCCGCCCAAGAGCTTTGTTTGTGTTACTTTGTCACCTGGAATGTACTTTGCCGATCTCCTGGCCCATACACTTAGACCGATCCATTATCCATTTCATTTAGTTGTAATTTTCTTTATTCTCCTTGAATCTGGAGCAATTCCTGTGTCTTTGTCTTTCATAGCATATTTTTTTAAGAAAGCAGTCCAGCTTTATGTTTTATAAAATGTGCCTAATTTGAGTTTGGTGTTCTCTTGATTACATTCAAGCGTGCGGAATGCTCTTAACCAGCAGTAGAGAGGCGGCCTCCTAGCCTTGCGCTCTGCCCTGCTCTACCTGCTGTTGCGGAGGCTCTGCGTTCATCGGGCCAGCCTTTCCACCCTTGTTTAGATGCTTACATATACTTGTAACTACCTCAAGATGTTCCCACTTGTATGAAATTTTTATTCAGATTGACGTAAAAATGTGTATCTAATACATTTACAAGAAAATGGCTCCAATCTGATGAAGTTTTCTCTTGGGGAAAGGGAAAGGGTACATTTTCCATAATCAGAGGAAGTGTGCAAATTCCAGCCTAGTGATTTCTTCTGCAATTTTTAAGGTAATTTAGACATTTCCAAACTGCACCTAACAAGTTTTTAGGATTAGCTGAATTTGGTGGCACATGTCTGCAGTCCCAGTACTTGGAGGCTGAGAAAGAGTCACAGGTTCGAGGCCGGCCTCAGCAAGTAGTGAGGCTCATCAACCTAGCAAGACCCTGTTTCACAATGAAAGTAGAGCTAGAGTTGTAGCTCGAAGGTAGAATTCCCTTGAACTTAATCCCCAGCACACAAAAACAGAAAAGCCAAAAAGTTATGTATTATGTTGATAATTCATTTTGGGTGTAGAGGAATATTTACTTCAACCTTAATGTGGTATTTCCTTATTTTTCATGAGTATCTTTCTCTTTTTCAGGGAGCTTACTAGATTTCCTTAAGGAAGGAGATGGAAAATATTTGAAGCTTCCACAGCTGGTTGATATGGCTGCTCAGGTATTTTCATATTCATGTATCAGTTTAATTGGAAGTATCGATTTAAGATGTAGACTAAGCCGGCGTGGTGGGCACGCTTGTAATCCCAGGACTTGCAAGGCTGAGACAGGAGGGTTGCCAGTTCGCGGCCAGCTTAACTACCTAGTGAGGCCATCTGCAACTTAGTGAGACCCTATTTCAAAATACAGAATAAAAAAATAGGATCGGGGGTGTAGCTCGGAGGTAGAATGCCTGGATTCCATCTTTAGTACTGCAAAAAATAAAAAATAAAATGTAGTCTAAGCTTACCTGAAGAATAGTTTACATAGTGGAGTAATAAAATTTTAAACTAGAAACGAACTTTTGAGATAATCCAGTGTGAGCTCCTAATATTATAGAAAATATAGTATCTAAAGACCAAAGATAGATAAAATTCACATAATTTTTTTTTCTTTTCTTTTTTCTTTTTTGCACGGTATTGGAGATGGAACCCAGCAGCACTCTACCTCCAAGCTACACTGCAAGCCCTATTTTTTTTTTTTTTTAATTCTTTATTTTGAAACAGGGTCTCACTGAGTTGCAAAGGCCTCACTAAGTAGCTGAGGCTGTCCACGAACGACAATCTTCCTGTCTCAGCCTCCCAAATGCTGGGGTTACAAGCGCGCCCACCACGCCCGGCTCACATGATGTGTTGATAACAATGCCAACTATAGAGCTCCCAGTCAAGTGCTGCCCACGTCGTATGGCCATTTCTTTTTTTCTTTCTTCCTTTTTGGTACTGGAGATGGAACCCAGAGGCATTCTACCTCCAAAGTTCACCCCAACCTATTTTTATTCTTTTACATTTGAAACAGAATATCACTAAGTTACAGAGAGCTTAAGTAGCTGAGGCTGACCACTAACCTACACTCTCCTGTCTCAGCCTCCCAAGAACTGAGATTACAAATGTGCATCGCCACACCTGGCTATATTTATTAATTTTTTGTGGTGTGGGTAAACCCAGGGGCAATCTACTTTTGAGCTATACCCCCAGCTCTTCCACCCCGCCCCTCTGAAACAGAGTCTGGCTAGGTTGCTGAGGCTGTCCTTGAACCTGTAATCCTCCTGTCTCAGCCTTCTCAGTTCTGGGATTACAGGTATGGGCAATCATGCCCAGCTCGTTTATTTATTTTTGTGGTACTAAGGATTGAATCCAGGGACGTTGTACCTCTGGGCTACACACCCCAGCCTTATTAATTTTCACACATGGTCTTGCTAAATTGTTGCTGCTATCCAGTCCTCCTGTCTCCGCCTCCCAAGTAGTGGAGTTACAGGTATGTGCCACCATACCTGGCTCACATTTCCTTTTAGAAATGTTTCCACAAATATAAAGTCTATCTGTATTTGTATATCAACAGATAGATTTAAGATAACTAAAATAGGTAAGGGCTAGTCCAAAGAAATATTATGAAGTATATGCTGGTTTTTTTTTTTGTTTTGTTTTTTTTTACTGTAGTTAAAAAAAAAAAAAATGAATCAAAAGCCGGGTGTGGTGGTGCACACTTGTAATCCCAGCATTTGGGAGGCTGAGACCGGAGGATCACGGTTCGTGGACAGCCTCAGCTACTTAGTGAGACCCTGTTTCAAAATAAAGAATAAAAATATTTTGGGGGGTGTGGCTTGGAGGTCAAATGCCCCTGGGTTCCAGACCCACAAAAAAAAAAAAAAAAGGAATCAAGAAGGAAATATATAGCTAAGGATGAATCTACTTTATTGTTCTGAATTTTTGTTTTTAAAGTACAAAGTTTTAGCCAGGTGTGGTGGCACACGCTTGTAATCCCAGCATTTGGGAGGCTAAGAAAGGAGAATTGCTGTTCACAGACAGCCTCAGCTACTTAGGCCTTTTGCAACTCAGTGAGACCCTGTTTCAAAATAAAGAATAAAAAATAGGACTACAGGTGTAGCTTAGAGGTAGAGTGCCCCTGAATTCCATCCCCAGTACCGCAAAAAATAAAATAAAAAATAAAGTACAAAGTTTGGTAGGTTGTGGTGGTACACACTTGTAATCCCAGTACTTGGGAGGGTAAGATAGGATGATCACAGGTTTGAGGACAATCTCAGCTACTTAGTGAGGCCCTCTGCAATTTAGTGTGTCCCTGTTCAGAAATAAAGAATAAAAAAATAGGGCTGGAGGTGTAGCTCATGTAGCTAGGTGGTAGAATGCCCCTGGGTTTCAGTCCCAGTGCCACAAAAAAATAAGATAAATAAAAAATAAAATCGGGCTGGCAGTATAACAATAAAAGGTAGAATGCCTCTGGGTTCCATCCCAGTACCACACACACAGAAACAGTGCAGAGTTTGTATACAGATGTGTGGTAGGTGGTTTACTAACGTTTTACTAACTTCACTGGCATGCTGGCTCTCAGCTCTTACCTCTTGTGGAGTACCCACACGTGCAGAATCTGGCAACTTAGAGAAACTTCTTACCAAAACTACATGGGTAAGATAGGTGTACACCAGGCCGTGCCGGCCTTGGCCTGGCCTTGGGTAACCTGTAGCGGACGGTGAATCAGCGACCTTTCTAAAGGAGGAAAGGCCAGGCAGATATCAGCCTTAGTGGGGCATCTCTGTGTGCTCTCCACCTCCCTCTCCCTTCCCGGCCTCTTCTGCTCCCCCTTTCAAGGTGTGGAAGCCATTTGTAGTTCTCCTCGGGCCACACAGAGACTGACTGCGGGTGGCAGATTTTTGCTTTCTCTCTTTTTCCCACAATTCTGGGGTTTTGAGAGCTGAATTCAGCCTGCTTCCCTCCCCCCGGTACTGGGGAGTGAGCCCAGGGACGCTCTGTCTCTGAGCTCTACCCCAGTCCTTTTTATCGTGAGACAGGGTCTTGCCAAGTTGCTGAGTGTGGCCTCAAACCTGCAGTTCTCCTGCCTCAGCCTCCCACGTGCTGGGGCACGGGTGTATGCCACCACGCATAGTGCCTGCTTTTTCATTCCAGTGTTCTTTTCCCTGCTGTCTCCAGACTGTGCCTGTTGCTACGCCTCCTTTTAGTGTTGGCCGGGATCCCTTCTTGCTTTCCCGTGTGTCATGTTCTCTGTTTCCTTTTCTTCTCAGATTGCTGATGGCATGGCGTATATTGAAAGAATGAACTATATTCACCGAGATCTTCGGGCTGCTAATATTCTTGTAGGAGAAAACCTTGTGTGCAAAATAGCAGATTTTGGTTTAGCGAGATTAATTGAAGATAATGAATACACTGCAAGACAAGGTAAAATTACTGTTAAAAATGCTTGTAACCCATGTCCTGTGCTTCTCTTAACACTCTTGAAAAACAGGATTTTAAGGACTAGAAATTGTTTTAGGTCCCCTCAGGAGTTACAGAAACATTGATGTTATTTGTAAGATTGTATATAGTAAATGCTGCTACAGCTTTCTAATTATTTCCTCAAAGGAAGAACTTGACTTAGGTATTCTTGCATTATAAATATAGCATGTAATAGCCTCTCTACACTTTTTAACGTGACAACAAATAAATGTTTTTTATTGCTCTTTCTGAGCAAACTTGAATTGCTGAACTGCTGGCTTAGGTCAGAGGTTCTGAATCTGGGACGGCGTCCCTCCGCGCCCTGGGAGGCGGGTCACCACAGCGTGGGAAAAGCCAGGCGCTCAGAACATCCCACAGCATGCAGGCCAGCCCGACAGCAGAGGGTGAAACCCTCATCGGCCACTTTCCTTTCAACCTTTACAGTTACGCAGTTACCTCCAGCTGGAATGGCTTCCAGCGCTAACGGAATCGTGATCTGTAAAATCCGCACCCATCTTCTAAGGCTTAATGTAGCTGCTGTGTCTTTGTTGCTGTTGTGATACAGTGGAGACTGAGCCTAGGAGCACTCGGCCTCAGCCCCAGCCCCAGCCCTTTTTATTTTTTTTGTTTTTGAAACAGGATCTCACTATTGTTCAGTATACACGCTTCATGAAAGGCCTGTTTGTTGTTTGTTTTGCGGTGCTGAGGATTGAATCGAGGGCATTCTACCTCTGAGCTACACCCCAGCTCTCTTTTATTTTTTAGTTTGAAACAAGGTTGTACTGTAAGTTGTTGAGAATTCCACTAAAACTGCCGAGGCTGTCTTTAAACCTTGATCAATCCTGTCTCGGCCTCCCAAGTATTGGGATTACTGGTGTGTGCCACCACACATGGCGTCATGTTTTTATATGCCCATAATGATTAGCATAATACCTGAGCATAAAAGAAATATATTTAGAGCCGGGCGCGGTGGCGCGCTCTTATAATCCCAGCCCTTGGAAGGCTGAGACAGGAGGATCGCAGGTTCGAAGCCAGCCTCGGCTACTTAGTGAGGCTCTCAGCAACTTAGTGAGAACCTGTTTCCAAATAGAGTATAAAATAGGTCTGGGAGTGTAGCCTGGAGGTAGAAAAGCTTCTGGGTTCCACCCACGGTACCACCCAAAAAAAAAAAAAAAAAGAATACACTTATTTGAGTAAACTACCATGGCCTTTTAAAAATGGTGACACAATGAAAATATCTGGAAAGATATGAGATTATGGTTGAAAACAAGTAGCCATCAAAACCCAATAGAATATGGCTTTATCAACCCACAATTATTTACTGCTACTGAGTACCAGATTAGACTTAATAGTTACAGGTTCTATGATCCATATTTTTAGTTTACTACTACCTCTACCTCTATTTTCTTGAATTATTTTCTGTCCCTACTACCAACTTTAAAAAACATCATTGAATATCCTATAAGAAAGAAATGATTTTATTTTAATATAAATTTTTAAAATTAGCTGGGCGTGGTAGTGCACACTTGAAATCCCAGTACTTGGGAGTCTGAGACAAGAACATCACGGTTCCAGCCAGCCTCAGGTACTTAGTGAGGCCCTCTGCAACTCAGTGAAATCCTGTTTCAAAATAAAAAATAGGGCTGGGGTGTAGCTCAGAGGTAGAATGCCTCTCTGGGTTCCATCCCTAGTACCAAAAAAAGATAGTTTCTTACCATGTATCTTGTGTTATTTTATTTTATTTATTTATTTTTTTTGGTGGTACTGGAGGTGGAACCCAGAGGCTTTCTACCTCCAGGCTATACTCCCAGACCTATTTTATACTTTATTTGGAAACAGGGTCTCACTAAGTTGCTGAGAGCCTCACTAAGTAGCTGAGGCTGGCTTCGAACCTGTACGATCCTCCTGTCTCAGCCTCCCAAGCGCAGGGATTACAAGCGTGTGCCACCACGCCCGGCTTCTTGTGTTATTTTAAAAACTTAACTTCAGTACACATGTAGTAGGATATTGATAAAAGATCAGCCCTGCTATATTATTTTCACTCGGATTTTCAAAAATAAAAGGTAAGCAAGATTTCCAATATTGTTTTAGGTGCAAAATTTCCAATCAAATGGACAGCTCCCGAGGCTGCACTGTACGGCCGATTTACAATAAAGTCTGACGTGTGGTCGTTTGGCATCCTGCAGACAGAACTGGTAACCAAAGGCAGAGTGCCGTATCCAGGTAAGCTCACGCTCTCCAGCTCGTGGTCGTCCTGTCAGTGACTCTAACAGGAGTTGGGTTAGGAACAGAACTATAGCGGGGAGCATGAGCTCTGCGTCCTCCATCCCCACTCCCATTCTTTCTTTGGTACTGATGAGTGAGAGCCATGGTCCTTGAGGCAGAGCTGACACGGAGGCATCCTGCACCCCTCAGCTTTCTTCCCTGGTGTGTTTCCCAAGAGGATGTGTGTGTGTAGGGAATTAAACCCAGGGACACTCTACCTCCAAGCCACACCTCCAGCCCTATTTTATTTTTATTTTTCAAACAAGATCTCACTAGCTTGATGAGAGTCTCACTACTTGCTGAGGCTGGTTTTGAACCTGCAATCCTCCTGTCTCGGGCTCCCATGTAGTGGGATTACAGGTGTACACCACAACACCCAGCAGAAGCATGTCTCAGACACCTTACCTTTCCCAGTAATTGTGATTGGTGTGCTTTTGTAATATATATTTGCCCTCTTTTCCTTATTAGACTATTTTTTACATAAAGTTTATCTGTCATTATTAAAGAAGAAAAATAAAAATCCAGGCATGGTGTCGCACGCTTGCAATCCCAGCATTTGGGAGGCTGAGACAGGAGGATCGCGGTTCGCGGATCACGGTTCGCGGACAGCCTCAGCTACTGAGGCCCTTTGCAACTCAGTGAGACCTTCTTTCAAAATAAAGAATAAAAATTAGGACTGAGGTTGTCGCTCGGAGGTAGAATGTCCCTGGGTTCCATCCCCAGTACCACACAAAAAAGAAGAAAAAGAAAAATACTTTCCTCTCGAAAATAAGATTTTTTTCCAAAACTAAGATTTATGTAGCATCTGGAGGCAAAGGGAAATTTTAGCTCACTTACAATTCAGATACAATTAAACATCCTTTAAGTCTATTATATTCAAACTTTTCAACTGAATCATCCTGATAGCTGAGGAGAATGAAAGCATATAAAATCCAGCCTCAGGAAACACTGCTGTGCTGATCTCCCGAGTTCTGCATGTTGCAGGCTATTTCCGCAGTAGCCTCCACCTGAGATCTAATGTCACGTTATCACCACATCCCCTGTTACCTGCTGACACTCTCCATTCCAGGTCTTCTCACTCTAGTGACTCCCCTCCCCTCTCCAGTGAGCCTGCACGCCCCTAGACTCACCTTAGCGCTGGTCAGTGTTGCCTGCTCTCTTCTAGCTTGAACCTCTCCACTCGGTGATCTTGACATCACTGCAACTGTATCCTGTGCTCAGTCTAATGGACCCTTCTGTCACCTGCATCTCTGCAGGCCTCTTTCCCTAACCTAGCAATTTCTTGACACTGCTAGGATCTCTTTTTTTCGGTACTGGGATTGGAACCCAGGGACATTTGACCTCTGAGCTACACCCCCAGCCCTATTTTTTATTCTTTATTTTGAAACAGGATTTCACTAAATTACAGAGGGCCTAAGTAGCTGAGGCTGGCTGCGAACCAGCAATCCTCCTGTCTCAGCCTCCCAAGTACTGGGATTACAAGCGTGCACCACCACACCTGGCTTCACTGCCAAGATGACTCTACCTCCTTTGCCCTTTGCCTGCCTTCAAAGCCTCTTGTGAAACCGGCCCTCGGGTGCCATGGTCGGGTGCATAGTCACTCGTCTTCCTTGCGTTTACACTAGTCTTGGCCTTTCTCTCATCTCATCCAGTGTTTGGCAAAATTACACTAGCCGGGTAAGGTGATGCATGCTTATGATCCCAGACCTTGAGAGGCTGAGACAGGAGAAATGCAGGTTTGAGGACAGCCTCAGCAGTGTATCAAGGCTCAGTAACCTAGTGAGACCCTGTTTCAAAACAAAAAATTAACAACCTGGCTTGGTGGCCCACACTAGTTAGTAATGCCAGTACTTGGGAGGCTGAGACAGGAGGATAGCAGGCTCAAGTCCAGCCTCAGCTACTTAAGTAAGGCCCTCTGCAGCTTAGTGAGATCTTGTTTCAAAATAACAATAAAAAAAAATTAGGGCTGGGGGTGTAGCTCGGAGGTAGAATGCAACTGGGATCCATCCCCAGTATGACTAAAATAAAAGTGCTGGGTGTGGCTGGGAGGTAGAATGCCTCTGCCTCTGGGTCCAATTCCCAGTTAAAAAAAAAAAAATGCAAGAGAGGCTAGGGTGTACAGCTAAGTCAGGGAGTGCATGCCTCGCACGCACTGGGGCCTGGGTTTAGTCCCTAGCACCAAAAAAAGGGCAGGGAGAGAAAGGGAATAATGAGAAATGAGTCAAACGCATCTCCACTCATAAGCACATTACGTGTAAGTCCACTTTGCGTTCCAGTTAAAGACAGATAAGAGCTAGGCGCAATAGCACGCGCCTCTGCTCTCAGTACTTGGAGGCTGAGGCAGGAGAATTGCAGGTTCAAAGCCAGCACATGCGTGCTAACTTAGCAAGACCCTGAGCAAAACTTTAAAAAAAGAAAAGAAAAAAATAGGCCCAGAGGCGTGGCTCAGAGGTAGAATCCTCAATACCCCGACACACTCTTGGACCCAGGGGCCTTGTACCTCTTAGCTAAACCCCAGCCCCAAGGTGGGGAGGCTGGTCTTGAACCTGTGGTCTTCTTGTCTCAGCCTCCAAAGCAGTGGGATCATAGGCGTGCGCTGCAACTCTTGAATAAGCTTCTCTTGATGTGCTCTGCTTAAATTTTATTTTGTTTGGCTGGGTGTGGTGCACACAGCTATAATCCCAGTACTTCAGAAGCTGAGATAGGAGGATGGCAGGTTCAAGGCCAGTGAGTGTGGTAATTTAGCAAGACCCTGTTTCAAAATAAGAAAGAAAGGGCTGAGAGTATAGCTCAGAAGTGGAGCGCCCAGGTTCAATCCTAAACTCCGCAGGGTGGGGATCTGTTTGTCTGTTGAGACGATCTCTCGTGGGCAGACTTCAGAGACTTGAGGGCTGCTGGCGGCCAGGCCCTGCCCCTCAGCGTGTGAATCTGTGTGCTAGGCATGGTAAACCGAGAAGTGCTGGAGCAGGTGGAGCGCGGGTACAGGATGCCCTGCCCTCAGGGCTGCCCCGAGTCCCTCCACGAGCTGATGAACCTGTGCTGGAAGAAGGATCCTGATGAGAGACCCACGTTTGAGTATATCCAGTCCTTCTTGGAAGACTACTTCACTGCAACGGAGCCACAGTACCAGCCGGGAGAGAACTTGTGAGCCAGGTAGCCTCTGTATGCACGGGTCCGCCCCATGTAAAGAACTGTGTCGAGTTCCTCATGAGGAGGACGCAAAGGAAGAAAACCAAAAATCTTCGCTCTGCGTGGTTTAACAGCACGCTGGAATTCCAGACACGGTTGCACAGAACCACTTTTTTCCCCCAGGTGTAAAACTCTTAAGTACCAATGATGAATTTTCCAACTTATTTCAGGGTCCAAAGAGAGAAGCAAGCTGTCGATGGCAGTGCGGGTGAGGGCACGGTGAGGAGAGCTACACGGCGACTGTTTATAGCCTTGGCTTTTCTTCCCCAAACTCAGACTTGAGAAAGCTGTTTGTTATAGACAAAACTTGGGAGTTTTTGTCTATACAAAAGAAGTTATACCATAGTAAAATCTAAAAATAAGGAACTTTGTGGGACCATATAATTCCATTCCGGTTTTAAAAACTTGGCGTTTATTATTCTGAAAAGTTTTTTATGTTAAACAGTCAATATGCAGGCTTAACCTAGGCCTCCTTGTATGTGGAAATGGGCCAGGTTTCTGAAGAGCAAAAAGGATTATAAGCATCATCTAAAACTTGACTAAATATTAGAGCACAGCATTAGAACTTGAAAGCATAACATACTGTGTCCATACTCACTCATGAAACTGGAAAATAGAAAAAATTTTTTACTTCAAATATGAGTAGTTCAATTTAGAATAATGAACATAATTGTGGGTTAATCTTTTGTAAGATTGCGTTGATTTTTTTAAAGGCACTATATAATTGAAATTCTACTGTCTAATCCAAGAGAAAATTCTTTAATCTTTAGATAGCATGAAAAGTAAGGCCCAGCATTTAAGCATTAAAATTAAAGTCTTGGTACTGTGAGATGTTGCTGGCGCTTCTGTGGTGATGGGCGCTGCAGGTAGGACAATCGCTAGGTCAGGGAGGTGAGTGCACTTTTGCTTGTATTGAATGCAGACTGAGAGAGGGAAGTGAATTTAAAAGAAATATAAGAAAGGAAAATGGGGAGTTTCTCAGAGGGAGGGAGTGGACTACTTAACGTTGACGTCACGGAGAGGCAGGGCGACTTGCCGGCACTCAGAAATGAACTGTTAGAGACGTGACTGGCAAAGGACCTTTCTGCACATCCACGGTAAGTGGCGGCCTCGTCCTCCAGATGGTGACGTGGCGGCTCCTAGTCGACACAGCGTTTGCGCAGAACATTTGTAGAGCTCCATTTTCAACTCCACACTCAATCCTCATCCACTTTATAAATACACTGAGCAGTTGTTGTTCTTCCCTCTTAGCATATAGTTGATGTGGGAGGAAGCTTACTCTGAACGATCACACTAAGTCAAGAGGGGGATAGGGTTTGCACATTTAAAGTGCAGAAATGAAACATGCTTTTCTGACTAACTCACAAAGAAACTTCCAGGAATGGATTTCAGTAGCATTACTGGCATAAGAGTCTAACAAAGAAAAACTGACTGATAAATGGAAGCCTAGTATTTGTGTTTGAGAATACCGCGTTTCATAGTCACATTCATAGCACTGTATCCGCTTCCCAAATTCTCAACATACGGTGCTTAACTTTCACCACGTACTTGATTTAATCATTAAATGTACAGTTCTTTGCCAGGGACTGTGTTAAAATCAGACTGTTTTCAGATGTGAGTAGTGAACGTCAATCAAGTTGGCAACAGTTCCGGTGCTGGAGATCACGGTGGCTTCCTCTGTTTACATAACCTGCTGAGTATTGAATCCCTCTGCCAAGACGATCTTTTCTAAGACGAGTGCTGCCATTGTTTACCTTAATGTTCACAACCTATGACATGAGTTTTTAAAGGACTTTATGTGAACTCGGATATTGTAATTTTTTAAACGTTTTAAAATGGTCACAAAATTATGTTTATATACTGATTTCAATCAGGAAAATAAGCCAGGAAAGGTTGATGGCATTCACTAGATCTTAAGTGGACAGTTCCTCGTAGTAACAATTGTACAGTAAGATAAAACACTAACTTAATGTGTGTTCAGTTTAAATCGTCATGTGTTTTTTAAATGCCAAGAAAAGCAGTTTTGTATATTTGAAGATTTTGTTCCAGCAGCTTTGGTCTTCAGTGTCTTAATGTGGAAATTAACCCTTACCAAAAAAGGACTTGGCCAACGGCCTTCTAGCACACACACTTTTTTTAATGAATACTGGTAGCCTAAAACTTAATATTTTTATAAAGTATTGTAATATTGTTTTGTGAATAATTGAAATAAAAATTCTTATTGAATGTACATATTTATCTTTTCAGTTGCTATTCCTATTTTTCATTAATTTTGCTTAAATTGATATATTCTGAATTGATCATTGAGAAAAATGTTCAACTACATGTAATTTCTGAGCAGTTAAATCAGATATTAAATTTAGAACACTATTAAACTTATTGTAATTAATTTTACATTTTAGATGAGTGACATTTTTATAAGTATTGTCTCTTAAAATTTGTATCAAGCCTGGCTTGGTGGCGCACGCTTGTAATCCCAGCATTTGGGAGGCTGAGGCAGGATGATCACGGTTCACAGACAGCGTCAGCTACTTAGTGAGTTCTTTGCGACTCAGACCCTGTTTCAAAATAAAGAATAAAAAATAGGGCTGGGGGTGTAGCCCGGAGGTAGAAAGCCCCTGGGTTCCATCCCCAGTAACACACACACACACACACACACACACACACACACACACACACACACACAGAATGAAAATTAGGGCTGGGGATCCGAGCATGTTGGCACACGCTCGTAACCCAGTAGTTGGGAGGCTGAATTAGGAGGATCACAGGTTTGCGAGCAGCCTTAGCTCTTTAGGCCCTCCGCAACTTAGTGAGACCTTGTTTCAAAATAAATAATAATAAAATAGGGTGAAGGTGTAGCTCAAGAGGTAGAATGCCCGAGTTCCATCCCCAGTACTGCAAAAAAAATTTTTGCAATAGGGTTGGGGGTGTAGCTTGGAGGTACAATGCCCCTGGGTTCCATCCCCAAGACCGGAGGGAAAAAGAAATTGCCAAAAGCTAGGCACAATGGGACCACACTTGTAATCCCTGCACTTGGGAGGCTGAGACAGGAGGATCGCCCAGGTTCAAAGCCAGCCTCAGCTACTTAGTGAGGCTCTCAGCAACTTAGACCCTGTTGGATAGGCCAGAGGTAGAAAAGCCCCTGGGTTCCACCCCCAGTACCATCAAAAACAAAAGAAAAAGAGGGCTGGGAATGTCACTGGAGGTAGAATGCCCCTGGGTTCAATTCCCAGTACCAAAAAATATAACAACAACATATACACACATACCCCAGTATATATGGTCAGTGCATCATGTAGAGGAGCCTAAGTGATTTGAGTAAAGCCGTTCACATAGATTTCAAGTCGAATGGCCAGCCGGGCGTGGTGACGCACGCTTGTAATCCCCGCGCTTGGGAGCTGAGGCAGGAGGATCGCAGGTTCGAAGCCAGCCTCGGCTACCTGGTGAGGCTCTCGGCAACTTAGTGAGACCCTGTTTCCAAATAAAATATAAAACTAGGGCTGGGAGTATAGCCGGAGGTACAAAGCCTCCGTACCACAAAAATAAAAGCACTCCCAGTACCACACACACACAAAAAAATTTTTTTTTAAAGTAGAATGGCCACTTTTGACCATAAAGGACTTAATATCTAAAAATGCAAAATGTATGAGCTGTATTTCTGTGTGTGTTTTACAGTTCTTTTATTATAGGTCTAATGAAAATAAAATTACCTAATTTTAAATGGCCAGTCGAAGCACTTGTGATTTTCATACTGTAATTGTGTGCATTACCTCTTACAATTGTTACTGGCCTTTTTCCTGATTTTCAAAAAGTATCATTTAAACAACACATACTTGTCCTTCAGCAAACATGGAACATTTTTATAGTATAGTAGTTCTCAAGAATCTCTTCCAGTTTTCTTTTGGCCTTTTCATTTTATGTGTACTCTCTGACATTTTGTGTGTATGTTCAAATCTTATTTTTATGCTTACAAAACAGGCAGGCATGGTTGCACACACTTGTAATCCCCCTACTTGAGGCTGAGACAGTAGGCCGCGGGTTGGCAGCCAGCCTCAGCCATTTGATGAAGCAGAAGGGGCTGGAAAAGAGGCCCCCGGACCCGTCTCGGCTGCGGCCCCCTGGAGCTCCCTCCACCCCTCAGGAGCTGGGCCCTTGAGCGGCTTGATTTCTCGTGATCTATCACCTGCCAAGATCCCCCCTGCGCGCTGCCTTCAACACATGAGTTCTGGGGGAGACCTCGGACCCTAATACTAGCTGGTTATGTCTGTAGTCTTCAACCATTGACAAGAAACTTGAGAAACGGCTGGAATCGGTCTAGTAGACATTTTTAAGAAACTTCTAGAACCAGAAGAAACCTAGTCCAGGGAAAATAGAGAAGAAAATTCTTGCAGTTTTAAAGTGCAATTCCAGAGAGTCCTCACTTTGACTTAACTCTAAAGAGGACAGGGAGCCCCGAGGGAACATTTTGTTTTGTTTTGTTACATAATTTATCCACACTAAAAGCTACCATTTTAAGAATACAAATTTTTTTTCAGTACTGGGGATGGAACCCAGGGGCATTTCTACCTCTGAGCTACACCCCCAGCCCTCTTTTTAATTCTTTTGATGAAGATTAGTTTATCATGTTCTTCCTGATTCATGTTTTATGCATCTGAAGACAATTTGCCTTACCCAAGTTCACAAAGATTTTCTTAGGCCTCCTCTGAAGTCTTTATAACACTTCTCTTGAGGTGTGCGTTCTACTTAAAGGTAATTTTCTGTATGATATAAGGTAAGGGCCCAGAGTTGTTTATTCTGTTCTCGCACCAGTTTTTGGAAAGACTATTTTTTAATCCGTTATATTTCTGGACAACTGTTTAGATCAACTGACCACAAATGTATGGGTCTGTCCCAACACTTGTTTCCTTGATCCATACAGATGTGCGCCACCACACCAGGCTAGATTTCCATTGCATTTTAGAATCAACTTAGCAACTTTTTTTAGTAACCTTGCTGGGAAGTGGGACATGCTGGTACACACCTCTAATCGAGTATTTGGGAGGCTGAGATAGGAGGCTAGCAGGTTCAAGGCCAGCCTCAGCAACTTCGTGAGGCCCTTAGCACCTTGGTGAGACTGTGTTTCAAGATTCTAAGGCAGCACCTGGGCCTCTACGCACAGGCCGGGTTGCAGGAGGGGAGTCTGCGCCGCGGCTGAAGGGACCTGGAGCCAGACCCTCCATTGCCGGCCCTGGACCGAGCGCCCTTTGCTCCTGTTGGCTCGAGGGGCTGAGCCCAGGGCGGCCTGGCACCCGGCCAGCAGGACCCCAGATTGGCTTTAAGTTCAACACCTGCCCGCTCCGCTAACTCCAATTCTGGAGGCCTTTCCTGACTGTCCTGCCAGGTGACGGACGAATCGAGCACCGAGACCATCACGTGTGTCTCCCGCCAGCCGTTAGAGGCAGAACCTCCTCTCTTCTCGTCCGGCCTTCTCTTGGGAAAGGTTATATTTCAGTGACTGGGAGGTCATTCGTTCTCTCCCCAGCCACAGATAAAAGATTGCTCATAGGTAAGGACCCTTTAAAGTCAGACTTTATCAAACCGGCCCCAAACCCCGAGGCCTGGTGCCAGCCCTCCCTGCTGCTCCAGCCCGCAAGCACCAGGGCTCTTGTTAGACTCTACTTGTCCTCCTGAGGACTCAGAAGTTGCCAGCTGAGTCAGCGATGAGCGGGGCAGGAGGACAGAGGCCCGGCCAGCCTCGAGCCGGGGAGCTACGCACACCTTTGACTGCCATTTTGAAGGCTCAGCCCTCCCCCTGCGCCTGGGGAAAGTTTCCAACATGGCAGGCACGGCGCAGGCACACGCAGCTGTGGCACGGAAAGAGACGTTTCCTCCGTGCATGCACACGAGGGGAGCTCCCGGAATAAATGAATTCCACCAGGCAGAGGGCACACTTTTTTTTTACACTTCTGAAAATGGACCCTTCTAGACCTTTCTCTAGTATGTACCCCCTTATCACGACCTCTTAAGTTGTGCCCCCACTTCCCTAAATAAGTCCCCTATATCCCCCCAAAAAAGTTAAATAAGAGCTGAGATAGTGGCGCACGCTTGTAATCACAGTACTTGTGTGGCTGAGGCAGGAGGATCACAAGTTCACGGCCAGCCTCAGCAACTTAGACCCTCTGCAACCCAGACCCTGCTTCAAAATAAAGAATAAAAATAGGGCGGAGGGTATAGCTCAGAGGTAGAATGCCCCTGGGTTCAAACCCCAGTACCACAATAAAAAAACAGATAAATAGATATAAAATAGACTCAGAGTATAGCTTCAAGGTAAGAAACCCTGGATTCAATACCCAGTACCAAAAAACAGAATAAAACATAAAACAAAAAACAAACCCATATAGTTTGTTTTAGTTGATTTTCTTTTTTTTTTTTTTTTTTTTTGTGGTACCAGGGATTGCACCCTGGGGCAATCTACCTCCAAGCTACACCCTCAGACCTATTTTTATCCTTTATTTTGAAACAGGGCCTCACTAAAAATGGAAGCTGGCCAAGAACCTGTGATCCTCCCATCTCAGTCTCCCAAGTCCTGGGATTACAAGCATGTGCCACCATGCCTGGCTTCGTTGATTTTCAAGTGTTAAACCAACCTTGGATTAGTAGGATAAATCCCATGTGGTCAAGATATATTGTGCTTTTTATATACTGCTGGTATAAGACTTGCTCGTTTTTTTGTTTTAAGTTCACATGGGATATTGTTAAACAGTTTTCATTTCTAGCAATACCATTGTCTTAGTATCAGGGTAATACCATCCTCCTTAAGCTGGAAAATGTCCCTCATCTTGTATTTTTTAGAGTTTAATTAGCGTTCACTATTGGTCACGTATATTCTGTGGGTTTATGCCAATGTATAACGACATTCAGACTTAAAACCTCTGCTCTGCAAAAGTTACAGCCAAGGGAGAAAAAAGACAAGTTTTATATACACCTGGAAAAATACCTGCAACAGACACGTCTGGTGAAGGACTATTATTTGAAATATTCAGAGAACTCTTAGAACTCAAAAATGAGCCGGGTGTAGTGGCGCACACTTGTAATCCCCACGCTTGGGAGGCTGAGACAGGAGGATTGCGGTTTGCAGACAGCCTCGGCTACTTAGGCCCTTTTCAACTCAGTGAGACCCTGTTTCAAAATAAAGAATAAAATAAAGGGCTGGAGGTGGAGCTTGGAGGTTGAATGCCCCTGGGTTCCATCCCCAGTACCGCAAAAATAAATAAGTAAATAAATAAATAATCATAGGCCTTAATAGACCTTGTATGTAACAAGCAGTATAAACATATGCTTCCCAACATTTCTTGTCAGGGAAATGCAAATTAAAACAAGCCAGCAAGCCAAGTGTGGTGGTGCACACCTGTAATCCCAGTACTTGGGAGGCTGAGACAGGAGGATGGCAGGTTCGTGGCCAGAGCGTCTCATGCTGACCTTGAGCCAAAGTTGGGTCGGGGCCCGCAAGAGCCTGAGCCCCCCATGAAGTATGAATAGCATCTCCTTCAAAAAATTATTTTAAGATTATTTGGATCAATATGTGTAATTGGAATTTTATGTATAAGCATTATAACTAAAACAGGTGTGCGATGGCGTGTGAGAGACTCGGGCGGCAAAGAGCTTTTTCCCAAGGACGAAGTCTGGGCCGAAAGGTTAAGTTCAAGCTGACCTTAGTTTGAGCCAACATGTAAGATTAGGTTCAAGCTGACCTTGTGATAGAAGACAAAGCTGACTTTCTATAATTCATTAAATGTCTGGCACCCTGCCCTGAGAATCTTTTTTTCCTCTTTGAACTTTGCTGCTTACGTGAAGATGGATTTTTCTGTCCTGCATGATAAAAAGTATAAAAATTGCTATACGTTCTAAATCAACAGAGTCGACTGCAGCTGGTCCGTGTGTCAGCGTCTCTCTCACGACCTCGGCTCTTCCCTCACCAACAC
Organism: Muscardinus avellanarius; assembly: GCF_963383645.1. Lineage (NCBI taxonomy): Eukaryota > Metazoa > Chordata > Mammalia > Rodentia > Gliridae > Muscardinus > Muscardinus avellanarius. Next base: position 56,908,451 of record NC_137803.1, read on the forward strand.
CCAAACCCCAACTCTCGCTAGGGCTGGACCCCGGCACGTGGCCAGCCTCAGCAGTGAATGAGACTCTTCTCAACCTAGTGAGACATTTAAAAATAAACGTGAAAAATAGGGCTCAGAGTATAGCTCGGAGGTAGAATGCCCCCAGGTTCAATCCACAGTAACACACACACACACCCCATCATCATCATCATCATATAAAAGAAAGAAAACCAGGCCAGTGCTACAAATCTGTTAGAAGGGCCCAAACCCAAAATACTGATACTACCAAAAGATGGTGAAGACACGATACAACAGGAATTTTTTTTTTTGTACTGGGGAGAGAACCAAGGGACATCCTACTACCTCTGAGCTACTCACTGACACTTCTAGGCCGATTTTATTTTGAAACAGGGTCTCACTAGGTTGATGAGTCTCACTAACTTGCTGAGGTTCAAGGACACCTTGAACCTGTGATCCTCCTGTCTCAGCCTCCCCAGTACTGGGATCACAGCAGGCGGCACCACGCCCGGCTCTTCTTTTTGTGTTATCAATTTTTATTGACACTGAGATAGAACAGCGTGTATTCCTGACAGCTCGGAGTTGAGTTTCTGCGTTGAGGTCCACACGTTACCCGAGTTCCAGCTTCGGTCTCTGTGCTGCCGCCACAGTGAGTAGCACCTGCCGCTTTCCGTCCTGGCTGATGGGATGTAAAAGGCTGCGGTCACCTCGGAGCTCACCGGTGTCCTGCGGAAGAAACAGACTCTTCCCGTGTGATCCAGCAGTCAGTGTCCGGCGTCTGTACCCAAATGAGTACAGCTTGAGCCGGGCATGTTGGCGGAAGCCTGTAATCCCAGCATTCGGGAGGCTGAGACAGGAGGATCACGGTTTGCAGACAGCCTCAGCTACTTTTTTTTTTTTTTTTGGTGGTGGTGGTACTAGGGTTCCTGGAAACCTTTCTACCTTCGGGCTGCACTCCCAGACCCGTTTTATATTTTTATTTGGAAACAGGGTCTCTTAAGGCAGCGCGGCCTGTGCGATCCTCCTGTCTCTGCCTCCCAAGCGCGGGGATTACAAGTGTGTGCCACCACGCCCAGCCAGCCTCAGCTACTTAGGCCCTTGGCAACTCAGTGAGACCCTGATTCCAAATAAAGAATAAAAAAGAAAAAAATAGGTCTGGTGGTGTAGCTTGGAGGTAGAATGCCCCTGGTTCCATCCTTGGTGCCACACAAAAAAAGAACAAAACAGAAAAATAAAACCTCATGTCTGCACAAAAACATACTGACGATGTTTATAGCAGCTGCCTTGATCCACTTGAGGAACTACAGCAAAATCACACAGACTGAGGCCGGGCGTGGCGCACGCTTGTCATCCCCGCGCATGGGAGGTGGACACAGGAGGAGCGCGCAGGTTCCAAGACAGCTGCCTGGCTTAAGAGACCCTGTTTCCAAATAAAAAATATAAAATAGGTCTAGGAGTGTAGCCTGGAGGTAGAAGGGCTTCCAAGAACCCCAGTACCACCACCAAAAAAAAAAAAAAAAAAAAAAAAAAAATCACACAGACTGAGAAGTTCCATTTTATTTCCTCGGCTCGGGGGCCGAGAAGGCCAAGCTCCCGGCATCGGGCATGGCGGTCTGGCCCAGGGCGGGGTGCTGCGCTCTCGCAGAGGCCGGGAGCCGAGGGCCGGGTCGGACCTCTCCCAAGGGCTTTCTTTCCCCTCGGGAGGGAGACGCCATTGCCCTCATCACCCTCTGGCCCCACCCGAACTTTGGGCCAGAGCAGCAGCTTAGCCATAGCTACCAAAACTTAGAAGCAGCCAGAACGCCCTCTCGTCAGGGCATGGGTAAATAAACTGTGCGAGCTCCATATAATGGGATATTATTCAGTGCTGAAAATGCATAGGCCAGGGGTACTGCTCAGCGGTGCAGTATGTGCTTAGCTTGCACAGGCCCTGGGTTCATTTCCTAGCTCCCATAATTAAGTAAAACAAAAAGATATCAAGTTATTAAAGAATATGGAGGGAACTTAGCCATGTACTGCTAAGTGAAAAAAAAAATACCAATCTGAAAGAGACTATATACTCTATGTCCAATTTCATGTGACCTTCTGGAAAAGGCAAAACTGAGAAGACGGTGGCCGCCAGGGGCCAGCAGTGAGGAAGCACCATCAGCAGAGAACAAGAACTTTTAGGGAAGTGAGGATATTCCATATTTAATTTTTTGAGGTACCAATATAAATAGGACCATGATTTCTCTCTTTTTTTTTTTTTTTTTTTTGCAGGTCTGGGGACCTCTGAGCTATACCCCCTGCCCTATTTTTTATTCTTTGAGAAGGGTCTCACTGAGTTGCAGAGGGCCTAAGTAGCTGAGGTGTCTGGGAACTGCGATCCTCCAATCTCAGCCTCCTGAATGCTGGGATGACTTCATTGGTAGTATATAGAATAATGATTGGTTTTGTTCATGAGCCTTGTCTACAACCAACTCATTATGACCACTTAGTAGATCAGAGATTTTTATCGGCTCTCAGATTTTTCTAGACATCAAAACAAAGTTTTATTTCTTCCTACCATATACATTATATGTGTGTGTGTGTGTGTGTGTGTGTGTGTGTGTGTGTGTGTGTGTGTGTGTGGTGGGGCTGTCCTTGAACCTGCAATCTTCCTGTCTCAGCCTCCTTAGTATTGGGATTACAGGCATGTGCCACCACACCCAGCTTGAATATTTTTTTATTTATTTATTTTGCAGGTCTGGAGATGGAACCCAGAGGCATTCGACCTCTGAGCTACACCCCCTGCCCTATTTTTTATTCTTTATTTTGAAACAGGGTCTCACTAAGTTGCAGAGGGCCTCACTAAGTAGCTGAGGTTGTCTGAGAACGGTGATCCTCGGGTCTCAGCCTCCCGAATGCTGAGATACAAGCGTTTATCACCATGCCCAGCTTGAATATTTATTTTATTGGAAGATAAAATCCAGTCAGGACGAGTGTTCAGTCACTAGGCCAAGGGTCCACAGAACCATTGTGTTTGACCTGCCTACAGTGCTTGGGAGAAAGAAAGTGAGCTGATGCTTAGAAACCAGGACAGTTTGTATTGTTAACATCTGGCTTTCAGACATGGAAAATAAGGTTTAGGAACTGTGGCTGTAATCCCCCTACAGGACCACAGCCCGCGGGTAGAGTGCCTGGCTCCCCTGTGGATCAGAAGGCCTGCCCCTGCCCACAGCTCCCCCGGGGTCTCCCAGGCCCTTAGCTACCTGTCACTGCCCAGGCTCTGTAGACCCTGAGCTGTCTGCCTGAAGCTGAAGGAATTCATCTCATCAGGATCGTGGCCATCCTTGGGCAACAGGGGCGACCGGCTGTCCCTGAAGTATCCCTGCCACTCCCACAGGAACACAGGATATACGAACCACAGCATTACTTTACAAAAACTCCATTCAGTCTTCAAGCACGCACCGGAGGGATGACCTGTACAGCATTCCACCTCGGGGGTGTGAAAATACGATGGTACAAAAACAGCCGGGCGTGGTGGCCCCTGACATCTCAGGACTGGGGAGGCTGAGAAGGAGGATCCCAGGCTGGAAGGCAGCCTCGGCAACTTAAGGAGGCCCTCGGCAACTTAGCAAGACCCTGTTTCAAAAAGGGGGGCTCAGAGGTAGAAGCCCCAGGGTTCAATCCCCAGTACTACAAACAAATAAGACAAAATGGTATGAACACCACCTGCTGCAGACTCTGGGGAGGAGGGGGCTGTGGAAGAAAACGGGGGCCAGAGTCTTCACCCTATTCTCAGAGGCTCCTGGAGTTCCAAAAATAAGCATCTCTGCTTTTAGAAAGAGCCTGGGTTAGCCGGGCGTGGTGGCGCACGCTTGTCATCCCCATGCTTGGGAGGCGGAGACAGGAGGATCGCGCAGGTTCGAAGACAGCCGCGCTGGCTTAAAAGACCCTGTTTCCAAATAAAAATGTAAAAATAGGTCTGGGAGTGTAGCCCGGAGGTAGAAGAGCTTCCAGGAACCCCAGTACCACCAGAAAGAAAGAAAGAAAGAAAGAAAGAAAGAAAGAAAGAAAGAAAGAAAGAAAGAAAGAAAGAAAGAAGGAAGGAAAGAAAGAAAGAGCGAGCGAGCCTGGGTTCAGCAGGCGAGACACGGCCACTCGGCTGCCCTGGACAACGCAATCTCTCTGAACCCCCCCCCCCCCCCCGCACACTTTTTCTAAGCAATAAAATTAAAAAGACACTGACCTACCTACCTTGCGGGGTTGGGCGGATAATGATTTAGAACACTCTGCATCAGTATCAGTAGGGGTGTGAAACTGGTAGCTGCCTCCCTCGATGGGTGGCGGAGGCCCAGGGGGAGGCCAGGCGGAGGCCCAGGGGGAGGCCAGGGGGAGGCCCAGGGGGAGGCCACGCGGAGGCCCACGGGGAGGCCAGGAGGAGGCCAGGCGGAGGCCCAGGGGGAGGCCAGGCGGAGGCCCACGGGGAGGCCAGGAGGAGGCCCACGGGGAGGCCAGGAGGAGGCTAGTGGGAGGCCCAGGGGGAGGCCACGCGGAGGCCCACGGGGAGGCCAGGGGGAGGCCCAGGGGGAGGCCAGGCGGAGGCCCACGGGGAGGCCAGGGGGAGGCCCAGGGGGAGGCCAGGCAGAGGCTAGTGGGAGGCCCAGGGGGAGGCCACGCGGAGGCCCACGGGGAGGCCAGGAGGAGGCCAGGCGGAGGCCCACGGGGAGGCCAGGAGGAGGCCCACGGGGAGGCCAGGAGGAGGCTAGTGGGAGGCCCAGGGGGAGGCCACGCGGAGGCCCACGGGGAGGCCAGGGGGAGGCCCAGGGGGAGGCCAGGCGGAGGCCCACGGGGAGGCCAGGGGGAGGCCCAGGGGGAGGCCAGGCAGAGGCTAGTGGGAGGCCCAGGGGGAGGCCACGCGGAGGCCCACGGGGAGGCCAGGAGGAGGCCAGGCGGAGGCCCACGGGGAGGCCAGGCGGAGGCCCATGGGGAGGCCAGGGGGAGGCCAGGCGGAGGCCCAGACGCCCCTGCCCGCCTCGGGCCATTCTGGGCCTCTCCCTCCGGGGCGCGGCTCCGGGCGGGCAGGGAGGCGCCGGTGCCCGCGGCCGGCCCTGCTGGTCAAGGTGCACCGCCTCCCGGAGCCACCCGCAGCTCCGGGGGCCAAGTCCACGCGGGCGGCCGCGCCCCCGACGGGCGGCCAATCAGCGCCCGCCCCTCGACGCCCCGCCCCGCGGCCCCGGCCCAGGTGAGGGGCCGGAGGGCTCTGCCGCCCAGTGCCCCGCGCTGCCCGGCCGGCGACATGGTGCGCGGCAGGATCGCCCGGCTCTCGGTCCGCGACGTGCGCTTCCCCACGTCGCTGGGCGGCCACGGCTCGGACGCCATGGTAAGCGCCGGCCCGGCAGGTTGGCGGCTGCTGACCACCGGGTCTGGGAGGTGGGCACCTGGTAAGAGCAGAATGCCTAATATCCACACGTGCAGAACGAAGGGCTTTGTCGGGTCCGCCCAAGGAAACCCCGAAACCCAGGCCTGGCTGCTTCCTCGGAGACCTGATGGGGCTTGCGGTGGTGGGAGCAAGGGCCTGGGGTCGCAGGTGGTCCCGCCTGCCCAGCCCCCACTCTGGGCCTTTGGGGTCCATCTGTGGAGAAGGGGTCACCGAGGGCCAGGTGACTGTGGCCGCCTGAGAGGACACTCTCAAGTTACTCTGCTTACACGCGTGGTGGAAGGAAGGGCACAATGGGGGGGGGTACTGCGGATAGAAGGGGGGCAGTCTACCTCCAAGCTACTTGCTCTATCCCCCACCCCCCATACTGGGGATGGAACCCAGCGACATTCCACCTCCGAGCTACATCCCCAGCCCAATTTTTATTCTTTATTTTAAAGCAGGGTCTCAGGCAGGGCGTGGTGGAAAATGCTGGTCATCCCGGTGCTTGGGAGGTCAAGGCAGGAGGGTCACAGGCCAGCCTCAGCTACGTAGTGATGCTCTCCACCACTTAGTGAGACTCTGTTTCCAAATAAAGAATATAAAACAGGGTTGGGGGTGTAGCTCGAAGGCAAAATGGCGCTAGAGTTACCCAGGCGTGGTGGCGCACGCTTGAAATCCCAGCATTTGGGAGGCTGAGCCAGGAGGATCACAGGTTTAAGGCCACCATGCACTAATTTAGCAAGACCTGTCTCAAAATAAAAATTCAAAGCCGGGCATGGTGGCGCACACTTGTAATTTCAGCGTTTGGGAGGCTGAACAAGAGAATCCAGGTTCGTGGCCAGCCTCAGCTACTTAGGCCCTCTGCAACTTAGTGTGACCCTGTTTCAAAATAAAGAGTAAAAATTAGGGCTAAGGGTGTAGCTCAGAGATAGAATGCCCATTGGATTCCATCACCAGTACCACACACACAAAAAAAAAGCTCAAGGGTATATCTCTCAGAGGTAGAATGCCCCTGGGTTCAGTCCCCAGCACCCCAGCACACATGTACAAGTTCTTTCTGGCATGTTATAATAAATGATTTTTTTTTTTTTTTGGTGGTACTGGGGTTCCTGGAAGCCCTTCTACCTCCTCCAGGCTACACTCCCAGACCTATTTTATATTTTTGAAACAGGGTCTCTTACGCCAGCTCGGCTGGCTTCGAACCTGCGCGATCCTCCTGTCTCGCCTCCCAAGCACGGGGATTACAAGCGTGCGCCACCACGCCCGGCTATAAATGATTTTTTAAAATCCCGTTGAGAGCCAGGCATGGTGGCGCACGCTTGTAATCCCAGCTGAGACTGGAGGATCGTGGTTCGCAGACAGCCTCAATTACTTAGTGAGGCCCTCCGCAACTTAATGAGACCCAGTTTCAAATTAAAGAATAAAAACTAGGGCAGGGGGTGTAGGTTGGAGGTTGAATGCCCCCGGGTTCCATCCTCAGACCCGCAAAAAAAAAAAAAAAAAAAAAAAAAAAATCTCATTGAGCCAGGCATGGTGGTGCATTCTTGTAATCCCAGTAATTTGGGGGCTGACACAGAAGAATTGCAGGTTTGTGGATCTCTGCAAGTAATGAGACTCTCGTCAGTCTAGCAAGACCTTATTTTCAAATAAGAAATAAAATCAAGCTAGGGTGTGTAGCTTGAGGGTAGGATACCCCTGGGTTCAATCCCTAGCACCAAAACAAACAAAAATCCGATTGATTGAGCCGGGTGTGGTGGCGCACACTTGGAATCCCAGCATTCTGGAGGCTGAGACCAGAGGATCGCGGATCGCAGATAGCCTCAATACTTTAGTGAGGCCCTCTGCAACTCAGTGAGACCTGGTTTCAAAATAAAGAATAAAAAATAGGGCAGGGAGTATAGCTCGTATAGCTCAGAGGTCAATGCCCCTGGATTCCATCCCCAGACCCGCAAATAATAATAATAATAATAATAATAATAATAATAATAATAATAATTGTTCTTGAGAGGCTGATATAGGAGGATCACAGGTTTGAAGCTAGGCTTGGAAATTTAGAGAGAGAGACCCTTTTTTCCAAGCTAAAAAGAAAGAAATAAACACATAAATAAAAAAATAAAAAATAGAAAATAAATAGCAGGACTGGGTGTGTAACTTGGAGGTAGACAACCCCCTGAGTTCAGTCCCAAGAAACACACACACACACACACACAGGATTTCTTTCTGGCATGGTGTGTGTGCTCTGGGTGAGACAAGATTACCTAGCAGGCAGGCTGATCTCACAGGACTTGGGCATTACTGGAATGTGCTGCCTTGCGGTTCTGGGGTGATTGCAGCAGCCAGAGCGAGCCTGCTGAGGACTCCGGGCCTCTCCACCTAGGGGGGGCCTCAGGCTCTGCTGCCCTCTACTGGGGGGTCAGGCTCTGCTGCCCTCTCTCCCTGGCCTGCACCCTCCACGGGGGGAGCCAGCGCCCACCCTCACTGAGATGGCCGAAGACAGGCTCGCCCCATCCCTGCTGCACAAAGCAACCAAAGGGCTCGCCTTTCTTTATCCTGGCCGCGTTCTTCTCCAAAATGAAACTGGCCCATTCTCCTGGGTCCTGGTGCGGCCTCGCGCCATGCTGGCCTCCAGCGCCTGGCCCTCGCTGC
>NC_137803.1:58853393-58890893 GCF_963383645.1 Muscardinus avellanarius
GGATTATGAGCTCTGAAGTCCCAGCCCAATGTCACTTCTCCTCTATGTTGATATAGACTAGGACATCACCTAAATAACCTGTTGCATCTATTAAAGGGACTCAAGTAAAGACACCAAATAAAAAGTATCAGTGTCCATCTTTGCCAGAACACTTGTGCTGGAACACTTGTATTGCCTCCCTCCTGCCAAATTTGGATTCCTAGAGTGTGAGGGGTTGGGGAACCCCAAAGGCTGTGGCTCTGGTCCTCCTGGCTCTGTGCAGCTAGCCCAGCGGTGGCCCTGACCGCCTCGCTGCAGCACTGCCATTTGCATGCATCCTGGACCAACTTTGAACCACCAGGACCCACAATCTATGGGTACATTTGAGGGCTCTTCACCCATGGGGGCAACTGCCATATAGCATAGAGCCATGGGGCGAGCATCCTGAGATGTGCCTTCGCCTTCCCAGAGGTCTCCAGTGGAATGAAGCATTGGCCCTTGGTAGGAACTTGCCCTTCCTCGAGGCTCCTTCGCTTCTTGATTAAACACTCTTTCTCAGACTCCTCTTCCTGGTCTAAATCCTCTGCTTCCTGGTTGCTTTTATGCTGAAGTCTCCTCCCAAACAAATGAGTTGTAATAAAATCCTTATCTCAGGGCCCCTTTCTGAAGAAAGCACAAACAAGACACACTGTCTCAAAGCAGAGTCAATAAAGCTGTTCCCAGCCCCGGCATCCGCCCTCTGCAGCCCCAGGAGATGGGTCTGAGGCACCTGGCCCATGTCTGACATGCAGTAGGCGCTTAATAAATGTAGCTGGAGCCAAGTCAGGAGGCAGCTGCATTTCCCCGCAAGCCTGGCTTCTGCAGGCCGTCATCACAGAGGGAAACCGGCTTCATTCTCAGGCATTAGAGGGAACCACAAATAGAATCATAAGTTTGGTTTTATTTCATTTAAATTTCAGAAATTCAATAAGTCCAGACCTACTTTCCTAGCGCCTTGATAAATAAAAACGGAATCAAATACATTAGATCAGTTGCCCAGCCAGCCTCCAAAACAACAGGATGGAGAAAGGAACCCCTTAAGTTGTCAAGCTCAGATGGTTAAATTAAATTTTCCACATCTGACCTCTCCTAGCTGCATTTTGCACACTCTTAGAAAATGCAGAAGAGGCTTAAAGCAAGTTATCACGCTGTGCCTGGCTGGCCTTTCTGAAGCTCACAGGGCTGAGTGAACCTCTGCTGTAGCGGAGTTTACTCAGTCTTGAGAAATAAAATAATACACGGCAATCTTAGTTTAGAGAATAATTACAAGCACCTTGGCCTCCCTGAAGGTTAGAGACTCCACAAGAAGTTATGCAAAACTCGGGTTTATAACTTTAGAAAATCCGGGCATGGTCATGCATACTTGTGATCCCAATACTTGGGAGACTAGGACAGAAGGATTTCAGATTTCAGGCCAGCCTCTACAAACTAGTGAAACCCTCAGCAACTTAGCGAAACCCTGTTCAAAATAAAAACTAAAAATGTATGGCTAGGGATGTATCTCAGAGGTAGAAAGAATGTCCCTGGGCTTCATCCCCAGTACCAAAAAAACAAAAAACAAACAAAAGAAAAACTTTAAAAGCAGTCTACTTCTGACCTACAAACAAGCCCTGAGATTCTCTTGTCTTGACCTCCCAAGTTTGGGGAATTCAGGCACGTGCCAACATGCCTGGCTTCAATCATGCTTTACTGGCTGTAGAAACCCAGGGTGGAGAGTTGGATGACTCTGTTCACACAGAGCATGGTTATAACCACAACTCTGACTCCAACATGTGTACCAGGTAAACAGTCCCCCCTCTTCATAAGGGATAAATTTAAGAGCCCCAGTAGATGCCTTGGATAATTCTAAACTCATATGTACTTTGTTTTTCTTATACATACCTGTGGTAAAGTTTGATATATGAATTAGATCCATTAAGTGATTACCAAAAATGAATAGCATAATAAAACAATGACAGCAATATACTGTAAAAAAGTTATATAAATGTGACCCCTCTCCACTCTCAAAATATCTCATTATACTGTCCTGGGTTTTCAGACCATGGTTGACTGTGGGTAACTGAAACCAAAAAAGGGAACCACAAATATCGGGGAACTGCTACTGCGCCTGGGTTCAAAATGTGATACTAGAGCATGTTTGCCAGAATTACTTGTTTATGTGGAGTTCAGAAAGGAGGCTCTCCGTCAACATGCTCAGTGGTAGAATCCAAAAGACCCAACCATGCAATTTAGAGGAAGGAAAATTTACTTGCTCAGTTAAATGGAGATTCTGGGCTCAGTCCACGTGAGGCTGGGTCGATGGATCTCAGCATAGGGTGGTGGAAGCAGAGGTGGAGAGAAGAGACAGCTCCTCCCACATCACAGAGGCCGGAAGCAGAGCGCGCAAGCAAGCCAGGGAATTCAAAGACACAAGCTCAGTCTCTAAGGCCACACCAGGGCCCGCCGTCTACAGCCTCCCTAGGGTACCACCCATGGTCACAATGGATTTACCTACTGAAGATATTACAGCCCTCACGACTCAACTACATCAGCTCCAAACATCAGTTTATGAGCTCTTCAGGGGGACATTCTATGTGTAACCATGATGAGAGGCAAGAAAGTAAAGTTCTGTAAGAGTCCAGACTTCAGTTTTTGTTCCATGTCACCTGCTCAGTGTGATCCCAGCCACCACCACTTGCCAAGATGTTAGACACAGGGACTCCTTCCTCTGCCTCAACCTCTGCCAGCCCTAACTGGCTCTTGTTCTCCAACCAGGACCCATTTTTTGCCCGTTTGGCTTTTATACAGCTTTCTTGACACTAGGACAGTAGTTGCTATTGCCTGGTCCCATTCAAGACCCCATCGTCTCAGTCTCCAGCCCAGACCTCTGCCAGGGCCACTCCTGCTCGCGTTCTGTCCCTCCTCACCACTCTCGTTACCAATGAGGTCTTATTTTCTTGCATCCAGATGGCACTAGTGGGCTCTGACTTCTAGGTTCTCCTCATATGTTGCTACCATAGTACTCTTTTTTTTTTTTTTTTTTTTTTTTTGGTACTGGGATGGAACCCAAGGGCTTTCTAGCTCAGGGCTACACTCCAAGACCTATTTTATATTTTACTTGGAAACAGGGTCTCACTAAGTTTCTGAGAGCCTACGTACTAAGGCTTTCTTTGAACCTGCATGATCCTCCTGTCTCAGTCTCCCAAGAACTAGGATTATAAGCGTGCACCACCACGCCCGGCTTGCCATGGTACATGCACCACCATGCCCGGCTTGCCATGGTACATGCACCACCACGCCTGGCTTGCCATGGTACTCTTACCAAGGAGAAACCAATGGCCTGATAGATGCTCTAGTCCGAGACTTTGTCATTCTTTGTCACAACAAGGACTTTTACGTGATATATAATATCTATTCAGCAAACTGCATATATCATCATTGTAAATCTTTGTGAGTGTTCACAAACCGAATACAGTATGTTCCGCTGCCACAGAAAAGCAAAACCAAACAAGCAAATAAACAATAAAAAAGCTAGAATAATTATCAGGCCCTAAAAGACCCTGTGATGTTCCTTTCCAGTAGTCTGCTCCATGAAAGGCGCACACCTGTGCTCACCTGCGGCGGACTAATAAGTCTCTCATGTTTTCAAACCGGCTGTAAGTAGATTCATTCATTATATACACCTTTGGGTCTGAATTACTTTCTTCAGCATCATCTTTGTAAGATTCAGCCATTCTGTTGTTTGTCGTTTCTGTATTTTTAGGTAATATACATATACTATCTTACTTAGATCCCATAGTACAACAGGAGCGAAATTCCATAGATAGATGATAGATAGATATGTAATACATAAATGTATACTGTACTACACGTAGATATGGAATACATATAACATATATACGTATGTTTATATATATATATATATATATATATATATATATATATATATATTCCTTATTGTGAGTAGCCTACAACTTATTTATTTATTCCAGTTGATGCACATTATAATATTTTCTAGTTTGGAGCTATTATGAATTAGTGCTCCTTTATTTATTATTATTTATTATTTATTCATTGCTACTGGGGATTGAACCCAGGGGGATTCTGCCTCTGAGCTGTATCCCCAGACCTATCTCATTTCTTTTTATTTTGAAACAGAGTCTTACTGAGTTACTGCATGCTGGCCTTTAACTCGTGATCCACCTGCCACAGTCTCCCAAGTACTAGGATTACAGATGTGTGCCACCACACCGGCTGGCTATAGATTTTTCTGAACATGTCCTATGGTGAGAGCTTTTGACTGAGTCACCTGTTACACACATATCCAACATGAGTAGGTTTTGCCAGTTTTCCAGAGTGGCTGCACAGCTTACACTGCTGTCAGCTGGGTATGAGGATCCCAGTTAAGCTACACTTACCCCCAGTTCACAGTTTCCATTTCAACCATTCTGCTGAGTGAGTAGCAAGCAAATAGCTTTATTTTAGAATAAAAATGAAGTTTAATGAATGTTACAGTTAGATATAAAATGTCCCCTTAAGAGCTCGTTTATTAATATTCAAGGTTGATATAACAGAGTCACGAGGGCTGTCATACCAGGAGTAAATAAATAAATCCACTGTAGTGGATTTACCTGTATGGTAGGTACTCACAGGCCAGCAAGGTGTGGATGGAGAAGGTGGCCCCTGGGATTCAGCCTTTGAGGTGATAGATTCGGCTCCTCCTCCCCCTGCGCATGTGCTCCCTTCCTCTCTCTCTCTCTCTCTCTCTCTCTCTCTCTCTCTCTCTCTCTCCCTCTAACATGACCATAGCCCATGTGCTCTTCCTCTCTCCATTTCCTGTCACTGTACTTTGAGATCCGTGATCCCTGACCTCTCATGGACAGACTGAGCCCAAAACGCTAAGAAAATAAATCTTCTTTCCTCTGATTTGTATGGCCAGGTTTTTACATTTTAGCTGCAAGAATGCTGAAAGATTTTTTTTTTTAATGGTACCAGGGAAACAGGATTGCTGCTATTCTGACCATGTGGATTGTGACTCTTTGGAACTGGTTTGTGAGAGGAAAGTGGAAGGCCCAGAACGTGGCCAGAAAGGTCGATGGTAGAGACTGTGCTCGGGAGATCGTGGAAGGCAGAGAGCTCCAGAGGGAAATGGAGCAGAGGTCACGTGTGCGACACCGTGGCAAATAATTTAACCACAATTTGCCCATGTCCTGGAACTTTATGTGAGGACTTTGTGTGAATGTAAAGATGATGGGCTAAATAAACTGGTGGAAGAAATATCAAAACAGCAAAATATCCGAACTGTATTATGGATATCGATGTCTACATTCAGCAAAGAGTACAGTGACTTTTGGGAGTAGAAAGTAAAACAGAGAGACTAAATAGATTTATAGTTTGGCTCCAAAGGCACGTGTAAGCTGGGGCTGAGAAGGATGCTCTCATGGAAGGAAGGAAAATGACTGAAAGGAAGGAGGAAGTTGTGGCCACGATAGAGTCAGAGCCAGCAAAGACCACGATGGGGACTTCCGGGAAGATGGCGACCAAGAAAAGCGGGGCTTAAGAGCCCCGCTAACAACAAACCTCCATTAAAACAAAATCAGCGCCTTTCATAGCCAGAAAACACCATCACCAGTGAAACAAAAAATCACCAGGCTCCAGAGAGAAAGCAGACTGAGAACAGAGCCACAGAGGAGATAACCGGCCTATCGCCCGAGGACGCGGCAGACGCGGCGGCAGCAGCGCCATATTGCCGGCAAATTCACGGGATGGCTACAGCAAGCCGAGGTGAGCCACTGCGGAACAGCCAGGCGGGATTTCTCCGCACAGAGAGCATCTAAAGTTCCCAGTGGCCGAGCTCAGCACACGCTGCAGGGATTCAGAGTGGAAACCAAAACCAAGAAGAAAAACACCAGCCCCACAGCCGAGGGCGTAGCAGCGGCGCCATATTGCCACCGGCGGCAGCAGCACCGAATCCAGTGGGGCCAGTACAGCTACATCTGCGTACTCAAGAAGAGTGAGTCAAATTGCGGGCCACAGAGGAGAAATCCCAGTACTGTACTCCCTGGGACTTGACCCAGTGGGGGAGGGGCGGTGGCAGGGATATCACACCATAGGAGAACGTGCAACCTGGCACCCCCCACAGTCTAAAGCAGCCTCTATCGACTCTCTGGGTCGGAGACTCTGTGATACAACCCAGTAAAGGTGTAGTGGGGTCTGAGATACTACTGACTCGAGATCCAGAGCACCTTAAGTGAAGTCATAGTGACCCAAGGGAAGAACCCAGAGAAGGCACAAACATCCGAAATCATGGGAAAGAGGAATAATACTGGAGCAATAAATGCCCACAACCCCACAACATCAGAACCCGATAAAACTGAAAATCAGAGATTTCTAGAAGATCAAATCAGGAAAATAACTGTAGAAATAATAGAGGTGCTTCGAAAAGAACTCAGAGAGAGCCAAAAAGAGATAAAGGATGCAATTAATGAAGTAAAGGCCTCAATTCAAAGCACAAACAACCGATTAGAACACATGGAGAACAGAATCTCGCTCTTAGAAGATGAGCAATCCAAAAATGAACACATAGTTTCTAATCTAGAAAAAAATATCCGACAGCAGGAATCTGATATTGAAGAAATATGGGCCCATTTTAAGAGAGCTAACCTAAGAATAATTGGAATAGAGGAGGGAAAAGAAAGTGAAACCAAAGGGATCAACAATCTCTTCAAGGAAGTAATAGCAGAAAATTTTCCAGACATAGAGCAAGAGGTCGATACACAGGTCCAGGAAACTTATAGAACTCCCTTTAGACAGGATCGGAGAAGAGGATCCCCACGCCACATAATTGTCAAAATGACCAATGTGGAAGCCAAGCAGAGAATCTTAAAGGCAACAAAAGCAAAGGGCCAAGTGACATTCAGAGACAAACCAATTAGAATCACTCCAGACTTCCCAAACCAAGTTATGAGAGCCAGAAGGGCTTGGAGTAACATATTCCAAACTCTGAAAGAAAACAACTTCCAGCCAAAAATTTCCTACCCAGCAAAACTTTCTATCAAATTAGAAGGAGAAATAAGAAGCTTCCATGACAAACAGAAACTGAAGGAATTTATGTCTTCAAAACCAGCACTAGAGAAAATACTCAAAGAGATTAACTACAAAGAAGAAATAGGTAACACACTCCAGAACTAGAGAAACAAGATTTTCCATCTAACAAACAACTAAGATTGGTTATCTGTGGAGATTCATTATTTATGTTAGTCTTTTACCTATCTCTAAAGGGTATTGTTTGCCTTTATTGTTGTTAATTTTTAGGATTCCTAGTTGGAATATTAATACACCTTCAGATATAGCATTTGGAAATATTTTATCCCATTCTATTAGTAACTGTTAACTCTGTGTACATTGTCTTTGGATATACAATTTTTTTTTTTAGGGAGTTTGTATACTCCTCTGTTGCCTGTGCCTTTGAAATCATAACCAAGAAATCACTGCCAATTTCAATGTTGTGAGGTTTTATGACCCAGATTTTCTCCTAAAAGTTTATAGTCTTAAGATTTATATTTAGGTCTATTATCTATTTTGAGTTAATATTTGTATATGGGATTAGGTAAGGGTCCAATTTTATTCTTTTCCATGTAATTATTATTTTTTAACAATATTTAGTTAAAAGATTAATATTTCCACCACCAAATGTTTGTGGAAACCTTGTCAAAAATAACTTGACAATATAGGGAAGAATTTAGCTCTAGGCTTTTATTTAACTTCCATGGTTTATATATCTGCCTTTACAATAGTACTACACTGTTTCAATTATTGTAGCTTTATATGGTTTGAAATCAGAAAATATATATCTCCTAGCTTTGTTCTTTTTCAAGATCGTTTTGGGTACCTAGAGTCCATATTCCATATTAGGATAGATTTTTTTCTGAAAAATAAATATATAAATATATGATAGTTTCACCTAAAAAATAGAAAAAAAATATTCTCTGGTAAGAAAGAAAGCAAAAAGAAATATTGAAATGTTATCTTTAAGTCATCAAAAGCTTGGTATCAGACAAATGAAACTGTTATGTGAGATTATCATTTTTAATTTTAGATAAATTGCCATAATACTAGATGTCAACTACTAAGCCAAGCATGGGAGGGAGGGATAGGGAGAGAATGGGGTGGGGATTGGGTGGGGGCTGACTGGGAAAAGTGTGCATGTATGTCTACAAAAGTATGTATCCTACTATGATGTATGAATACAGTGCACCAATAAAAATAAATAAATAATAAAAAAAATAAAATAAAGAGGAGTTTAAAGCTAAAAAAAAAAAAAAAAAAAAAAGACCACGATGGGGCAGTGGGTGAAGTTGGACCCAGGGAAGGCCCAGATGGACTTGGGGCCAGTGGCTGCCTAGATGAAGTGGGTCCAGGGGCTGTGATTTAAAAGGCCCCAGGAAACTGCTGTGCTGGCACACACTTGTAATCCCATTATTTGGGAGTACAGGAAGATCCCAGGTTTGTGGCCAGCCTCAGTGAGGCCCTTCACAATTTAGTGAGACCTTGTTTCAAAATAAAAAAAAAAAATAGCACTGAGGGTATAGATCAGAGGTAGAATATCCTTGGGTTCCATCCACAGTACAGAAAAAAAAATCCCAGCAGCAATGATTAAGGAGGGTATGACTACCTTTTCTGTTGGTGGCATCTCAGAGCTCACATAATGCTGTCTTTGCTAGAAAAAGGGGGCCTTGGAGACTTCTCCCCAAATATCAGAGGAAGGTCTGGAAATCCAGGCAACATGTGGCAGGGTTAGAATCTCTGCAAGCAGGCCCAAATGAAATACTTTGTGAGGTTGAAGCCAAGGTTGCAAGAAAAAAATATTGAGATTTAGAAACACAAAAAATGTGGAACAACCATGAGAAAAGGCTGCTAGCTGCAAGTCATAGAGCCAGGCTGTAAGAGGCAGTGAGCCGCCCATTGCAATCAGCCAGGCCACAGGGTCGGGGCTGCCAAGGCCCCTTGGAGATCACATCTCACCACCATGTGCCCCAGACGCCAGAGTGGAGCCGCACGACCAAGGGCTTGCCCTGCCGGCTTTTGTTACTGTTTTGGTCTTTCCCTTCTTTCTATAACCCTATTATTCTCTTTGGGAATGCGAATTTACTCTTTGCTTTTGTATATTGGATGCATGTAACATGCTTTTTATTTTAATCCTCATCATCTTTTACAGGGGAATTACAAAAGTTTACCTTGAATCTCAGAGGAGACTTTGGACTTTGGGACTTTTCCGCAATGCTGGAACTGTTCAGAATGTGGGTAACTCTTGAAGAGAATTAAATGCATTTTGCATTCCAAGTTGGGCATGAGCTCTGAGGGGTCAGGGGCAGAATGTTATAGTTAGATACAAAATATCCCCTAAATAGTTAAATGATTAATATTTAGCATTGATAAAACTGAGCTATGAGTGTGGCCCCAGAAGTGGATACATCCATTGTAATGGATTTACCTGGGTGGTACCCAGTAGGACAGTAGGGTGTGGCTAGAGGAGATGGTCCCTGGGGGTGTGACCTTAGAGATTATACATGGTTCCTCTTCCCCCATCTCTCTCTCTCTTGCTCCAGCCTCTGTGATGTGAAAAGCACGCCCATGTGCTCCATCTCCACCTCCCGCCCCCATGCCCTGAGATCTGCAGTTCCCAGGCTCACATGCACTGAGCCCAAAATTATAAGAAACTAAATCACCTTTCCCTGAGGTGATTGGCCAGATCTTTATATTATGATGCTTCTTGTAGTGGGACAAACCATCTTGTCCTCAAATCCCAGCAAAGGAACTACTTAAATAAATCCTGTGTTCCCAGAATTACTGCTACTTTTACAGTAGTTTTCTTCTTTTTCCCTAATGCTTTTATCAACACTGTCCTTCTTTGCATAGATAAGCATGTCTTTGTTTTAAAAGTAAAAGGCAATTAAAATATTTAGAATCAACGGGTACTTTAGCTTAGTCATCAACAGCATGGGCGTTAGCACCAGCCAAGTCTGAGTGTAAGTTCTAACTACAGTCTTAGTAGCCATAGTTCTCAGTACCTTTGTTTTCTCCCCTGTAAAAATAAGAGTGGACTGGAATCTGACTCCTGCTATATTCGGGAAGCTAAGTAAAACTATACATGCAAACAGCTCAGCACAATACCTGGCACAGAATAGCCTTTTGCTAAATTAAGAACAAGAGAGTAGTTGCATGTTGAGATACGGTTATATATAGCAGTCTCTTATATTCACACAAATACAGTGAGTGGAATTAGAAAAGATTTGATTCTGAGGTAAAGTGCTGATTTTCATGAATATGAAGATCAACTTTTATTAATAGCAACTTTGTAACTTAGCAACAGACTCGTGTGTGTGTGTGTGTGTGTGTGTGTGTGTGTGTGTGTGTGTGTGTGTGTTTTACTGGGGATCCTGAGGCATTCTAACTCCAAGCTACACCCCTAATCCTTTTTAGTTTTTTGTTTTGAGAGAGTCTTACTAGAGTCTTATTAGAGTCTCTCTAAGTTGCTTAGACAGGCCTTGAACCTATGATCCTCCTGTCCCAGCCTCCCAAGTACTAGGATTACAGGCATATGCTGCTCTGCCTGGCTTTGCTATGCTCTTTGTCACTCCCCACAATAAAGTGGTGAATTTTTACTCGCCATTTTCAAAATGATCATGCATCATGGGAGAACGGGATCTATTTTAGCAAGGTGAGGAGACTCTATCAAAATTCCTTTTTGGACAGTTCTGGAAAAGCCCTCAGCATGTGAATCTTGGTAAAGAGCTTTCTCTGCCCAGGAAAGACCAGCTTCTCCCTCTCTGCCATGAGGAGGCCTGTGAGTGAGGCTAATCTGATTGCATGTCCCAGTGAGGACTTTATTTCTGGAGAAAGTGATGGAAAGTATAAGTTCATAGCATCTGAGAGAATCCCCAGGGGTTTGACTTGGAGGAAGCAGTATCAGAGACGGCAGCAAATGGTACCCATGGCCAGTTCTGTTTCTTCTGCTGTTTTGCTTCCTTGTGTTAGTCTGGGCTGCCTTTCCAACCCTGCTGTTGAATTAGTGAGAAGAAATGGTTCTTCTGCCTAAGCCCATATTTAGCTTCTCTTGCATTCAACTGAGCCCCCTAGGGATACACCAAGTTTCAGTATATCCTGGCTGCTCTGACTCAGGCCCAAATATCTTCTCTGCTGGTTTCAGAGAGCCACAAGACTACAGCTTTGTTTTTATGAAAGGCTTATTGAGAAAAAATAATCTAACAGTAGTCTTAGAATTCAAGGGCATAAAGAAAAAAGGTTCTGCAGACATGAATTGGCGACTCTGATTTCCCAAGCCCCAGATTTGTGGATAGCACAGACTTCTCGGTTCATTCTCTGCTCTTATTTATCATTTGGTCCCTTGAGTGCAAATATGCAGAATAAAGATGAACACATGTCTCCCAGGTCTTAAGGCCCTGCTCCATTTTCCATGTCCTATTCTAAAAGAACCTGCACACTGTGTCAGCATCCTGTTTCACAAAATACAGCAGTGTATGAAGCCACTCAAGAACATTCAAGGATGATAAAAATGTCATGGGCAACGTGAGCATCACAAATAATTACTTGGAAGCCTCTATTTTAAGCTTTCCCTTGAGACTGTTAAGATGCTAGGCTGAGCACTCCATTACACATTTATCAGAACAGCCAATGAGAGCTTTCCAGTATTTATTGTGTGAAAGGCACTGTCCTATGCATCTTCCATCATGTTCTCACTAGCATTCTTACAGCTATTATCTAAAAGAGTGACTATGAGACTTAGAAGAAAGAAAATTTATTTTCTTGCAGTTTCAGGTTCTCAGGCAAGGCAGCAGGGGGAGGAGAGAGGAAGGGCACATGATCTGTGCTCCTCACATCATGGAGGTCAAGGAAGAGATAACTGAGGGAAAAGAGGAAACATATATAATCCCAAGGCTGCTCCCCAACAACCTGCCTTCTCCAGCCACATTCTACCGGCCTAGGCCACCACTCAGATAAATCCAATAAAAGGAATTAATCCACTTCTGGGATTACAACCTTCAAGACTCAATTTCATCAACTAAAAAACATTAACAAATGGTTCAATTACATCAATGTATAAGCACCAATTTATAAGCTTTTACAGGACTATTCTATATATAATTATAATACATGGGTTAGCTCATGTACTTTTCCCAATGATCTGAGAAGACAAACAATCCTATAATATTTAGCTGACTGAGGAAAACAAACCTTAGAAAAGTTAAGTCACTTGTCCAGAGTCTACACTACCTGGACAACATCTGGTAGATCACATATCTCCAGAGTTTGAAATTTTCACCTGCCATTTTTTCCTACCTCATGCTGGTCTCAGTGTGGCCTCTGTCTCTGTTCTCTCCCTGTATCAATCAGCATTCTCATTGCTATGACCAAAAAAATTCTGATGACCACAACTTAGAAGGAAGACTTATTTGCTCACAATTATGGAGATTTCAGAGGTTCAGTCTACATTAGGCTGGGTGAAGTCTGCAGAGCTCAGGGCATGCACGAGGAGTAGAGAGAGAAGAGTGTGGAGGGCTCTGCTCTTACGTCATGGAGGCCAGAAGCAAGAGGAAGCATAAGAGGAGAAAGGACCATATAGAATCTCCAAGACCACGCTCCCAGGGCACCTCCTCAACTCTGGCCCCAACCTGGCTGCCTTGTTCACTTGAGGTCTGAGCACATTCTAAATTCAAACCATAACACTCCCTTCTTCTTTATGAAAATCACAGCCAGCCCTGCTGTAGGGCCAGTGACTCTGAAAGAACACCAACTGGCCATCAGAGTGACCCCGGTGGGCCAGTGCCACCTCTCCCAGCCTGCTGGCTTCTCGTGGTTCCTGGGCTTCTTACTCTATACAGACAGCATAATTAGGGACTACCCAGCACCTTGCTAATTTAGGGAGTACTCAGCACCTTGCCTATATTCTCAGCATTTTCTTTCATCAGCAGCTGCGATGACTGATAGATTTTTCAGTGTGCCCCACAACGGTTCACGTGCTGGGAGGTTGATCTCAAGATGGTGTTGAGAGGTGTTGGAACCGTTAAGAGGTACAGCCTACGGGACTAATTACCGGCCCCTTCCCTGTGTCCGCCCACCTTCCTGTCTTTCCACAAGATCTCTCCCTCTCACACACATGCTCCCACCATTATGCCGTTAGCTGTTTAAGTCTATGAAGCCACCCAGTCTTGGACTTTCAGCCTCCAAAACTGAGAAAAATAGACCTCTTTTCTTTTTAAAGAATCCAGCTTCAGGTATTTCCTTATAGAAAGGATTGACACCGGAACCTAAAAAAAGAACAGCCTTAACTCAAATCCAAAGTGCCATCCCAGCTGCCTTCAAGCCAGGCCAGAGTCTGTGGAACCCAGCTGAGCCCCCACTGATTCTATTCTGCCTCTTTTCAACCACAACTCTTTGACTACCTTCCCCGACTTTTACCATTTAGTATTGATCTCATATTACATGTGTTGGGGTTGGGTACAGAAATGTTTTGACTGTTTAGGCCTCTTGAGGCTTTTGTCTGGCTTTGCTGAATCAATCTAAGAACATATAAATACAGCTTACTTCTCCTAAGCTTTATGCAGGCAAACAAAAATTGTGAAAAACAATTTTTACTCAGATTTTTTACTCAGTAAAAAAAAAAACAATTTTTACTCATTCTTTTCTCTAATATGCTCAATTAGGAAGTACTAGGGATACCAGAGGGACTCCAGACGATGGAGAAGAAACATCACCATAGCTAGAATGAAAGGATAGAGAGGAAAAAGGCTGAGGTTGATTAATGAATGAGCTACATCCAAATTGGTGTAAAAATATAAATATAGCATGGTTAACCTGGACACTCATTGTTGGGAGAAGGGAAGGGGTACCAAGCACAGTCTGAATGTATATCATTTTCAATATGTTCCACATAAAAATAAAAAAATATATAAAAAAGATAAAATAAAATAAATTTAAGACTCTCTACCCAATAGGGAATTTCTATGAACTCAGAGACACGATCACTTCATTTATTCAATCAAACACCCAATTTATTCTTCTTCTGTTTTCAATTAATCTAGACCCTAAAACCTCCAGGTTTGTGCAACTTCGGCATCAGAGCCAGGATGGTAGACTCTCTTGCTAGTACCTATCTTCCTCTGCAGCTGGGAACACATGGCCTCGAGACGCTGAGCATTTTCCCATCATGGTTAACAGGCACGCTCCATATCCAGGATCCAGGAGAAAACGGACACAAGACTAACGCTGTATAAAATTTCCCGCTGTGAATGTCAGCTCTGAGACACAAGATTTCTGTAATTAGAAGGGAAATATAACCTTAGAGACAGTTTCTCTCACTATGAAATCTTAATTGACAAAGCACCAGAGATAAAGAACTTAGCTATAATAACACAAGGAGTAATATTTATGGGAGAGAAGATTTTGCTCCACCTACAAAAAGTCATGAAAGCTCTGGTAAGAATAATATAACAGCTACTACTCAAAACACATAAAATTTGTAGGGAAGCTACTTAAAGAAGGAATAGCCATAAAATGAAAACGATGACAAGTTATTTCTAACATTTTTGGGATTCCCTTTCGGGATCCTAAATATGTACATTGCACATGATAAAAAAAAATTATTTGCTACTAGAAAAACACCTGATCCTTACATTGAAAAATTCATTCCAAGCTATGCTTTATAGAACTGAGACTGACACACGGCAAATGAGGTCTCACATTTTCCAGGACATCATAGACTTCTTGGACTCTTGTCTTTGGCTTGACTTGACTCACAGGATGTACCTTCATGATCCTAGCACACTCACGTTTAATTTAATATTACCTCTTATTCAGAATCGAAGATAACACAACCTTTGTGTCATTACCACAATGGCTGGTATTTGGGTTTTGGTTTTGGTTTTGGTTTTAAAATTGATATCTCTTGTCATTTTCCTGTTTCCTCATTTTTGGAGAAAACGCCACATATCCATGAAATCATTTCAAGTCAATGGTAGTCATGATGAAGGCAATACTTCACATAATTCTATGTGCATATATGAAATTATCAATAGCAATCTCAGTGACATGTATGGGGAAGGGAGGAAGTGGAGTAGGGTCCAGAGGGCAACACACCAAGTGCTGCGTGTATGTATGTTCTATCAGTCTATACCTTCCTATGATGTATAAATACAATGCACCAATAAAAATACATTAGAAATCATTTCAAGTCAACATAATGTGCTTCAGAAAACAGAAGCCTTGACAACCATCAACAAAGAATGTGCATGGCACCTGTACAGTAGGTAAAGGATTCCTAGATAATGTCTTGCAACCTAAACAGGCACTCCTAATATACATTGTAATGTTCATTCAGCCTCATTTACCAGGATTTATTAATTCCAAATTCCTGATCATTCAAATGAAGTAGATCTTTTGTTCCTTTAATAGATACTGCCTGTCTGGCTTTGCTAGGGATTAAGAAAAGGCAGAGAGCAAAGCAGTTCCCACTGCTGGACACACCTGCCCATGCTAGAAAGGAAGCACACCTGGTGCTGTGGGAGCTGAGCCGGGTCCACAAAAAGGACAGGAAAAGCCGGGCATAGCTATGCCTTGACAGGACTTGGCGACTGAGCACAAGGTTAAGTGAGAAGAAAAACAAGTCCTATGGTTTAAATTTACCTGATTAATTTATGGTGTGAAACATACTTTAGAGGTGGTACCAA
The DNA here is from genome assembly GCF_963383645.1 of Muscardinus avellanarius. NCBI lineage: Eukaryota > Metazoa > Chordata > Mammalia > Rodentia > Gliridae > Muscardinus > Muscardinus avellanarius. The sequence goes on from NC_137803.1 coordinate 58,869,137, forward strand.
AACAATGTTTAGGTCTCATGATTGGCCGAATTATGGTAGAGAATGTATAGATGTCAAAAAATTGTGTATCCAGGTTAATATTTCTGCAGTTTAGGAGTCACAACTTTAAAATAATAGAATGCTAGACAAAAGCACTTTGGCTCATAAGGCAATGGATAAAACTGAGGGCGATATAAAGTAGAGTAAGAAATAAGTCAAATACAGTCTTTTGTTCAGCCCACATCAACTGAAGGCTGTACTTCTTGTCTATAATCAATCCATCTTAATTGAAACGACTTGGCGGCAGGCACAGTGGTGGGCACCTATAATCTCAGAGACTCACACGGCAAGTTCAAGGTCAGACTTAGCAATTTAATGACAGACCTTTTCTCAAAATAAAATTTGAAAAGAGGGCCCATGGTGTGGTGCGGTGGTTGAACACTTGCCCAGCCTATGTGAGGCCCTGAGTTCAAGCTCTTGTACTGCAAATATCATAAAAGTAAAATAAAAAAAATTAAAGCTACTTGGTGGTATCTGAAAATAAAGATATATAATATTTCAAATATTTATTGTCATCAATGTGTGAATATTTAACATAATTTTTGTATGAAAATCAAAATTAGGACTATATATTCATTTTCATTTTATTATACTTGACTTGGTGCGTTGTGATCATACGTCACAATGAGGTTCAGCGGTGGAAACAGGTGCACACAGCATTCGCTGACTCTTCCTCCGAGTCCCACCCCTCCCCTCCCCTCCCCACACATTATTGAGTTGGCACTGATCTTTCATGTATGTGCGTAGCGTTATTGGTAGTGTCTCCTTCATCAAGTCTCCTTCCCTCTCTCTTGCCTTAGACCCCTCCATTGCTCCACTAGGTTTCTCCTCCGTTGTCCTTTAAAATGGTAAGAAGAATTGTAAACTATGTTGGAAATGTTTGTTTTTCTGGCAGTTTTCATTGGCCTGTGAGTAGAAATGTGGCAAACATCACTTGCTATCGGAAATGGTCTTTAAGAAGATCCATCAGCCTCTTTCTGCTCTAGCAACATCTTCCTTCACACGTTGTGCTTGCCTATACCACTGCAATCGCTCTTACTCTGGAGTCAATGAAATTTGTCCTGTGCAATTTGTAAGATTTTCATAACACCCGACAGCTCCTAACAGACTCATTTTTCACTTGTCTCTCCCACACCCCACCACTGTGTGGTCATGTTGACACAGCTCATGGCCCTGGCCTTTCACACACTGCGAGGCCCTGAAGGAGGCTGTCCGTCCATCATGGTGTCAGTGTGATTACAAAAGAGACCCTCCGGCAATGTGCTTCAGAACTGTCCTGCTGTTTTGAACCCTCTGATGTTCCGTATCTAAATAAGCAAAGCTTCACTGCACCTCAGTATGCGTTCTACTGGAAGCCTACTCCAGCCAGCACAGGGAAACGGCCCAGCACAGAAAGACTAATGTGTTTAGGACAACAGTAAACATCATCGACATGCAAAAGGAGGAGCAGGGTCGTCATGAAGTTCCTACGGTGGTTCAAGGCAAGAGTCAGGCTGGGATCCTGTCTGGGTGTTTCAGTAAGGGCAGCTCTTAGTAAAGAGCATGGCACGCCATTAAGACCAGAACAGGTAGAAAGAAGGAGCCCTGTTTGGTCTCCTCAAATCTAAAGAAATTCACACCACTGAGGAATTAAGAGTTCATGAAATAGAAATGGGGTGATGGAAGCCTGTAATCCTAGTTCTTGGAAGGCCAAGACAGGAGAATTGCAGGTTCAAGGACAGCCTTAGCAACTCAGCAATACTCTGCTTCAAAAATAAAAAGGGGGTGGGAGTACAGCTCAGAGATAGAATGCCCCTGGGTTCAATCCCAGAAAAAAAGGAAGGAAGGAAGGAAGGAAGGAAGGGAGGGAGGGAGGGGAAGGGAGAGGGGAAAAGGGAAGGGGAAGGGAGGGGAGGGGAATGGAGGGGAGGGGACAAGGGAAGGGAAGGGAAGGGAAGGGAAGGGAAGAGAAGAGAAGAGAAGAGAAGAGAAGAGAAGAGAAGAGAAGAGAAGAGAAGAGAAGAGAAGAGAAGAGAAGTAGGGGGTTATGGCATGTCCCTGTAGGTCCATCAGTTCCAATAAATGATAACAAGGAAGGCTGAGCATGCATTCTAAATGGCAAGTTTATGATTTCTGGGAAATCACTCAATTGGTTATGAACCTAAATCTCCACCTAAAAAATAACAAAGCGTAACTGAAAAACAAAGTTAAAAACTAGGATCCTCTGAAATTGTTTCTATCCAGGCCCTAGTCCTCAGACAGCTTGGGATGCGTTCTGCTACTGTGTACCAGCTTCCTGCTGGAGGCTGTGCCTGACCCATCTTCTGCTCCATTTCCCTGAACTGCACAGTGGTGCCTCTGTGTGTTCCACTTACAGGAACTCTGCCTGCATTTCCCAGTTCTGCTCCTGATGAACCATGGATGGAATGGGGAGGAAAGTGCACTGCATCCTTTGAACTCTGCAGATGTGCTCGCGGCCCGCCCAGCACAGCAGCTCTAATGGTCCCCTGTGGGTCTATGTAGCAGACAAGCAAGGGTGATCTAGGTGCACAGGACAGTGCTGGCTCAAGGCAAATCCTCTGTCAGCGGGGACCTCAGCACTTATTGCCCATATGACTCATAGCAAGGATGTGGATGCGGCCAAGCTGCCAGCTCACACAGACCCGCCTGAGCAGGTGGAAGACAATCTTTTGGGTTAAGAAATGCCCCATGCTCTGAAAATGGAATCACATCACCAGCCATGACTGTTTTTATCAAATGATCCCAATACACACCGCTGTGTTATCCCTGCTTAGTATAACAGAGGGCAGAGCAATTTACTTTGGCCTCCATCCCAAAATAAATAGGACATTCAGCACCACATTTACCAAAATTTGGAATGAGCGAAAGAGTAAAATCCTCTGCTAGTCAAAAGACAATGCTGAAATTTTTAATCCTAACACGAGAGAGAAATACTGGTTCATAAAGACCAGAAGTATATGGATGGTTATGATCGCTCAGCCACACAGCCTTCCAGTCACAGCCTACAGGATCCTTACTCAGTAATGGAGATCCAAAAAGCATAAAGGACTGTTTGTTAACATAATGAAGGATAGGGAGTTACTGATCATCTGTGCCATGTATTCCTCCTTGCCTGCTGCCATACTCTGCTTTCTATGAGATCCATAGCACCTGGAGCTTTGACAAGGGAGTTCACAGGTGGTCAGGGACCCAGAGCTGGGAAGACACCCACAGGACATGGTTAATTGTGGGGTACAGGATGAGAAATAAAAGGGGATTAGAGGTGGGAAGAAAAAAGAGACATAGAAAATACATGCTGAAGTGAGAAAATACTGAAATTATAGCAAGTGAGACAAGACCAATAAACACCAAGTAGCAAATCACACTTGTCACCATCAACTCAGTGACACGGAGGGAGAACTACCTGAGTTTAGAGAAGGGAAGATACGTCTGGGCAAGAGTGTTGAAAGAACACTTCTTAGTGGGGTTGGGATTTTTAAACAGGTATAGATTTGGGGACAGAAGGAGGGAATAGACTAGTTTTCCGGTAGCAGAAAGTGGTGGGAAAGAAGGAAGATGTCCTATGGAGCTAGATTTTCCAGACACTCAGAGAAATAAATTGAGAAATTTAGACTTGATTCTACAGTCCATGACAAGTCATCGGAGTGGCAAATGAAGAGTGCTTTGGTAAGTGGAAAAGTGGAGGGAAGCCGGGCCTGGTGGAGCACGCCTGTAGTCCCAGTACTTGAAGGGCTGAAACAGGAGGATCACAGGTTCGAGGCCAGACTCAGCAACTTACCAAGACCCTCAGCTACTTAGCTAGACTCTATTCAAAGTATAAAATAGAGAAGTCAGGCATGGTGGCGCACGCTTGTAATCCCAGCACTGGGGAGGCTGAGACATGAGGATCGCAGTTCACAGACAGCCTCAGATACTTAGTGAAACCCTTTTAGACTTGGTGAGACCCTGTTTCAAAATAAAGACTAAAAAATAGGGCTGGGGGTGTAGCTCAAAGGTAGAATGCCCCTGGATTCCATCCCCAGTACTGAAAAATAAAATAAAATAGAAAATAGAAAAATAGGGCTGGGGAAATATCTTGTTGGCAGAATGTCCCTGGGTTAAATCCCCAGTACAAAAAAAAAATGTAGAAGAAAAGGAAAACAAAAGATGGAAAAGAGAACAGATATAATGCCTTTAAGCATGTGGGCAAATAATAGGGAGAAAGCCAAGGAGCATTATCTCGCCTGTGGAGATAACTGTTCCTAGATATATCTAGAAGAAAAGAAAATTAAATCTGTACCAACAGAAGGTAAAAGTAAAATATTGTCTTAAGAACGACAGCTCATGATATACTTGTAAGGCTCAATACCAATCCACAAAACGAGATAGAAGTTACACTAACCACTTTATTCTATTGCATTCTATTTTGTGGTTTATTGTTTTTCAATTCTAGCAGAAGCAATGATGTTCTCATTTTTGAGAGAACCTCTAAGTGATTGCAGCCTTTCCAAGGTCACATAGCTAATAAATGGCAGGGCAAGAAATATAATCCAGGGCTCTTCCAATTCTAAAAGTCTAGGCTGCAATCCAAGTTTAAAAAAAAAAATCCCAAAAGGCTGACTTAGATAACCAACTACTGATGGTAAACAGACACAGAAGAAACAAATCTTGATGCTAGTAGGTCACAATGGCTATTATATATAATATATTTATCTATAGAAAAGTAAGAAGCTATTAGCCAAGTGCTAGAAACATATATTATCCTTCTCATTCTTTATTGCTATCCTTAGGCACATAGAGAAAATACTGCTCATGTGGGGAGGATCATTTCTATCAGAAGTGAAACCTATTTTACTGCAAATAAGAAAGATAAATTTGGCCAGGTGTGGTGGCACACACTTGTAATCCCCGAGCTTGGGAGACTGAGACAGGAGGATCACATAGGTTCGAAGACAGCCTCAGCTACTTAGTGAGGCTCTCAGCAACTTAGTGAGACCCTGTTTCCAAATAAAACATAAAATAGGTCTGGGAGTATAGCCTGGAGGTAGAAAAGCCCCTGGGTTCCACCCCCAGTACCACAAAAAAAAGATAAATTTGTAGAAACAGAAGTAATAATATATACATAAGTTGGCAAATTTATTTTGAAAAAGTGCATAGGTCAACGAGACCTCGATGAGAGGGGAAAAGCTTGCACTCTTGTGCTGGTGACATTGAAGCTAGTCAAGATGGTAACTGGGCTCTGAACAATGGAGGCGTGCTCTCTGTAAGAAGTAACCATGTCGGTGCGCCTCTGCAATGATTCTCCCACGTGGTGACGGCATTCCAAGGGGCCAGGGCAGGTGTAAGTGAAGTGGAGCCACGTAAACCAAGCAACACAGATGCCTCAGCTGCACTCGGGGAGAAGCTCCGGAGTCCACTAAGACACAGCAGCATGATATCACAGCTGGGAGCACCAGTGATATCTGTGTACCACGGGCTTATGAAGGTCACACAGTTCCAGAACTCTGGGGATACAGCAGATTTATATCCAAGCTGTCTTTGTTCATGGTCAGAGCAGATTATTAATGTCTTTTCAGTGATGCTACTGAGACAGAGAAAGAAACCATAGAAAGAAGCTTGATTTTTGCTTCTTAATTAAGGCCTTTAACTGCTTGGATAAAGCTCATCCACATTACCAAGGACAATCTATTTGTTTAACGTCAATTGATCGTAGATGTTAATTATATCTACAAAATGCCTTCAGGGAAACTTCTAGGCTGCTGATTGACCAAACAACTGGATACTGTACCCTAGCTACACTGGCACATAAACTTAATCATCACCGTGCCCTTTGGTGCCCCTTTCTTATGCAGGTTGCTTGCCATACAGCCCTCAAAAACACTTGTCTGTCTGCTTTCTTCAAATTTCACCCTTAGTCTTGTGTCAATCAGCATCCAGACTGTCTTAAAGTCTCAAATACACAAATCACCAAACCTGTCCAAAAACTTGTGGTCTTCCATGGAAGAAAGTACCGGACCATATCAGAGAAGCAGTAAGTTGTTCATGACATATATACATAAAGAGGGCAGATTTAATTTCTGATGTTAATGTCCACACTTAAAGAGTTTCAATTGCCAATGGATGGGCTTTCAAAATCAGATGTGATTATTTTTTAGGTTTGATTTTTAATAAATAAATAATGGTTATGTATGCAACTTAGGTGTCCTAGAGAAGAAATTCTACCTCAAAATAGCATTAAAAACCCTTCCTGAGTTTCTAACCAGTCCTGTAGATTTTGTACTGGCCAGATACCATGTTCACATCAGCAAATTTCTTATAATCTCTCCTCTCTCTCTCTCTCTCTCTCTCTCTCTCTCTCTCTCTCTCTCTCTCTCTCTCTCTCTCTCTATCCTCTCTATCCTCTCTCTTTTCTTTTCTCTCTCTTCTTCTCTTTTCCTCTCTCTCTCCCTTCTCTCCTCTCTCTTTTCTTTTCTCTCTCTCCCTCTCTTCTTTCATTAGTTCTGATCCTGTTTCATTTCTGGAGAGCCTTCATTGATACAGAGGTTAATTCAGTAAAAATTCAAGTGACTAAGAAAGGTTTCCAGGGGGGGTTGTTTGTTTGTTTTGTGGTACTAGAGTTTGAACCAAGGACATTCTCTCTCTGAGCTATACCCCCAGTCCTTTATATGGAACCAGCCAAGATGTCCATTAAAAGACGAATGGATTACAAAACTGTGGGATATGTACACAATGGAATTTTACTCAGCCATTAAAAAAACACAGTTGCAGTATTTACAGGGAAATGGATGTATCTTGAGGACATTATACTAAGTGAGATTAGTCAGTCACAAAACGTAAGGAATCGGATGCTTTCCCTAATATGTGAAAGCTAAGGTGAAAGGGGTCATAGGAGGAACTCCAGATGAAAAAAGGAGATCCTACAGAGGGGCAAATAAGGCGACCTAACTGTGGAGATGGGAGGAGGGGAGAGGGAAACTCTTTAAAGTGCATGATGTACTAATTCATATCATAGTCAACCACTAAACCAAGCATGAGAGGGAGGGATGGGGAGGGAGTGGGGTGGGACTGGGTGGAGGCAGGCTGGGTGATGTGTGCATTTAAGTCTACACAGGGTTTTTTTGCTTCATCATGATGTATAAATACAGTGCACCAATAAAATTTTTAAAAAATTGTTAAAGAATATCCCACGTACTCTTGAGATGAAATCAGACTTGCAAATACCAAAAAAATTAATAATAAAAACAAGATCTCACTGGATTGTTAAAAACTACATTGCTGAGGTTGTCCTCAAACCTGCCATCCTCCCGTCTCGGCCTCTCAAGTACTGAGATTATAGGTATGCACAACCATGCCTGGCTAGAAAAGAGTTTAAATGGTATAATTCTGTGGGGTGTGGTGGCACACACCTGTAATCTCAATACCTGAGGGGCTGAGACAGAATGATTTTAGGATCAAGGCCAGCCTCTGCAACTTAGCAATATCCTGTTTCAAAATAAAAACTAAAAAAAAGATTTGGGTGTATAGTTTGAAGCTATACCAGTACCCCAAAAAATTAATGGTGTAATTCTATAAGACATTATCAAAATTTTATTAAAACAAAATACATTTTAATAAAGTAATCATTTTTTCCCATAAAACCAAGAGACTGGAGAAAAAGCATCTCACTGAATAGATCTTGAGAGGAAAGAATTAACATCAGTGAAGGGTTTTCTTCACAGAACTAAGACAGCATCCACTGATCTCGTGGAGGGGCTCTGTGAGCTCCAGTCGGGGCTGTTCTGTGGTCCAGCATGGCACAAAGGAGCAAGTCCAAAGATGCTCAATATTGGGGAGCTCCTTTAAACCAGGTATCTATCGAGCAGAGGTTACATTTTACTCCTTATCTAGCTAGATGGAAGACTAAGCTGATACTTAAGTAGATGGCCTCTGCTATGTCCAGCGAAGCAGTAAGGCTAGTACAGATGATTCCACCAGGAGTCTCCCGTGGCCGCTGACTTCCCCGTCGGTAAGGACTCAGATGCCATGTAGGAGGACTCTCAGAAATCCCTACAGGGACTCTGCCGGGCGTGCAGCATCCTGCCAGTACTTGTCTGTGTTGTGCACTGCAAACCCACAACGTAAAGTGTTCACATGGTGGTGTTGCTAAACCGAAATCAATTGAAACATTTGGAGATAAGCAGCTCCTGCGGGTGCATTGTAAGTTTAAGTACTGTTTTATATATTGTATAATTCCCATGCGATTATTCACTATTCAAAAACATCAATACCCACAGCAGTTACGCCAGGCCTAGCAGCAGACAGATTAGCCTGTAATGAGGCTTTCTGTCTTGCAAGGTATTAATACAGAAACATCCAAGTAAAAACTTATCTTTTTCACTGCAACCATAATTCCAACTCTTGAGAATTTGTTCCTTGCTTCCAAGCTTAAGCAATTTCAAATTCTTACACAGACTTAAACCCAAATAACCACCCAGGGCCCTCAAAGAAGAACCTTTTTTCTAAATGGTGACTCATTCTGTCTTTTTGTAGCTAATTGAGAACAAATTTTACTAAGCACAGCTCAATTATGCTTTTATAGCTGGGCTGGAGAAGGGCCATCTTTTGCAAGCCTCTTTTCATATCAAAGCAATAAGAACATCAGTACAGACTGTATTTCAGAGTCCTTTTTTGGGGGGAGGGTACTGGGGATGGAATCAAGGGGCATTCTACCTCTGAGCTACACCCCCAGCCCTGTTTTTTCACTCTTTACTTTGAAACAAGGTCTCACTGAATTGCAAAGGGCCTCACTAAGTTGCCGAGGCTGTCCACGAAGCGCGATCCTCCTGTCTTGGCCTCCAAATGCTGGGATTACAAGTGTGCACCACCATGCCAGGCTGAGTCCTTGTTATTTTAAGCCTTCTTCCATCCCTACCTAAATGGGGTCATTGAAACAAAACCCAGACAAACGTTACAGAAATGGTTGAACATACCATTGGCCCACACTGCTGACATCTACACCTGGAAGGGACAGGAGTCTCTACCTCCTTTCCCCATCCTTTGATCTCCCCATGGCCTAACTTTCTCATCTCCACCAAAATAGAAAATGACATGAACGGATGATCCACAAAGGGCCAGATAGTCTACCTACCAAACCAGGGAGCAGGTGATGCTTGACCTGCTGTTTCTAGAACATTGCTGTCCCTGGTGTTCTCTGGGAAAGAATATCTGAAATATCACAAGGCAGGGAGCTGTTTCCTTGCCAAAAACAGCACGAACATCTGTGAGTCATTAAACAGTTGATGTTTGGATTCTCCAAAGGTAGATCTCCAACAAGAATTAGTTACATCCAGCCAGTATTTTAAATGGCACTTTCCACAAGCCTGTCACCACCAACCTCTGGATAAAAACACAGTGGCAGACCAGGCATGGCAGCCCACACCTATCTCAGTACTTGGGGTCTGAGACAGGAAGATCACAAGTTCAAAGCCAGCCTCAGCAGTTTAGTGAAACCCTCTGCAACTTAGTGAGACCCTGCTTCAAAATAAAGAATAGGGCTGAGTCTCAGAGGTAGAAAGGCCTGGATTTAATCTCCAGAAACACACACACACACACACACACACACACCTTGGACAAGGACTCACAGAGTTCCCAAGAGCTCAAGGCCCAGGCCTAGGATGACCCTAGTCTCCCTAAGAGTCCCCACCTGGAAAACTCAAGGCTGCCAAAAGAACTTGCCATTGGTTCAAGAAGCCCCTGAGGAGACAGCCCCTCTCTCCCTGCCTCTGTTGGAGGAAGGACTCAGTGAGCAAACCAGTGGTGCCTCATGATCCAACCCTACCCTGGCACCTGTTGTAATTTCTCATTTCCTGACTCTACTGAGCCTGACCCCCACCTCCTTACTCCCTCTTTCTTCCTTTGAATGCCCAGTTTCCTCAAAGTTTAGTTCACACTGGACTCTTTCCCTATTGCAATAGTCTTTACTGATAAAAATCTGTCCCCACTACTTTAACTAGTATCCGGTTTTATCTTCAGTAGGGCCGAAGACAGCTGTCATTTGAGGGCATTCTATAAGAGAGAGACAGTGCTACAGGGATAATCGCCCTCCAAGCCCTAGCAATTCAAACAACGGCAGTGCATCTCACCCACCTGTAAAGGAGCAGCTCTCCTCAGCCCGTTGCTCTATGGACTGCCAGAACTCGTGCCCGCTTTGCTCAGGAGAAGACGGGAGGATTGTCCTGGGATTCCCACTGTCTAGGCCCAGATGTGGCCCCCGCTTCAGCCATATCGCAGTGGCCAAAACCTATCATATCACTGTATATACTCACACACTGGCTGAGCGTCGTAATCTACCCTCTGCTTTGGACCAAACATAGCAATATGGTTCAAGGACCTGTAAAGTGAATGAGGCTGGCGGGGAAGGTGAACGGCTCGCGTCAAAAGAATCCTTTACTTTCAGTGTCACCTGTTATGACAAATGATCTAGACAGGATCCAGGCCACTGAAGTCCTTGGCCTTTATAAAACATAATGACCCCTTCTAGTTCCTCCCCTCCCAGCTTCACCCACAAATAATCAATCCTTGCTGGATTTGCGGATTTGCATTCTCTCCGCTCTTCTCTCTCTCTCTCTCTTCTCTCTTCTCTCTCTCTCTCTCTCTCTCTCTCTCTCTCTCTCTCTCCCCCCCCCTCTCCCCTCTCCCCTCTCCCCTCTCCCCTCTCCCCTCTCCCCTCTCCCCTCTCCCCTCTCTCCCTCTCTCCCTCTCTCCTCTCTCCTCTCTCCTCTCTCCTCTCTCCTCTCTCCTCTCTCCTCTCTCCTCTCTCCTCTCTCCTCTCTCCTCTCTCTCTCTCTCTCTCTCTTTCTTCTCTCTCCTCTCTCTTCTCTCTCTCTTTCTACACACACACATGCACACACAGTCTTCATTGGCCAAAAAGGGTGTGAGAAGATAAGATTGTAAGAATAAAAAGTAATGATGTGGGTAGGTGTTCATTAACAAGGAAAGAAACTGTGGGTGTAGCTCAGTGGTAAAGCATGTGCTTAGCAGCTGTGAGTCCTTGGGCTCAATCCTAAGCACCAAATGGAAAATAAAAGGAAAAAAGAAAACCACAAACAGGTGTTTTCTGCATGTTGATAAATAAGAAGTCTATGTGCACTAGTACATAGGTTACGTGTGTGTCTGTGCATTTGTTTTCTATGAACATAGGAAAAAGTGAGGAAGAGTATTTCAACATGTGAACGATGAGTGTCTCTGATAGTAATATCATATGTGATTTTTATTTATACTTTTCTTATTTCCAGTTTTTAATTAATATAGCATAAACAGGAGGTATGTACACACAAGTGAATCACGGATAACCTCGCCCCATGTGGCCAGGATCTGTGGCATGCGATGTTTGGGCAGGAGAGAGGACAGGGGGACCAGGCTTTGACAGCATTGCCTGCCAAAATCACTGTCATGCTGAGCCGCACTGGACCCCAGAGGAGAAGCCACGAACATGGATCCCGACTTAAGAAAATGTGTTATTGTGTTCATCATGGTTAGGGGTTTCTACATTAATTTTGATTTTTAAATTATTTTATTGAAAGTGTATGTTTTAAAATTATATCATTTGCAAGAAGATGGAAAGCCCTGGAGAACATTATGTTAAGTGAGATCAGCCAGGCACAGAAGGAGAAGGTACATATGTTTCCTCTAATATGCCCAAACTAGGAAACACAAAGGATACCAGTGGGACTCCAGATAATGGAGGGGAAATACCAGCAAAGTTTGAATGGAAAGATAGGAGAGGAGGAAGGCTGATCTTGATTAATGAGGGTCTACATCTGAACATGTGTAAAGTTATTAATATGACATGGTTAACCTGGACAATCATTGGTGGGAGGGGGGAAGAGAAAATGGGGGTGGGGGGGAGAAGGCACCAAATATAGTTTAAATATATACTATTTATGTTCAATTAAAAAAATGTTAAAAGAAAAAAAAAGAAAGTGTATGTTTTTTAGTTACTAAGTTTTGGGGCACTCTCATAGATTTGGGGCCAAAATCAGGAGCTCACCTGGTCCTACCCAGACCTCACGTAGGAGGAAGAGGGAGCTGTCTGGCCCAGATCTAGGAACCGTAGAGCTGCTCTGAGGAATGACCCCCGCCAGCCTGTAACACACCAGGCCAGGGGTAGGGATAACAGAAAAATGGGTGAAAATGCTGACAAACTCCAGTAGGAGAGATAGCAGCTGTGACTCCAAAACACACGGCAAAACCTTTAACTTGTAAAACCTGCCCCTGGATGATTTAGGAGGTAGTTTAAGTCATTATAAATGTACAAGTAGTTGATCTACAGAGATAAATAGATAAAGAAGAAATATAAAACATCATATATAATACAGGACAAGGTTAATTTTTTTAATGGGAAGGGTACCTGTTTCTTCGGTCCATAACAGGAGTGTCTATGTGTATCTGTCTCTACCCAGCACACAAGTGTTTTTCTGTTCTTATAACGCTGCCCTTTTTAATTGTGACTAACCCACTCTGTGAGCACAGGCAGATGGATCACTCTCTGTGCAGAACAGGATGCCTAGTCCAGCCCCAGCTGAGGATGCTGGTAAACACGGCCACAAGGACTCGTTCAAGGTCATGCACGAGACCTGCCTGTGGTCCGTCAGCACCTTCCTGGCGTCACACAGTCCTTTTAAAGATGCTGGGTTTTATGACTTGGGGTGTAACTCAGTAGTACAGCACTTTCCTAGTACAAGTAAAGCCCTGAGTTCAATTCCAGCATCGCAAAAGCAAAAATTGTTTTTAAAAATGGTAGGATTTTTCTTTCGGGCATCATAGATGCCAACTTCAGGGCAGATCCAGGAGGATTATCAGAATGCCCAAAATAATGCCTGTGCTTCAACTTCTACAAATTAAATGAGAATGGGAAACAGACTAAGTTAATTTAAACAGCTGGCCCCCAAGTCTGCTTTCTAACTCTTCAAAGATAAGGATAAAAGAACTTGAAAAAGCTGAGTGTGGTGGCGCACGCTTGTAATTCCGTCATTCAGGAGGCCCTTTGCAACTCAGTGAGACCCTGTTTCAAAATTTAAAAGACTTAAAAAACAGGGCTGGGGGTGTATCTCAGAGGTAGAATGCCCCTGGGTTCCATCCTCAGTACCACAAAAAAAAAATAAGAAGAAGAACTTGTAAAGTTTGGAAAATATAAAATAATCTTAAAATCAGCAGGTCCATCTGACATGAATTTCCAGAAAACTAGCAGATGATTTTACCAAAACCTCTTATTATTGCAGTCATTTTGAATGTAATTAGTTGCACAAAGACAAGGAATTTCATTTTCTTTGATGAAAATCAGAGATTTTTTTTCCTGTAAATCTGCACCAAAATAAAACCCCCCATCAAGAAAATCCTCCCAATATCTTTAAAATAATGATGCCGTAATTGAAACACAACTAAATTAGGTTGTCACAGGAGAACAAATATGTGGTCCTTTACATTGACAATCAGTTGATTCTTCAGAATTAGTTAATAAATATTATGATCTTTTCAAATGTACACACCTTTTGATCTGATAATTCCATTTATAGAGCTTTATCCCGGGGAAAGGAGCTGAATTAGAAGAAAACTAAACTTTAAGCACAAAGGCATTCATTTCCCTGAACACTTGGAATTAGCATAGTTATCGTATCAAGAGAGACAAGCAGTCTGGTTGGGGCAGCGAAGCATCCATCAATGTCAAATTTAACCTCACTAATGCATAGGTCAGCTCCCGGTAACCTGCCCTTTTGAAAAGGACACTCAACGCTATCACTCTAATCATCTGATAACCCAAGAAATTAACCACTTGTGGCCATCAAGGGAGTTTAACATAGCCCGTGGCTTTTATTTGTCCTTGAAGGAAGTGTCACACACACACACACACACACACACACACACACACACAGCCATGTGCTGCATATAGACCTCTCAGTCATCGCAGACACACAGATGACAGCGATCCCACAGGTTATAAGGAGGCAGAAACATTCACATCACCAAATGACATCAAAGCCTTTATCATTTCATCCTGCAACACAGCACACGTTTGTGGGTTGCTGGCGTGAACCAATCTACTATGCTGCCATGTAAAAGTATAGAGTGCATAAAATTTATACAGGACATAATACTCAACCGTGATAATAAACAATTGTGTTATTAGTTTACACGTTTATCGCTCTAAATTTTTTATCTTTTTTTTTTTTGCAGGTCTGAGGATGGAACCCAGGGGCATTCGACCTCCGAGCTACACCCCCTGCCCTATTTTTTATTCTTTATTTTGAAACCAGGTCTCACTGAGTTGCAGAGGGCCTCACTAAGTAGCTGAGGCTGTCTACGAACCGCAATCCTCCGGTCTCAGCCTCCCGAGTGCTGGGATTACAAGCGTGCCCACCACGCCCAGCTTTCATTATTTTAGAGTATACTTCTACTTTTCTTTGCTTCTTATATATTACTGGGGATTTGTCCCAGGGGCCTTCTACCTTTGAACTACACTCCCAGATCTTTTTATTTTTTTATTTTGAAACAGGGTCTCCTAAGTTTCTGAAGCTGGTTTCAAACCTGCAATCCTCCTGTCTCAGTTTCCTAATACTAGGATTAGTGATGTGAGCACCATAGTTCCAGGTCATCCTTATACTTATTTTTAAAAAATAAATTTAAAGCCGGGCGTGGTGGCGCACGCTTGTAATCCCCGCGCTTGGGAGGCTGAGACAGGAGGATCACGCAGGTTCGAAGCCAGCCACGCGCGCTGGCTTAGGGGACCCTGTTTCCAAATAAAAATGTAAAAATAGGTCTGGGAGTGTAGCCCCAAGGTAGAAGGGCTTCCAGGAACCCCAGTACCACCAAAACAAAAATAATAATAAATAAATAAATTTAAAACATTTACTGTAAAATTGTATGTCTGATGTAGAATAGAAGAAATAGGGAGAAAAAGACAGACAAGATGTAGAAGTAAAATATAATTTTAATAGAAGAACCCAGTGCCAAACTGCCTTAACCTTTATTCATCAAACCAGTCCTCTTTCCCAGGCCTGTCCCTTCCAGATTTATGGGAAATCCATAGGTCCTAGAGTTGACTGGAAAAAAACTCTGATTGCCTTGTGCATTGTTATCAAGACAGATAAGATTTTTGAGGAACATATAATTTAGGACATTCTCTAGTTTACTTGTTAAACAGATAATGAAGAGCTTAATCAGCCTGAAAACCCTAAGAAACCACCAGAAATGCCAGGCGTGGTGGCGCACACCTGTCATCCCCGCGCTTGGGAGGCGGAGACAGGAGGATCACACAGGTTCGAAGCCAGCCGCGCTGGCATAAGAGACCTGTTTCCAAATAAAAAAGTTTAAAATGGGTCTGGGAGTGTAGCCCAGAGGTAGAAGGGCTTTGGGCTTCCAGGAACCCCAGTACCACAAGAAAGAAAGAAAGAAAGAAAGAAAGAAAGAAAGAAAGAAAGAAAGAAAGAAAGAAAGAAAGAAAGAAAGAAAGAAAGAAGGAAGGAAGGAAGGAAGGAAGGAAGGAAGGAAGGAAGGAAGGAAGAAGGAGGGAGGAAGGGGAAGGGAAGGAAGGAAGGAAGGAAGGAAGGAAGGAAGGAAGGAAGAAAGGAAAGAAGGAAGGAACCACCAGGAACTGGTGGACCTTAAGGAACCCTCCGAACCACCTCAGGACTACCAGACAGAGGTCATCCTCACCTGCTTCCTCTGGCCCACCCCTTATGGAAGTCCCCTGTAAGAAAAGAGCCCTGCACGCCCCCAAAAATCTCTCTCACCCTCTGGAGATGGTCTGTATTCCCCTTTGATTGTGTATTTCTTCCTTTCCTAAGTAAACTTCTGTCTATGTCTCTGGCCTGCTGCAATTCTTTTCCATCACATTAGCCAAGGACCCTGTTGATCTGAGTTCCCGAGTTCAGGAATGGATTCATCAACCCCAGCATCCCTGGTTATGTCAGCAGAGGCAACATGCATCTTAGGTCTCTCATCAAGTACTAGGGATGCCAGGCTTGTGGTGCATGCTTGTAATCCCAGTACTTGAGAGTCTGAGACAGGAGATTGCGGGTTCGAGGACAACCTCAGCAGGTACCGAGGCTCTCAGCAACTTAGTGAGATCCTGTTTCAAAAGAAAGAATAAGAAATAGGGTTGGAGATGTAGCTTGGAGGGAGAACGCCCCTGAGTTCAATTTTCAGCACCATAAAAATAAAAATAGAAAAGTACTATGGGTTGAACCTAGGAGGGCTCTACTATTGAACTATATCCCAAGCCCTTTTTCTTTTTATTTGGAGACAGGTCCTTACAAAATTTCCTAGACTAGTCTTGAATTTACAATCCTCCTGTCTCTGCCTCCCAAATAACTGGGAATACAGGTGTACACTACTTGTAATCCACAGTTCGTTCTCTCTCTCTCTCTCTCTCTCTCTCTCTCTCTCTCTCTCTCTCTCTCTCTTTCTTTTTTTTGTGTGTGGGGGTGCTGGTGATTGAACCCAGGGGCATTCTACCACTGAGCTGCACCCCAGCTCTATTTTTTTATTCTTTATTTTGAAACAGGGTCTCACTGAGTTGAAGAGGGCCTCACTAAGCAGCTGAGGTTGTCCTGGAACCTCTTACCACACTCTTGACTGCTCCTGGGCTTGGTTTCTGTCTCCTGTGATTTTGTTCATGGCGGCCCTCGGAGCAGCAGGCCACACCATATAAATCATAAGGCAGCCGAGGCGCATGGTCGGGTGCATTCAGGCTTGTGTCTGTCACTCCATGATGCGTCCACAGCAAATCCCCAGCACGTCTCAGAACACTCCTCCGCGGTTAGGCGGCTCGTGACTACACACGCGCTCACACCAGGACGGCGCCACTGCACAACACGGTAGAACACAGTTCAGTCGAGACTCAGCACCTCCCTCGGCAGTGCCCACACAGAGACGCCTGGTAAATACCGGCTTTTAAAAGTTCACGTTCCGGCCGGGCGTGGTGGCGCACGCTTGTAATCCCAGTACTTGGGAGGCTGAGACAGGAGGATCCAGGTTCGCAGCCAGCCTCTGCTACTTAGTGAGACCTTGTTTCAAAATAAAGAGTAAAAAATTGAGCTAGGGTTGTAGCTCAGAGATAGAATGGCCCTGGGTTTCATTCCCAATACTGCAAATAAATAAATAAGTAAATAAATAAATAAATAAATATTCATGTTCCATTATTTAATAGAAACTAAAACAGTGTTTTGTATACCTGTGGATGTAACAGCTGGTTTGAGACTCCTAAAAGTTAAGATCCTGTAGCACTTTAACCCTGGTTTTTTGTGTGGTGAGTAATTTCCTTTTGTTTGGGGTTAGAGTTTTGCACTTTATCTGACTAATAGGTAAGAGAGAGAGAGAGGAAACGACTATTTGTCAGAGTTTTTCTTTGTTTCTTGTGGTACTGGGGATGGAACCCAGGGACATTCTACCTCTGAGTTACAACCCCTGCCCTATTTTTTATTCTATATTGATTTGAAAAAGGGTCTCACTGAGTTGCAAAGGGCCTCACTAAGTAGCTGAGGCTGTCTGCGAACCGTGATCCTCCCGTCTCAGCCTCCTGAAAGCTGGGATTACAAGCGTGCGCCACCACGCCCGGCTTTTTCAGGTTTTTTAAGTGAACAAAATGAGACACAAATGTACTATTTTAATTAAGAAAACTTGGTGGTGCTGCCACCATGTAGTTAGATGGAAAAAAAAACTTTAAAAATAGGAAAAGAAAAAAGTCAGCAATCTTCTAAACGTCTGCTCTGAAGAACTGCCATTTCTGAAGTTTGCCTGGAATTTCTTTGCAACAGCTCAAAGCGCCACCTGGTGTCGAGACAGAGAAGCAGCAAGTGGTTCTCAGGTGTGGCGTCCCCGGGCGTTTCTCTGCCTCTCTTTCCTTTGTCAAGGAATCATGAACTGCACCCTTTATCTCCTCTACTCGTTAACAGGAAAGCTGTAGGTGGAGCCCTTCAAATCGCCAGCATTGACAACACTAGGAACCACGGGGAAACGCGGCTCTTTAACATTCCAGCAATGAGCCTTGCATATTTACCTGTAAATTCAAGTATGAGTAGATAAATGAGCTGGTGTGGTGGGGCAAGCCTGTAATCCCAGTACTTGGGAGGCTGAGGCAGGAGGATCGCAGGTTCGAGTCCAGCCTGGGCAATTTAGCGAGCTCCTTACCAACTTGGTGAGACCCTGTTTCAAAATTAAAAAAACTAATAGGGCTGGGGGTGTAGCTTGGAGGTAGAGTAACTTTGTGTAATACACACACACACACACGCACACACACACACAAAGAGTAGATAAGCACTGTTAGTTCAAAAGTCCATAAATATCCTCCAATATAAGAATGATTAAATTAATATGTAGCCGTTTAACAAAACTGTCACTCAGAAGTTAAAATGACACAGAGGGAGGGACAGCGCTGTGATATCCTGCTAAATGAAAAATAATAAGTTGCAAACAGCACATAAAGGATGTTTTAATATTGTTAATCATAACCATGTTTCCCCATGAGAAACACCATTAAGATTTTCCTTTTTTTCTTTTTGTAAGTACATAATACTTTTGCAATAAAACTGCAGTTCAATTTTTTAACCAAAGGTAAAAGTATAAATAAGAAAACTGGAGCCAGGCGTGGTGGCGCACGCTTGTAATCCCAGCATTCGGGAGACTGAGACGAGAGGATTGTGGTTCGCCAACAGCCTCAGCTACTTAGCGAGGCCCTCCGCAACTCAGTGAGACCTGTTTCAAAAAAATTTTTAAAGACTAAAAAATAGGGCTGGATGTCTAGCTCAGAGGAACAATGTCCCTGGGTTCCATCCCCAGTAACACAAAAAAAGAAGGAGGAGGAGGGGGAGGAGGGAGAGGAGGAGGAAGGGGAAGGGGAGGAGGAAGGGGAAGGGGAGAAGGAAGAAGAAAATTGGGAGCTACTATTCTGTCCTAAGAGGGAATTTTTATAAAATTAGGTAGGGAGAAATAATTTTAAATATCAACTTTGTACCATGTGATACATTTCCCTGCTCATCTGCCCACCATCTCACTGTAACTGGATCTATTTGAACACTCCCCTCCCGCCCCTGCAGAGCCGATGTGGGCCTCGCAGGCGGGCACACACCGCATAGTAGACATTCAAATCAAGTATTCTCATCCTCTGTTCTGCTAGCCCAATGCATCGAAACTACTACTCAGCACCCAACTAGGTCCTCTTTAAAGCAAGTAGTGTGTGTGTGTGTGTGTGTGTGTGTGTGTGTGTGTGTGTGTTTACAGTACTGGGGATGGAACCCAGGCATATTCTACCTCTGAGCTACACCCCCAGCCCTATTTTTTTATTCTGTATCGAAATAAAAATAAAATAGGTTGAAATTGAGTCTGTACGCCGTAGCCCTTTCCTTCGCCTCCCCTTCCCCACCACTGCACCAGCTTCTTTCTCGGGCTCAGTCACCCCCTCTGATCCATGCCTCATCACAAACCAGACCAAGCTCTCAGCCTCCCTGAATGAAGTTTTCTCCGCGGTTAGCCATCAGTCAGGAAGTACTGTAGTCCCTAGTCCACCTCGGAACGTTCTGAGCCTGTCGCCCTACTGTGCTCCTCAGAGCGGCTCTGCTCTGAATCACATTCCCCTCCAGGCTGCAGGCTGCACACGTTCACTCTAACAAGGATCATTGGAGGCTGGGCCCTGCACATCCTTATGATGGACTGTGAGCCTGGGAATTCTTTCCTCTCTGTGTGTTTGTATGTGGTACTGAGGACTCATTCCACTGGGACTGGACCCTGAGCACATCCCCAGCCACTTGTATCTTTTATTTTGAGATAGGGTCTTACCAAGTTGCCAAGGCCGGTCTTGAACTTGTGCTCTTCCTGCCTCAGCCTTTTAAGTAAGGGGGTTAAATCCATGCCCCCCCCCCCGTGTCTCACTCTCCTGCATCTTTAAGGAAGGTTTAAGAATTTCACAAATACCCAAGTATGCCATAACTACTACTTGTCTAAGGGATACTTTCAGTTTTTAACCCAAATGACGGTCAGCAAGTCAGTCCTCCCCCTACCCTTGGGTCCTAAAGGCACTAATGTGTTAAATTAATCAGAAGTTAATCCGAGTCGAGAAACACTACAGAGTTCAATTAAAATCATGGGTGCTATAGTTGGGATGCTAAGTGGTCTTGTAGTAATGGTGCGGGCCCAGCCTAGTGCTGTTGGGAAGTGGAGAACCTCGAAGTGTGGGGCCTGGTGGGAAGCGGTTGCATCATGGCAGTGTGCCCTCGGAGGGGGTACTGGACTGTGCGCCTTCCTTTTCCTCTCTTTTCCATTTCTGGGCCATGTGGTGAGTAGTTATTCTCCACGAGGCATCCTCACCACAAGCCCAAGGGCAACGGACCAACTGATCATGACTGAGATCTCCAAAACTGAGAGCCAAAGTAAGCCTTTTCTGTTTATAAGTTGATTATCTCAAGTGTACATTATAGTAACAGAAAGCTAACACAGTGACTACATGCCAAATGAAATTTTTAAGACATATCTAATGGCTTTTTTCCAAAGCTTTAAAAACAGTATATAAGTATTATATATTGGATTCAATTATATATTATTCAGGATGGTATATGGCAATGGAAATACACAAAAATTAGATTAATTTCCATTTTTTCCTTTTATGAAAAATTATAAAGACCAAGATTAAAGGGGAAAAAGCAAAATATATAATATGTGAGTAGTTTGTTGCTTTTAAAGATTTCAAATATCCAACTCAGAAAATTTATATCATGTGGGACTTGCATATATGCTTACAGAATCACCATACAGCCCTGTGGGGAAATCTACAACAAAGTTGAAAATTTGGAGAATTAAAAATCAGTGAATTTTCCAAGTTTCAAAAAGTAGTCAAGATTGAGGAGCTTGATATTAATAACCAACAATACTTTAGAACTAGTTATTAAAGACACAATTTTTGTGCATTGTTTTTAAAAGGCACTCAATGGTAGCAAGCATGTATCCTCTAAAATTAGGCCACTTAAACTGTGTATATTTTTCTTTTTTCTTTTCTTTTCTTTTTTTTTTTTTTTTTCTTTTGTAAAGGCATCAGCTAAATGTGGTGTACTGGGAATCAAGATCCGTGTGTGTGTGTGTGTGTGTGTGTGTGTGTGGTCATGGACAGGTCGTTTGACCTGGGACTAAATAAACAAAGTGTTTCTCATACAATCACTAATAGCTGTCTGGCTACAAGGGTTCTGTCGGGAAGACATTTTGGGAAAACAGTCAAACACACATGGATGGGTTTTATTACAGAAAACTTCTCAGCGTCCACGCATACTCTGAGTTTCCACGAGTGGGTCACCCTGTACAGAAGTTTCCTACTTGATCAGCCAAAGAATATTTTTTTCCAGAGCATCCTACAGATATATAATGCTGAAGAACTCTGAGAAGTGCTGCCAGAAGACTCATCAGATCTAGCATTTTATGACTATAGTTAGTTAATTATGAACTATGAGGTCAACATGGCCACCATGGCCACAATAAATCCCACTTTAGGAAAGTAGTGACAATTTTTTACACAAAGAACACAGAAACAATTTTAAATCATATTTTAACTCAAACTTATATATTAAGTGATTCAAAACTCAATTAAATTTAAAGTAATTTTAAGGCAACTCCAGCTTGAGTTAAGCTTATTTTTCTATTAGTTTTTGTTCCGGGAGAGATTAGACTATATCTCCTGACCAGCAATAATTCATTCCATTTAAATTGAATGTTAATTCACTTA
>NC_137803.1:58893393-59053393 GCF_963383645.1 Muscardinus avellanarius
GAGACAGGAAGATCGCAGGTTCACAGCAAGCCTCAACAACGTAGTGAGACTCTGTTTCAAGATAAAAGAATAAAATAGGAATACTTGTGTAGCTTGGAGCATAATGCCCCTGGGTTCTATACCCTGTACCACACACACACACACACACACACACACACACACACACACACACACACAAAGATAGAGGATATTTTTATTGTATGTGGGGTTTTGTTTTGTTTTGTTAAACAATAGTAAGACTCTGACTTGCTCAATTTAAAAATAATTCTTCTCTTTGGAGAATGTTTGTAGTAGCACCATTTGTAATAGCCAAATTTGGAGTCAATTCTAATATTCCAAGGTAAAATGGGTGAATTAATAATCATACATTTATATAACAGAATACACAGCAAATAGCCAAGCATGGTGGCACACGCCAGTACTCTTGGTGCATGAGAGGCTGAGGCAAGAGGACTGCAAGTTCAAGACCAGCCTCAGAAACAGTGAGACTTTCAGCAACCTAGTAAGACCCTGTTTGAGAACAAAAAAAAATTAAAAAGCTATAGTTTGGAAGCAGAATACCCTTGGGTTCAACCTCCAGTAACACAAAAACAAACAACCAAACAAAGACAGCATATAAAAATAATGCATTTTTTGCAAAAATGTGATGAAGTCTTTCACAAAATATTGAGGGGGGAAAATAAAAAGAGAGAGCACACCACATTGTTTGATTTATAGGAAGTTAAAAAATAAACAAAACTAATTTATTATTATATAGGCCAGGAAAAATAGTCACGCTTTCCTTAATTACTGTCGCAGGGTCCATTTTAATGACAGTCAGATGATCCTGCCTCCATCACGGCCACCGCTCCCTTCTTCCTCTCATCCATCTTAATTTCTGCCACAACATTCACCTCTCTGAGCCCAAGTTCTACACATGCCTTTCTAGCCAAACTGCAACCCTATAAAGTCTCTCCGGAAATTTTGTGTACGATTTGCTGAACTCAGGCATTAACATCCATAATGCAGTCTGGATACTCTGATGTTCTGATATTTCCTCCACCAGCTAAATCATCCCATCATCTTTAAATTCTGTCTCACACATAGTTTCAGGACATGGGCAAATTGCTGAAAAGGTCTTTGTTGGAATATAATGTGTGTGGCTTCCACTTTCCTATGGAGTCCTCTTTGCCCTTTGAAATCTCCCGAGAACAGTCTCTGATGGCCACCTTTCTAGCCACATTCTGGACTTTCCGACTTCAAAATTCACAAAACATGTGGTCAGACTTAGAAAGAGCAGTGACCCCTCTCCTCTGATACTCATTTCTGGCTCAGTCAACATTCTTACTGATGTATTCCAAAACAACTGACCACACAACTTAGAAAAAGGAACATATATTTTCTCACAGTTCTGGAGATGTAAAGATTCAATCCATGTCAGGCCAGGTCTGCAGAGCTCGGGTTATGATGGTGGTAAGAAGAAAGAAGAGCACAAGGGCTCTGTTCCACATATCACAGAGGACAGAAGCAGAGAGAGAAAGAGCAGGGGAAGGTGAAGTCTTATATAGTCCCCAAGGCCACACCCTAGAGATCCCTTCTTAACAACCAAGATCTGCTCTCCACATTGCTGCCTTGTTTCC
The DNA here is from genome assembly GCF_963383645.1 of Muscardinus avellanarius. Taxonomy (NCBI): domain Eukaryota; kingdom Metazoa; phylum Chordata; class Mammalia; order Rodentia; family Gliridae; genus Muscardinus; species Muscardinus avellanarius. The sequence goes on from NC_137803.1 coordinate 58,895,013, forward strand.
CTGAGGCCTAGGGGAACATTTTAAATGCAATCCATTACAACTCGTTCCCAAAACTTTCCCCAAACACTCAGTTTAAATAGGAAAGGTAATGGTGAAATTCAGCTTTGTTTTCTGTACATGAAGTCTCAGTTCTTGAGATTCATAAGTCATATGATCTGGCAATGGTCTCTGCCACTTTCTCTTAGCAGAACAGCAGCCAGAGCCTGTTTGTTATTTACATAAATGCAATTCCTATAGATTAGCCAACTTAGAAAATAGAACCAAAATAAATCAATCTCGAGACAACCAAGATATCTGTAACAAAATTAAAACGCACAACACATCTGATTTCATAACCAACTCAGTCTATTATTTTGGGGTTTGTTTTGAGAGATAACCAGCGATGGCTTAATATCTGGCTGGGGCACATTGGCTCTGCAGAAAGTCTGGTCCGATTTTGCTGTAACAAGACATGAATCGTGAGTTATGGTTTGGATCTGGAACGTGTCCTGAAGGCTCACATGTGTTGAAGGCTTGGTCCCCAGTGTAGCAAAGTTCAACAATAGGGTTTTGGGGATGTCACTGAATCATCAAGGTTTTGACCTCATCAATGGGTTAACCCACTAACTCATGGCTGAAGGGTCTGTGGGCGGGTGATGGAAACTGTGGGAAGTGGGGCATAGATGAAGGGAATGGGCCTTGAGGGTGTGCCCTTGGGGGCTATATTTTGTCCCCATTTCCTTTCTCCTCTCTGTCTGCTCCCTGACTGCCATGAGGTGAGCATCTTTGCTCTGCCAGGCCCTTCTGCCATGATGTCCTTCCTCACTGCCCAGCCAGAAACAGTAGAGCCAGCCTACCAGGGGCTGAAACTATGACCCAAAATAAACTTGTTTTCATCAGGCTGTTTTTCTTGAGTACTTCATCACAATGACACATCTGACTAACATACTCCAAAACACCACAGAATCAGGTTGGATTCCACGAGAAGTAGATTCTGAGACAAGAACTTCAATCAAAGTGATTTGCTGAGAAGCCTGTCCATGTCCAAGGAAGCACCGACAGAGAGGTGGGGAAAGAAGAGAGAAGGAAGGGACCCATGCACCTGGACTCCATCAGAGGCCACTGGTAGGGGTGGGAACGTGCCTCAGACCTGGCCCAGGGAGGAGCGAGAGGACGGCAGTACCTATCCCCCAGCTTTTTCATCGTTGCTTGTTGATTCCAGCTAGCCCCTTACGTAGGCTGAGAACACAGCTCTGGTAGAAGACACACACAGGCAAAGAGTGAAGAATGCGCAGCGAGAAGCCATCTGTGCAGAGAGAAATGGCAAATGCTGAGGACATATGGGCAGAGGTGACCGCGTCAGCTCCTCTTGCTCCTCAGTGGAGCATTCCTGGGCGTGTGTGCAGCGCGAGTATCATCAAGTTGTGGCAGCAATGGCTAGTCAGTTAAATAAAAATTAGCCAAGACAACCTACCACACACCAGCAACTTGCTTTAACATTGAAAAGCACTGTAGGGATCAGTCATTCTTTCTTTTCTTATTTCTTAGGCTGTAGACCACCTATGACCCAAGTCGAATGATGAAAATCTTTTGTTTTTCTCAGGGGGAAAATCACTCTGAGTCTTCATATGCAGCCAGAGTCTTTTGGAAGCCAGGTGTAGTGGTACACACCTGTAATCCTAGTACTTGGGAGGCTGACACAGTAGGATCACAAGCTTGAGGACAATCTCCACAAATTAGAGTGACCTTCAGCAATGCAGCAAGACCTTGTTTCAAAGTGCTGGGAGTGTGGTTTGGAAGTAGAAAGCCCTTGAGTTTAGTCCCCAGTCTTACACACATGCATGCACACACAGTCTTCCTGGTCAGCTTCAGCAGAATAATGAGAAAATAAGGAGTTATATATGGTGTCAAGGTGTTCAGACACAGTTAGAAAAATTACACACACACACACACACACACACACACACACACACACACACGTACATGCCCACACACATATACACACACTTCTCTTTTAATTAAAAAAAAACTGATTGGAAACAAAGAGAATGCTAAACTTTAAATGACTCTATTATGAGGTGTTTATAATACATTACTTAAAGCAAGTAAAAACATTATGAAATCTAGTAAGATTCCTGATCTTTCTGAAATGGCACTCTTGGAGTTTATTAATTGGATATGCCCTCATTCTTTCAACAGATATAGTCAGCATCATGTCATTTCCCTTGCCTGCCTCCTCCTCCTGGTTTTTGTTTATTATATTTCTCTGCTGTCAAGATACAAGAATTTATATTCTTCATTTGGGCCAGAATTTTTATAATTATGTAATTTCCTCTTTACACTGGTGTGAAGACATTGCTCTCCAGAGCTTGTGCTTCAACCTCTCTGTTCCTAAAGGATTATTTTACATTCCTCTTTTACATGGCTTAAGCTCTTGCTTCAGCAGATTCTTTTTTTTTTACAAAGGGCACGTGAGTTTTGATAATTCTTAAGATTTTATTTTATCCAGATGTCATAGTGCACAACTGTAATCTCAGTACTTGGGAGACTGAGGAGAATTGCGGGTTAGGGACCAGCTTCAGAAATTTAGCAAGACCCTATTTCAAAATAAAAAATAAAATAGGGCTGAAGGTGTAGCTCAGAAGTAGAATACCCCTGCATTTAGTCCCAGCACCACCATCCCCTACCCCCCCAAAAAAGATTTTTCTTTATGCTTGCTTTAATTCCTTTTGTGTGTATGTGGTACTGGAGATTGAACTCGGAGCATTCTACTTTTGATCTATACCCTCAGCATGATTTTATTTATTTGGAAACAGTCTCAATACTTGCTGAGGCTGTTCTTGAACCTATAACTCTCCTATCCCAGCCTCTGAAGTACAGGGTAATATCCTCCCTTCCCACACTCCTTCCTCCAGATCGCCTTTATAGCCTTATTGTCCTCATGTCAGGGCCCTGAAGCAGTCTGGTGTCAACCTGAGAACTGACCTTTATAAATGACTTGCTATCAGTCTAGAATTTTAAGATCGTTTTTTTCATTCTGGAAGTTTGCCGTTGAACACCTTGTATAGTTTCCTATAATATATGACCTAAACATTTCTTCCTTCCCTCTCCTCTCCCCACACCTTTTTCATATCTATGAGGGTTCCACTTTTACTTGAAAGGAGTCTCTTCTCTGAGTTCACCTATTTCTCCCCAAAGCCATGTTTATTACTGTACAGCCTGAAAATAAAGGACAAAGTCACGCACTCTGTTCATCTTTCTTTGCACTAGTTCAGGAATCTGTGCACATACCAATATGGTTTCTGAGAAATGGAAGAAAAAGACATGGACATCCCATGCTTCACTGGGACCTTCATTTTGCTCCCTCGTGAGCTCCTTTTCTTTCCTTAGCTGCTAGTATGATTTGGGTGAGTCCTCCCTGAAGTCCATATGCTATAGGTTTGGTTCCCAGAGCGGCGTTACTGGGAGGCGATAACCTTTAGGAGGTGGGCCTTACAGGTGCTATTTGGGTCATTGGAGACACGCCTTTGAAGGCGGCGTGGGATGCCAGCCTGACTTCTTCTTGCTTCCTGGCTTATGATGTAAGTGGTCTGCTCCACCCCGTGCTCCAGAGAGGCTCGGCATCCTCAACAGAGGTCCAAAGCCATGGGCCCACCCAACTTTAGACTGGAGTTTTCATAACCATGAACAAAAATAAGTATTTTCTCTTTATGAATTCACTGTCTCAAGTATTTCCTCAGAGCGATGTGACACTGACTAATACAGCTACCAGTTTTTTTTGTTGTTGTTTTTTGGGTTTTTTTGGTGGTACTGGGGTTCCTGGAAGCCCTTCTACCTCCGGGCTACACTCCCAGACCTATTTTTACATTTTTTATTTGGAAACAGGGTCTCCTAAGCCAGCGCGCGCGGCTGGCTTCAAACCTGCGCGATCCTCCTGTCTCTGCCTCCCAAGAAAATACTTATTTTCGTTCATGGTTATGAAAACTCCAGTCTAAAATTGGGTGGGCCCATGGCTTTGGACCTCTGTTGAGGATGCCGAGCCTCTCTGGAGCACGGGGTGGAGCAGACCACTTACATCATACGCGGGGATTACAAGCGTGTGCCACCACGCCCGGCTACAGCTACCAGTTTTTTAAAGTTAATGGCAGTGAGCTCTTTCTCCTTTCCTTCTCCTCCTCCTTTTTCCTTCTTTATTAAGTAGGTTGTCATTTTATGCCATACTGAGACGCAGAGTGTTAGAAAAATACATGCACACAACTCTGGTTGCCTTCCCCACCGGGTCTCCCAACACACACAGAAAGTCTTTGACATTGGAATTGGCAATTTTGTAAACGTTCCTGGCATTATTTCTACTCTGCGTTCCTTATGACTTCATCTCCCTCTTTCCTTCCCTATCATTTTCAGACTCCCCTGGAGTCTCTGCTCATCTATCTGATGTCGCCCTTATTTTCAAATACCTCTCTAGCTTCCTCATATAAGAGAGAACATACATCTACTCATTCTTTGGGATTGGGTGAAACTCACTTAGTATAATATCCTCGAGTTTCATCCATTTTCCTACAAATGGTGTACTTTTGTTCTTCTTTATGGCTGAGTAAAATTCCACTATGTCTATATACCAAAATTTTGTGATCCGTACATCCATTGATGGCTCATTCGATAGTTTGTCTATTTTAAATTTTGCTGCTATGAGCATGAATATGCAACTCTGATTATAGTATTTTTATTTCATTTTCTTTGGAAAGATGCCCAGCAGTGCTATCACTGGGTCGTGTGGCAGTTCCTGTTCCCATCTTCTGAGAAATCTCCATACTGATTTCCGAGGTGACTCTACTAGTTTGCAGTCCCACCAACAGTGTAATAGAGTTTCTATTTCCCCGCATCCTCACCAACATTTACTATTATTATTCGTGTTCTTGACAGTTGCCATCCTAAGTGAAGTGAGCTGGAATCTCAGTGTACTTCTGATTGATTTGCATTTCTCTAATTGATAAAGATGATGAACATTTTTTCATCATATATTTGTTAGCCATTTGTAGTTCCTCTTTTTTCTTATTTTGAAAAGTGTCTATTCAGTTCATTGCCCGTTTTAATTGGGTTATTTGTTTTTTGTGTTTAGTTTTTTAAGCTCTTTATGTATTCTAAATATTAGACCTTTGTCTACTGGGTAGTTCCCATTCTGTAGGCTTTCTCTGTAGATTCTTGATGGTTTCCTTTACTGTACAGAAGCTTTTTTATTTAATGCTACCCCATTATTTGATTCTTGTTTTGATTTCCTGAGCTTTCAGGATCTTATTGAGGAAGTTTCTATCTGAACCTATATGTTGAAGTGTTGGTCGTATACCCTTTTCTAGCAGTTTAAAAGTTTCTCGTCTAATTTCTATGTCTCTGAACCACCTTGAGTTGACTTTCGTGCAGGGTGAGAGGTTAGAGTTTAGTTTAATTTTTCTGCATATGTATAGCTAGTTTCCCAGTAGCATTTGTTTAAAATACTGTTCTTTCTCCAGTGTATGTCTTTGGCATCTTCATCAAAACTCAGCTGGTTATGGGGCTTTGTTTCTGAGTTTTCTATTCTATTCCATTGGTCTATGAGTCTCTTTTTGTGCAAATATGATGCTGTTTTTATTACTATCACTTTGTAATACAGTTTGAGGTCTGATACTGTGGTGCCTCTGGCATGGTCCTTATTTCTGAGAATTGCTTTGGCTATGCTGGGTGTTTTGTTTTTCTATGTGAATTTTATAACTGATTTCTCTAGATCTGTGAAAAATGACGATGGTATTTTGATAGGGATTCTGTTGAATGTGTAGGTAGCTTTCGGTCAGATGGCCATTTTGGTTATATTTATTCTGCCTATACAAAAGCATGAGAGGTCTTTCCACCTTCTGATATTTTCTTCAATTTCTTTCTTTAGTGATTTATAATTTTCATTATAGAGGTATTTGACCTCCTGATTACATTTATTTCTAAGCATTTTATCTTTTTGAGGTAATTGTGAATGTAATTACTTTCTGTATCTCTTTTTCAGTGGACTCATGATTGGTGTAAAGGAATGCTAATGATTTCCATAGGTTTATTTTGTATCCTGCTACTTTGCTGAAACTATCACCTCTAGAAAATTTCTGGATGAGTTTATTGGATCTTTTGTGTAAAAGATCGTGTCATCCACAAAGATAGTTTCAGTTCTTCTTTCCCTATTTATATTCTTTTCATTCCTTTTTCCTATTTGATTGCTGAGGCTAGAGTTTTGAGTATTGTGTTGAATTGGAGTGGTGACAGTGTGCATCCTTGTCCTGTTCCTAATCTTAAGGGAAATTCTGTCCATTTGCCCTCATTCATAGTGATGTGGGCTTTGGGTTTGTTGTATATAGCCTTTATGATGTCAAAGTAGGTTTCTTCTATTCCTGATTTCCTCAGTGTTTTTATTTTTCATATTTTTTGTGCAGAGGATTGAAACCAGGGGCATTCTACCACTAAGCTCCATGCCCAGCACTGTTTTATTTTTATGTTAAAATGGGGGCTTGCTAAATTGCTGAGGGCCTCGCTGAGTTGCTGAGGCTGGTATCTTAGTCAACATTCTTACTAATATAATCCAAAACAACTGGTCACACTACTTAGAGGGAGAAAGATTTATCTGCTCACAGTTTTCTGGAGATTCTGGGTTCAGTCTATATGCAAGCAGGGTCTGAATCTCAAGGCATGTTGGCATGAAGAGGAGAGAGAGCAGGCACAAAGCTCTCAGATCATGGAAACTGTAAGAAAGGGACAGGGGGAGGAGGAAGGATCTAGAATACCCAAGGCCACACCCCCAGGGTCCCCTCTTTAGCAAACAAGCCCTGCTTCCAACACTGCTACCTTGTTTCTGTAAGGATTAAGAAGATGTTCTAAACCTAAACATTTTCAGCTGTCCTCAAACCTAAAATCCTCCTGTCTCAGCTTTTTAAGCACTGAGATTACAGGCATGCTCCACTGCACCTGGCTGACAGTGAGCTTTTTTCTATTGATGAATAGTTTTTTTCTGGTTTTGCTATTTGGGTTCTGTATTTGGAACATTTTTTCTGTAAGGAAGTTTTAGTCTTCTATTTTGAGATTTTTAAAATGTATATTCTCAGGCTCCCTAGCTGATTTGCATACTCACAAAAGTTGAGACCAGTGATCCAAGCATTCTTGTGACCCCCAATACTCCCTTCTCTCTACCTAGTTTATATTTATCCTTCCTGAGACTTGGTGCAACCTCATCTGCTGAAGAAGAATATAATCTTCTCTGGCTACACACTATTGTGAGCTTGTGGCAAAAAGATAAATGAGGTAATGTGCACTGGCATCGTTTAGGAAACTTTCTCACACTCCAGGGGAAAGACACTATTGCTGTTTTCCATTTTCTCCTTACATGAATATTTACATCTGTGTATGAACTATGGTTGCAAAGCTAGCTTCCTTTGTCAGAAATTTCCTTCTCTACTGTATTTTACTAGAATTGATATTACAGCGGGTAAAATAAAAGGCACTCCCTTTTTATTGCTTTCTCATAAAGCCCTTAAAACAGCCTTGAAAACACCCAGGAGCTCATTTCGAGTGACATTAATTCGATGATTATTTTTAAATATTTGAGTCATTTATTTGTAACCTGGAATCCCACCACAGGGACAGAGTAGGGAGCTAAAAGCTTTCAAAAAGACAAAGAAGATGGGGGTAAAAATGAGAGCCAGGAGCCAGTAAGTTGCTTTGCATCTCTTTGTAGCACTGATTGCACTGGATCGATGATTACAGGAAAACAACGTGAAATAAAAGGATGTCTTTCAATTCAGCTCTGGAGACAAGCAGAGCAAAAGGTGAAAAGCTGAACACATGGAGCCTGAAGCCTCATGTACACATTAGCTTGCACTCAGTCCAGGGGTAAAGGACAGCACATAAATGTCCCCGATAATCCAAACACTAAGAGTGTGTGCAGGCTTATGAGGATGGTCAAGTGGAAAGCACAGTAACCCCAAGCCAACTGAAGTCTATAATTCCCTTGTGAAATCCAATTACTTAATACTGGATACATTGAATTTTTTGTTTTTTGGAGGTTTTTTTGGTACTGAGGATTGAACCCATGGGCATTTTACCTCTGAGCTATACCTCAAGCCATTTTTATTTTTTTATTTTGAAACAAAACCTTGCAAAGTTTCTAAGGCTGGTTTTGAGCCTGCAATCTTTATATCTTAGATTCTCAAGTACTAGGATTACAGGTGTGAGCCACCAGGCCTGGATCAGATGCATTTATTTTTGTGATTGAGTTTTCTTAGGATTCGGCCAATATGATGCCTACCAATTAAATGCTGGGTTTGCTTAACTTCCTTCTGTGCTCTCAAGAAATTATCAGTCTCAAAGAAATTGAAGAAAACCTTGAAAATGGAAAGATCTCCCTTGCTCATGGATAGGCAGAATAAATATCATCAAAATGAACATTCTGCCAAAAGAAATCTACAGAATCAATGCAACTCCTATCAAAATACCAATGACATTCTTCATAGACCTAGAAAAATAGTCATGAATTTCATATGAAGGAACAAAAGACCCAGAATATCCAAAGTAATTCTCAGCAATAGGAGCTAGTAATTAAAACAGTATAGTGTTGGCACAAAAACAGGCACATAGACCAATGGAACAGAAAAGAAGATACAGAAACAAATCCACACAGTTATAATCTATTTATCTTTGACAAAGGGGCCAAACACATACGCTGGAGATAAGACAGCCTTTCCAACAAATGGTGCTGGGAGAACTGGCTATCCATTTGTTTTAAAAAAATGAAACTAAATCCTTACCTCTCACCTTGAACAGGAATCAACTTGAGACAGATCAAAGACCAGGGAATCAGATCAGAGACTGTGAAGCTATCAGAGAAGGGCATGGGTTCAACACTCCAAAAGATATGAAGGCAGTAACTTCCTCAACAAGACCTCCAAAGCATAGGAAATTAAAACAAGAATCAATAAGTGGATGGCATCAAACTAAAAAGGTTTTGCTCATCAAAAGAAATCATCAATAATCTAAAGAGAAAGCCTTCAGAATGGGAGATCTTTACCAGCTATCCCTCTGATAGAGGGTTAATACACAGAATATATAAAGAACCTAAAAGACTTTACACTAGAAAAAAAATCAAGGCACCAAGCACAGTCTGAATGTGTGCTATTTTAATATGTTCCACATAAAAATAAAAAATAAATTAAAAAAGAAAAAGAAAAAGAAATCAAAAATAGGTAACTGAATTAAATAGACACTTCACAAAAGAAGAGATACAAATGGCCAAAATAGATACATGAAGAAATGTTCAACATCATTAGCCATCAGGGAAATGCTATTCCAAACTACACTGACATTCCATCTAACCCCAATCAGAAAGGCAGGCATAAAGAAGTCAAATAACAATAAATGTTGGGGAAATAGGAACTCTTCTACACTTTTGGAGGGAGTGCAAACTAGTTCAGGAACTATGGAAATCAGCATGGAGATTATTGAGAGAACTCAGAATGGATCCACCGTATGATCTTGCTATACCATTCCTGGGTACTTTCCAAAGGGGCTGAAACCAAAGAACTACAGTAACATACGCACGCCCCTGTTCATAGCAGCACAATTCACCACAGCCAGACTACGGAACCAACCTAGGTGTCCATCAGCAGATGAATGGATTACAAAATTATGGGAGGCCGGGCGTGGTGGCGCACGCTTGTAATCCCCACGCTTGGGAGGCGGAAACAGGAGGATCGCGCAGGTTCGAAGCCAGCCGTGCTGGCGTAAGAGACCCTGTTTCAAAAAATATAAAATAGATCTGGGAGTGTAGCCCGGAGGAAGAAGGGCTTTCAGGAACCCCAGTACCACCAAAAAAAAAAAAAAAATTATGGGAAATACACACAATGGAATTCTACCCAGCAATAGAGAAGAACAAAAACACATCATTTGTAAAAAGATGGAAGGACCTGGAGAACATTGTGTTAAGTGAGATCAGCCAAGCACACAAAGAGAAGAGACATATTTTTTCTCTAGTATGCTCAAGCTAGGGAGCGTGTGGGATGCCAGGACTCCAGATAATGAGGGAGGTCCTCAGTGGAGCCAGGGAGGAAGGGTGGGGGTGGAGGGAGACAGGTTCGTTAATGGAAACGCTACCTGTGACTATGTGTACACATGTGAATATACCGTTGTCCACCTGGACACTCAGTATTGGGGGGAGGGAAATGGGGAGGGGAGGGAGGGGAGGGCACCAGGTGCTTTGTGCGTGTATCCATTGTCAACACAATCTACATTATGATGTGAGACTGTACTGCACCAGTAAGAGCAAAAAAATTAACCTAGAATTTCAGACATCAGGTCTCAGATTTTGACTTGTGTCTATACTATATTATTATTATTCTACTGCCATTAAAATGAATTTATGCATTTAATTTGTAAAAAGAAATTATCAATCTCTCTTTCCCTTGCTGTAGGCTTTCTGTATTGGAAAGATCATAATAGACTTTGGAACTTCCAGATCTGCTAACCCTTACTTCCTAGGATCAAGAGGCTATATCTTTAAAAAAAAAAAAAAAAAACAGTCTTGCAGAGTTACTAAGGGCTTCATTAAATTGCTGAGGCTTCAATCCTAAACCTAAAATCCTCCTGTCTCAGCCTTCCCCGTAATGGCATTACAAGCGTGTACCACCACATCCAGCTCGGAGGCCACTTTTCAGTACACGTCCTCACCCATTCCTGTTCCACCGAAGGGCCCATTAAAGAAGCACTTCCACTGGCCAGGACATTTAGAGGTTTGAAGACAAGACCCCATAGAATGTTTCCTGGTCTCATCTGCAGGTGAGACCTGCATATAAAATAAAGCTGTACAGTAGGGTGTAGAAGACTTTGGTTAAATTGATGACACATTTCAAAGCTGAATATATTTTATTTATAAATAGCATTTGATACAGAGGTTAATAACATGTCCCCAAACATCCCCAGCTTTTCAGTACAGACACACCAGAGAGGAAAGAAAGCATGGCCGTATGTTCCCACCATTTAACAGCAAAAACTAACGCTGCTTATATTTAGACCTCCTAGTAGACATAGTGTCAGATAACTGGAAACTGCAAGCCTGAGGCTTGTTTCTTATCTGTGGGCATGCCTGAAGAATTTCCCTGAACACTGTCGTTTCCACTATTTACGTGATATAATTATATCACATCAATTATATAATGTTAGGTCAGTTTAATTTTATTCTTCAATTGTCATGAGTTCTACTAAAAATATTTATGGATAAACAACATTTAAATTTCAATACACTTTGCTTCCTCCAAACCCTTTCTCTCCCTGAATTAACTTAGTCCATCTGTGCTTGGTGGGAAATAGTCTAACACAGTTGACAAGAAATGTGTTTCCTTCGTCTACTGTTATGCATGGTATCCATCAGGAAAATGTAACACGTTGGGATTTTAGACAAATATATTTAGACAGGTATATTAGCCACCTTTCCATACCAATACTTTGCTTTTTATAACAATTATCAAGACGTTGACATTCTGAAGCCTGAAGTTTTTCAACATAGGTCAGACTTTTCCAATAGCACCACCGGCTCAGTAACTTTTGTGAAGCACAGATGAGACTCTCACAGACCCCAGGAGGATGTGCACGCACACCGGAGAGGAGCGGAGGTCATCCCGCTGGACAGAGACGGTTCAGCTCACACACACACACCTCCGTGGAGCCTTCGCACCTTGGCTTCTGCTTCCAACTCATTTCCATCCCTCTGAGGGTTGAAAAATCGGTTTCCCCTTTCTAGCCAGTATTCATTCTTGGCCCGTGGGATTGAATCTCAAAAAATAATTCTAATTTGTGCATGGGCAAAGGGAAGTTCCTAAATAAAGGGGGAATGCGATGCTTAGCCTAATGATGGCTCGGGGTTGGTAAGACTCCGGGGATCCTTCCAAGGATGCTGCCCGCCCTAGTCAGACCAAAGGAGAAGTAGGTCCAGGTGGAGCAGCAGCGCAGGGGCTGATCTTCGCTGGGCCGATAAAGACTGAGCGGTCAGCAGCTCATGCATACGGGCTCACTTGTCTCGTTTTACTTGATCTTGAAATGGGAAAAGAAACCCATAGTAATCCCAGCGGGCTTCTGCACAGAAGGCAAACAGAAACTATGAAACAATCCGGAGAACTGGGATTAAAATACTGAATTTTTTAAAAAGACTAAATTCCCCCATTTTTAAAAGTAGTAGAAACACAAGCGTTAGTAAGATCCCGGGGCGCCCAGTCTTAGAATTTGCCTTTGTTTCATCTGATCTTGGACCTGAACCCATTCCATGAAAGGGGCTAAGACTCCATTTCTTCACCTTCCTAGCACGTCTTTTTAAAATATGTATCAAAAACACAGAACTGTACTCAGTATTTCATTTAAAAAAAAAAAAAGACGTCTGGTTGAGTTAACAGAAATAAATCATACAAGACAGAAGTAAATAAGACATAGAATTTTTTGAATAAAGAATTTTAAAAATAAGGAGTGCTGCAAAACTCCGCTTGCCCTTCCAGAGTCCTGTTAGGCCTGACCCTGCCTCCGAGGCCGGGCGCAGGGTGGAGGAATCGTCTGATGTCCGCTTTCCAAACCGCGCTGCTCGGCACAGGGCTGGTGTGACTTCGCTCTAGGGCTAGGCGTTCCAGGCGCTCTGGTTTGCTTGTTGGCGACGCACCCCATACTACCAGGGAGGCTGGAAACCCAGCCTGCGACGAGAGCCCACGCTGCCCGGGTTACTTCTTCTCCTGCTTCTTGGCCAACTCGCGCGCGCCGGGCGGGCAGCGGCCCCGGCCTTCGCCGCCCCGGCCTCCGCTGCTCTGGCCTCCGCTCGGCCTCCGCTCCCGCGACACCTGCTGCACCGCCCGCAGAATGGCGTTCTGCACGATCTGCCTGCCCGCCTTCTGCAGCCTGGCCTCCTCGGGCTCGCTCCCAGGCTTCTCGCCTAGCCAAAAATAGAGAAAGGAGTCCAAAGATAAGAAGCGCCCCTGTGGCAGAGAGGGCGGGGAGAGGAGTGGAAGGATGCGGCGCTGTAGGGGGCGCCCAGGGGCCCCGTTAACCCGAGGAGCCCCTGCGCGCACGTGCCATCTCCTCTCCTGAGACTCAAAGACCCCCAGGTTGTTCACCCCAAGGTGCCCACGACAGTTTGAGAGTCTCTGGAAAACTTTTTCTCTTCCTTCCTTCCTTTCTTTATTTTTTTCTTTATAATTTTGGTACTGGAAATTGAACCCAGGAGCATTCTACTTTCAGGCTACATTCCCACCCTTATTTATCTTTTATTTTGAAATCGCCCCCCCCCCAATTTGGCTTTTTGGACCCCCTCCTCTTTATGCTCCGAAGGCAGAGATGGTGCCTCTTGGGGCTCATCCATCTTCCAGTAGGTATGGAAGGAATGTCACCATTAAGGATGTTGTTGGGGGGGGGGAGCCCTGTTTCCAAGGCCCCACGGAGCATCTGCCCAGCCCTGGACCTTGTATGTGATGCAAACAATTCATTTTTGTTCAGTGCACAAACTGTCAGTCAGATCAGCTGGGATATCACAGGCCCACGAAAACTCAAGGCAGCATAGGTTGGCAAAAGAAAGGATTATAGATTTGTTTTTAATTACCTCCATGCAAGGGCCACCGCTACATCGAAAGGGAAGGACACAGCCAGATATGGTGGCACATACCTATAATCTCAGTACTTGAGAGGCTGAGGCAGGAGGGTCACAGGTTCAAGGTCAGTCTCAGTAAATTAGAGAGACTATAAGCAACTTGGTGAGACCGTGTTTCAAAATTTAAAAATAAAATAAAATAGGGCTAGGGGTGTAGCTCAGAGGTAGAATGCCCCTGGTTCAACCCCCCCAGTGTCAAAAAAGGGAGGGAAGGACATAGTTGCAGCAGGTCAAATCTAATAGTCAGGGTTCCCTATCGCAAACAATATTAAGTGTGTGAATAAACAGAACGCTCCCAAGATGCAGCTTGAACCAGGAATGAGCACCTGTCTGTCTACAGTGCATCAACTTTCAACTATTCCTACTGGAAAGCTTTTATTCTGTCTTTGGATGGAGGAAGGGAAGGGTCTAGGAATAATAGAACACTGAACCTTTACTAATAGAGCAAAAAGAATGCCTATTCTAAGTTTAGCTGTGACCTAATATATGAGCTACATTATCACGCCCTCATCTAACCATTATGAATCTAGGGGGATTATAAGGCCCAAGGCTGGCTGTACCAGGCTGCATCGTCAGACCCTGGGGTGACTGGGGGTTGATGCAACCCCCCCATTGTGTGATTACCCCCTCTGTCCTTGTCACTTTTGTATTCTGGGTCTCCCATCCAAGTGCACTGTGGGACAAACGCAGGAGAGATTAGTAGAAAAGACATCTGGATGCCAGGCGTGGTGGCACATGCTTGTAACCCCAGCATTTGGGAGGCTGATACAGGATTGCAGTTTGGGGACAGCCTCAGCTACTTAGTGAGGCCTTTTGCAACTTAATGAGACCTTGTTTCAAAACAAAGAATTTAAAAATAGGGCTGGAAGTGTAGCTCGGAGGTAGAATGCCCCTGGGTTCCATCCCCAGCACTGAAGAAAGGAAGGAAGGAAGGAAGGAAGGAAGGAAGGAAGGAAGGAAGGAGAAAGGGAGAGAAAAGAAAAAGAAAGAAGAGAAGAGAGAGAAGGAAGAGAAGAGAAGAGAAGAGAAGGGAAGGGAAGGGAAGGGAAGGGAAGGGAAGGGAAGGGAAGGGAAGGGAAGGGAAGGGAAGGCGTTTGGACACTTAGTAGCCAGTAGAAGCTAAACAGGCATGCGAGGCCCCGGTGCACATTCACGCGATAGGATAGGCTCGTGGGCCAGCCAGGAGTGGCTCTCTCTTCCCATCCTTAAGCTGTTCTGGAGGAAGGACAGTGATCACAGGGCTATGTTGTCACAGCTGACTTCTTAGCCAAGCCTCAGCTTACAATTCAGAAATGGGCAAAGCCCAGCTTGTCTGCAGTCACGGCGTTACCTAGGGTGCCCTCTGCCCTGGGAAGCTCTCTATCTACTGCTGACTGACAGGCGCTCCTGATCTGTGTGGCCACTGTGACTCCTGGGCATTTCCTTAGTCTTGTTTCTGTTTGTTCTGACTGGTCATGCTTCACAATCTTACCTGCTACCCTGTCCCAGAGGGCATCACAGCTAGGCACTGTTTGCAACAAACTCAGCTTTGCCTGATCTTCAGCTAAACTCAGAGAAATCTCAGGGGCTTCAGCAGGTCTCCATCGTTACTGGACAGCTGCAATCTCAGGCCAGCTGTCTTAGACCGGCTGTAATTGAATACCTGTGGCTCCTCAGGACCCCATCAGCCATGGCCGCAGAGGTCAGATCCCAGGTGAGAACACAGCTCCTCAGGGGAAGGAGCCACCAGCCCCCTGCCTCTGCAAGTCCTGGGCAGAGCACGCCTTCGGGAGTTGGTCTTCGTCCAGTAGAACACCAGCTGGTGCGCCAAGCTTTAGCTTGAAAGGACATGGAATCTAGGAAGGTCCTGGTGGGAACCCACCCTCAACATAAGCCCTGCTGGAAGAGGTGCGCCACAGCCCAACAGGGGCAGAGCCAGCCACGGGCAGCTGGGGTCTCACCATTCACTCACAGGCGTTGAACTTAAGCTCCGTGGAACAAATCGCCTACACGTGGAAGTTGCCTACTGCCTAGTTTTAAGTGATGTGGATGTCCTCTAGCCTAATTAGCATTTACATCATTTTCATATTTCACAAAAGATGAAAAATCGGTTTAATTAGCTTTCAGCTATAAATGCCTGATACAAATACACTGAAGTCAAGAATGTGATGTGATTAAATTTGTCTCCACTCTCTCTTTTTTTTTTTTTTTTTGGTGGTGCTGGGGTTCCTGGAAACCCTTCTACCTCCGGGCTACACTCCCAGACCCATTTTTATACTTTTTTATTTGGAAACAGGGTCTCTTAAGCAGCGAGGCTGGCTTCAAACCTGCGTGATCCTCCTGTCTCCGCCTCCCAAGTGCGGGGATTACAAGCGTGTGCCACCATGCCCGGCGTCTCCACTGTCTTTTGACTTGGCATTGTTACTCGCCATCCCCTCCCTGGGCACCCAGACAACTCTGCTTCTTGGGAGCCACCCAGGCAACCCTGAGGGAATCCAGTCTTACAGACCACCGGGGATCCTACAACCCCCCCAGCCCCTCGGAGCTCCCTGTTCTCACCCATCCTGTGGAAGATGTCTTAGGGACCCTGGCACAACATGACTAATAATTGGTCTTAATGCCTTTGTATAGACATTAAAATTGTGCTTCCAACTATAGGAAGATCCTTTTTTTATCTTTCTGGTACTGGGGATTGAACCCAGCGGCATTCTACCTCTGAACTACACCCCAGCACTTTTCAGATTTTATTTGGAAACAGGGTCTCACCAAGTTGCTGAAGGTCTCGCTTAATTGCTGAGGCTGGCCTCGAACTTGACGATCCTCCTGTCTCAGCCTGCCAAGAACTGAGATTAAAAGAGCGCACCATGACACCTGGCTAGAAAGAGCCTTTGAAACAAAAGAAAAATTAGGACTGGGGGTGTAGCTCGGGGGTCAAATGCCCCTGGGTTCCATCCCTAGTACTACAATAAATAAATAAATAAATAAATAAATAAATAAATAAATAAGGAATAAAAAAATAGGGCTGGGAGTATAAGTTGGAGGTTGAATGCCCCTGGGTTCTATCCCCAGTACTGCAAAATAAATAAATAAATAAATAAATAAATAAATAAATAAATAAATAAATAAAAAATAGGGCTGAGTATGTAGCTCAGAGGTAGAATGCCCCTGGGTTCCATCCTCAGAACCACACACACACACACACACAAAAAAAAAAAAAATAGCCAAGGATCTCACCCAATTTGAATGTACAACCAAGAGAGGAAGAGTCAGGTGTTAACTGAGTCATCAAACAGGTTATAACTTGAGCAGGGACACTCACTGTGGCAGGGGTCCAACATCAGATCTGCAGAGAACAGATCCAGTCTGGGGGTCAGGGAAAGAGGCCCAGCGGAAGGTCCCCAAGGTGTGTAAGAGCAGGGCCTGCCCAGAAGCCAAGCAGCCAAGAAGCCAGAGTGGTCCCCGCCGGGGGAGGCCAGCCCAGGTGACCCCAGTCCTGGGGGACCTGGGACCAATCTGTCTGTTTCAGAGAATAAAGCAGCCGTGTATCCTGCCATCTGTGCCACACGGTCTGGCTGGAGAAGACTGAGGAGAATGACACAGCAAGGTGGGGCTATGCAAGGTCTGTAGCAGGCCTAGAAAGACAGATGGAATTTAGGAAAGAAAAGGAATAACTTTGTCTTTCCTCGGAGGACAGGGCAAGCAATGTGGTTTATTAACTAATAGTTCTGGAAAGCTTTCGCTTTATGGAGCTACTGAATTATGTTAGAGCATAATTTAATTCACACGGTATAACTGAGTCGCAATGCCTTAGGCAAGCCAGAAGAATACTGCCAGTGAAACCTAAAAGGAAAAAGACAATTTTAATCTAGGATCCAAATTTGAGTATTCTGGCCAAGAGAAGCAAGGACAATAGTGAAAAGAACAAATAACTCAACAACTATCAATACCAGTTATAAATCTAGAGTACTAAAGAAATATTTATTTAAGAATGGAAAAAATGGACCAATAATAAAGCACAGTCCAGAAACAACCCAACAAACACATGTTCATTTGATTTATGAAAACATGACATTGTCAATTCAGTGGGAATTGGAACATATTTTCCATCAGTGTAGCGGGGCCAAATAGAACTTTGAGCATTTCACACTTTACATAAAAAATTAGTTCCAGCTGGCCTGGTGGCACACACCTGTAAGTCCAGTACATGGGAGGCTCAGGCAAGAGGATCACGGGTTTGAAGCCAGTCTCAGCAACTTAGCAAGGTCCTCAGCAATTTAGCAAGATCCTATTTCAAAATTTAAAAAAAAATTAAAAGCCTAAGGGTGTAGCTCAGAGGTATAATGCTCCTGGGTTCAATCTCCATTACCGTCCCAAAAAATTAGTTCCATACTTTATACTATTCATTTAAAAAAATAGTTCCAGGCAGATTTACTATCTATATTGGAAAAATAAAATAATTTGGAGCACAGATTTTTTTTTTTTTTTTTTTTTTTTTTGGTGGTACTAGGGGTGAAACCCGGAGGCTTTCTACCTCCGGGCTATACTCCCAGACCTATTTTATATTTTATTTGGAAACAGCGATTCACTAAGTAGCTGAGGCTGGCTTCGAACCTGTGTGATCCTCGTGTCTCAGCCTCCCAAGAGTGGGGATTGCAATGTGCACCACTATGTCCAGCAAGAGCATATATTTTTTTTAGGGCAGTGATTTTACTTCTTATGATACCATAAAAGTATACACACATATTTGTATATTTGTTCAAACCCAATACCAAGAATTAACTCGGGCCTAAAATGTTGGTGCACACCTGTAATCCCTGTCATTGTGAGTCTGAGACAGGAGAATTGCAGGTTCAAAACCAGGCTCAACAACATAGTGAAATTCTCTGCAACATCTCAAGATCCTATTGCAAAACAAAAAATAAAATAGGGCTGGGAGTATATCTTGGAGGTAGAACATCCTTGGGTTCAAACCCCATTACACAATAAATAAATAAACTCAGATATGAGCTATAGACATTGGGTGATATGATGTGTCAGCATAGGCCCACTGGTGCTCCCCTCTGTGGCGGGTGTGAATGATAGAGTCAGCTGTACATGTAGGGACAGAGAGGACATGGGAAATCCCTGCAGTGTTTGCTCAATTTTTCTGTGAACCCAAAACTTCTCTAAGAATACTAAACTCAAATTCTTTTTTTAAAAACACACTAGGGTGAGCCGGACATCTTGGAGGAAGGGGGGGGCAGCTGCTCACCTCAGGGCCAGTTGAAGCCAAGGCAGAAACAAAGGGTGGGGACTGGACAGACGTCTTCAAGATGAGCACCCATGACCTTTCACTGGGCTCCACCCACCTCTGACCGTTGCCACCACAGCCCAAGGAGGTCGGTGGTGGCGCCCCTAAGTGTTGATAAACTGAGTCCTCAAGTTCCAGTTGCCTTCCTGAAAGACCACCTGAAGTCACTGCGGGATTGAGTTGAAAACATTTTTTTAGATTTCATTGATTTTCTGCAGACGCTTGTGCCATCTGCAAGTAAAGACATCTCTTGCATTACAATCCTGACTATGCTTTTCTTGCCTGGTCTCAGTGACTAGGACCTTCAGTACAATGTTGAATGAAAGCTGAAAAAAAAAAACATGGTTTTTGAAGAAAATATGGAAGAACGTCTTGTGACCTGGGTGCAGACAAGGATTTCTTATAAGCAGGATGCATAAAGCAACCACCATAAGGAAAGAAAAATGAAAATTAGGTTATCTTAAAACAAAGTCATTTGGGCCAGGGAAACAGACGCTACACTCTTAGACACCTTTTTTTTTTTTTTTTTTTTTTTTTTTGGTGGTGGTGGTACTGGGGTTCCTGGAAGCCCTTCTCCCTCCGGGCTACACTCCCAGACCTATTTTATATTTTTTTATTTGGAAACAGGGTCTCTTAAGCCAGCGAGGCTGGCTCCGAACCAACGCGATCCTCCTGTCTCTGCCTCCCAAGTGTGAGGATTACAAGCGTGCGCCACCACGCCCAGCTAGACACCTATTTTTTTATATTTTTATTTGGAAACAGGGTCTCTGAAGCCAGCGAGACTGGCTTCGAACCCACGCCATCCTCCTGTCTCTGCCTCCCAAGCGCGGGGATTACAAGCGTGCGCCACCGCGCCCGGCACCAGACTATAGTGGAGGTCAAGGCAGGGACGTGGTTGTGAGCAGATGCACCTCTGAGATGCTAAGAACCTCATGTTCTGAGCACTTGGATAGCGTGGAACCTGACCCAAACTGGGCTACGAGTTCAGCAAGCCCCAAAAGGCCTTCCTGAGAACAGTGCGGATTTCTGCCAAGTTTATCAGAAATTGGGGTTTTCCTCCTTTTGCCCCAAAATATTATCTCATCTCATCCCCTCCCCTTCTCCCCCCCCCTCTCTCCCCCTTTCGCTCCCTGTCCCCTTCTTGTGTTTCTAGGAATTGAACTGGGAGTGGGGTAATCTTTCTGAGCTATATCCCCAGCCCTATTTTGATTTGAAACAGGGTCTCGCTAAATGACCACACTCTGGCCTCGAACTCGAACCTGTGATCCTCCCATCCTAGCCTCCCAGTACCTGGATTACAGGCATGCTCTACCTAGCCAGGGGGGAAGGGGAGGGGAGAAGGAAGGCTGAGGTTCATTAATGGAAATACTACCTGCGACTGTGTGTATACATGTGAATATAACATTGTTAACCTGGACACCTGGTATTGGAGGGAGGGAAATGGGAGTGTGTGGGGGGGGGGGGCAAGTGCTGTGAATATGTCATGTCATCATGATCTACATTAGGATGTGAAACTATAATGTACCAATAAATATATATGATTTTAAAATATTAAGAAATAAATAAACAAAAGTACCCTCATACTATTCTCCTTAAAACAAACTGCATAATCCCACATTCACTGTTTTCTGAGAAAGGAAGAATCAAGTTTCCAAATATGGCGAATCCTCAGAAAACACAGTTCTAGCCAGGCGTGGTGGCGCACGCTTGTAATCCCCGCGCTAGGCAGGCAGAGACAGGAGGATCGCGCAGGTTCGAAGCCAGACGCGCGCGCTGGCTTAGGAGACCCTGTTTCCAAATAAAAATGTAAAAATAGGTCTGGGAGTGTAGCCCGGAGGTAGAAGGGCTTCCAGGAACCCCAGTACCACCAAAAAAAAAAAAAAAGAAAAGAAAAGAAAGAAAGAAAGAAAACACAGTTGTAGAACTCAATGCTAGAATCTCTCAGAAATCGTTCTTAGTCCCTGGAGGAAAAGAGTCCCGAGGAAGGTGAGCCCGAGGGAGATCACAGAACAAAAGCCCTCTGCCCTCCTTGAGGAAGCTGGCGTCAACGTTTTGAAGAAGATTCCTTTATAGAGTCAAAATATCTCACGCATCCCTGAGTGACGCAAGGTCAAAAAGAAGCCAGGCTCTCAGTAACGCTTTTAAATAAATTTGAGTTTTCCCAATCACTACGGGCTCTACATGCATTTGAAAAATTGCACGAGTTGGGTGCAACTGTGCATTTTAACTGCAAAAGATTCGCCATGCAAGCGTGGCCTTCCTGTCCCGTCAAACAGCTCCATGGCTCAGGGTGTCGCTTCCCTGCCAGGCTTGCAGCGTTAGAAGCAGAAATTAAAAAAAAAAAAAAATTACAAGACATATGTTGCAAACTAATTCCTCAGGGTGAATTTGCAAAACCATAATGGGGGAGGGGCATGTATGGTGGGGACAGGAGGGGCACAGATGTCACCAGCTGTCCTCAATTTCTGGTCCCTCCTCAATAATGACTCGTGCAACATTCATTAAATTTCCAACTCTTTCAGGCTTGCCCAAGGCAGGCTGAGAGTTTTACCTTCAAGAACAATGTATTGGCTAAGATTGCTCAGTTTTTAAGTACCACTAACTAGCTTAAGATCCAAAAGAAAAGAGTCAATTCTTTTCTTTCTCTTTCTTTCTTTCTTTCTTTCTTTCTTTCTTTCTTTCTTTCTTTCTTTCTTTCTTTCTTTCTCTTGTCTAATTGCTCCTGATAAAACATTTAGTGCTATATTGAATAAGCATGGTAAGCTCGAACACCCTTGACATGTCCCTGATCCTAGAGAAAATACTTCCAGCTCCTCCCCATTCACCATTCTATTGCCTAGAGATCACAGCGAGCTCTTATTTGTGGAGGTAGCTTCTTTCTATACCTAATTTGTTCTTTTTACATGAAAAAGATGTTGAATTCTACCAAATGTTCTTTCTACATCTACTGAGATGATCATGTGGTTTTATCCTTTATTCTATTGATGTGATATGTTTACTGACTTACATATATTGCACCAGCTCTTTTTTTTTTTTTTTCCTGGAATCAAAAACCTACTTGATCATCAAGAATAACCTTTTTCATGTGCTGTTGAATTCACGTTGCTAGTATTTTGTTGAGGATTTCTGTATCTATGTCCTGGCGAACATTCCGGGTCTCTGGCTGTCTTTTCTTGTTTGGTTTTGGCAACAGGATGGTACTGGCCTCACAGCATGAGCTTGGAAAGGCTCCCTCCCCTTCCGCTCTTTGGATTCATTTGAGAAGAACTGGCATTGGTTCTTTAAAGGTTTGGTAAAGCTGAGCAGGGAAGCCATCTGGTGGGAAAACAGATGCACAGAAAAAGGGTTTGGATCCCTGGCTTGATGTCCACTCTGGTAAGCCCCAGAGCAGGGGCTCGAAGTGTGTGTTCCAGGCCCTTGGCTGGACGCCTCGCAGCTGCTGGCTGCTCTTCAGGATGAGGAAGGAAAGCAGGACTCCAGCAGCGAGCAACGGAGCACGAAAGAAGACCATGAACACACCCCACACACTGGCTTCCTGGCACCCCCATACCAGGCGCCTTCTTGTTATTAGTACTTCTGTTGCTTCCTGGTCTCTAACAGCGGCCACTGCACTCTTTTAAAAATGTAAATGCAGCTGTGTAGAGGCGCAGGCCTGTAATCCCAGTACTTGGGAGGCTGAGACAGAAGGATCACAGATTTGAGGCCAGCCTCAGTTCACTTAGCAAGACCTTGTTTCGAAAATAAAAAGGGCCCGGTATGGTGGCGCACGCTTATAATCCCATGCTTATAATGAGACGGGGGCGGGGGGGGGAATCTCAGTTCACAGGCAGCCTCAGCTACTTAGTGAGGCCCTCCGCAACTTAGTTAGACCCTGTTTCAAAATAAAGAATAAAAAATAGGGCTGGGGGTGGAGCTTGGAGGTAGAATGTCTGGGTTCCATCCCCAGCAACACACAATAAATAAATAAATAAATAAATAAATAAGGCTAGAGGTGTAGCTCAGAGGTAGAATTCCCTTGGGTTCTACCCCCAGTACAATAAAAAAATAAATAAATAAATCCAGTGTGTCACTCGCCTGCTCAAAACACCGCTACACTTGGGATGCCAGCCCAGCCCTCTCCCCCGACTACCAGGACCTGCATCTCCAGCCCCGTCTCCCATCCAGCCCCATACCCTCAGCCCTTCTCTCCCTCGGCTGATGGGGACTTTTCTGTGGCTTTCAGCTCCATTCATCACAGAGGTCTGGTTCTGGATGAATAGCAGTGAGCACCTACAGTGAGACCTTAGCAAGCGCATGTTCTCATCTAATAAAATGGGTACAGTTGTGCCAATAAAATGGGTACAGTCGTGCCAATAAAATGGGTACAGTCGTGCCAATAAAATGGGTACAGTCGTGCCACACCCTCTTGGGACAACAATGCCCTGTGTATGTTGCCCATCTCGCTGCACTAGGGAATCCAGGCCCCAGGGCGTGACCCTGCCCTGTCTTGCTGGCCATTGCTCAGTACATGCAGTGAGTCTCTTTGGTTTGTTTGTTTGTTTGTTTGTGTGTGTGTGTGTGTGTGTGTGTGTGTGTGTGTGGTGCTAGGGATGGAACCCAGGGGCCTTCTACCTCCAGGCTATACTCTCAGACCTACTTTTTATTTTATTTGGAAACAGGGTCTCACTAAGTAGCTGAGGCTGGCTTTGAACCTGTGAGATCCTCCTGCCTCAGCCTCCCCAGCGCTGGGATTACAAGCGTGCCCCCGCACATCCAGCTCTGCGGTGGTTCTGTTTCCCAGTCTGTTCTGTGTTTCTTCCCTGCTCTCTGGACTCCCGTTCAGTTTCTGCCCTTGGTCTCTGCTGTTCTCTGCTGCTTTGTTGCAGAGAGTTAAAGTGCAGGAGGAGACCACTGAGGCGGTGCTCAGTGGGTACCGGCTCAGCCCTCTGCGTGCCAACAAGTGGGGGACGCGCCTGGAGTGAGGCTGTGGGGAAGGAGGCCCCCAACTGCAGATGACACATGGAGGGAATTTTGAGATTTACACCAAGTTCCTGCTTCTTGTCTTCTCCACCCTCCTCCTCCCTGGGCATCTCTATAAGCCCCTCTCAGGAGCTAATTATCCTTCTCAGACCCTTCCATTTGGTTGCAAGCACTTTGCAGATCAAGGCGGTATGAGAACCCGTTTACTCCCTCCAGCTGGGCCAGTGCCCTCCCCGGATGACTCTGTTCCTATTGGCCGAAGGCTTGGCAGGAAAAGATTCTCCACAAGGTCCCAAGTCCCCAAACCACACCCATGCCGGTGTGTAATGGGTCCGGTCCTGCCAGCTTCTGAGATCCTGTAGCTCCCTATCTGCTGAGGAAGCCCTGGTCCTGCAGGTGTTGAATCTGAGTTCTATTTTGGGGCCTTTTGAGTTCACTTGAATAGGGGGGGGGGGTTGTAGTTAAATCACATAATACAGGTGAAAACACTGGATTAATTTTTGAAGTGGAAGAATCAAAAGACAAGACACCATGGCTTCATCTCCAAATTGGACCAAAGAAATACAAAAATTCTGCCCCAAGCATGAGGTTCCCTTAGGAGAAATTCTCATCTACAGCTCTTTTCTTTGATTGTACCTTTTTTTCCTCTAGCCATGAGAATCTTGGCTCTTTTTCCTGTGTTGGGGTTAATTAGAAAAAGAGAACAGGTGGCTAGGAATAGAAAAGGAAGCGAAGAATGAGATCAGATGTTTTATGACTTTTTTCCCCTCAGTGATATTTCCAAAGAAAAGTGAAGCTGAAGAAAAAAGTGAGCCGAGGTTTCAGAGTGTGTGTCAGAGTCACGGCGGGGCTGGGGTGCGCTTCACCTGGGGCTCAGCAGCCTCGGCTGCCGGGTCACAGGCTCCAAGTCAAAGGCGCTGAGCTTTTGGTCTGAGAAGCAGATATAAAACCAAAAGAGAGAAAGAAAGAAAGAAAGAAAGAAAGAAAGAAAGAAAGAAAGAAAGAAAGAAAGAAAGAAAGAAAGAAAGAAAGAAAGAAAGGAAGGAAGGAAGAAAGGAAGGGAAGGAAGGAAGGGAAGGAAGGAAGGGGAGAGCAGGGTGTGGTGGTGCACACTTGTAATCCCAGTACCTGGGAGGCTGAGACAGGAGGATCAAAGGTTTGTGGCCAGCCTCAGCTACTTAGTGAGGACCGCTGCAACTTGGTGAGACCTTGTTTCAAAATTAAAATTAAAATAGGTCTGGCAGTGTAGCTCAGAGCTCAGAGGTAGAATGCCCCTGAATTCAATCCCCAGTACAAAAGAGAGAGGGGGAGGGAGGGGAAAAGAGAGGGAAGGAGGGAGAAAGGGAAAGAGGGAGGGAGGAAGGGAGGGAGGGAAGGAGGGAGAGAGGGAGGGAGGGAGGGAGGGAGGAAGGAAGGAAGGAAGGAGGGAAGGAAGGAAGGAAGGAGGGAAGGAAGGAAGGACTGGAAGAAAAGAGAAACCACATCTCTAAAGATACAAATTAGCTATCCCCCAAATAAAACTAAATTGCATGCATTAAATTGCAATTGCAGATAGTACCTTAAAAGCTTCTAGCAACTAAACTGAGGGAAAGAGAAATTAATTATCTGAAGCACAATAACCAACTAGCCAGTTTAAAATGCAAGAGCTTAAAAGGAAACATTTTACCCACTGCAACTTTTGCTTTATTCAGTAAAAAAATAGAGTATTTGTGTATTTTATTTTCATTTTACTTTTTCCTAAACTATCAAGCTCCTTGGCCACAAATTATTCTAGCATATTCTGATAGTTGTTTGGCTTGTTAAGCCATCACTTCGTATAATACGTAGACAGTGGAGACAGGAAAGCCCTGTCAACACCAAATGCCCTCTTCTCACAAAAGCTAGACTGTCCTGAATTCTCTCAGAATTACCGCCCCACTTTGCTTTAATATTTCGCCACAAGTTCACATCATTGTCTTTAGCCATATCTTGGTTATTTTCACTAGATCGTGTCCCATTTAGTGAATAGATCTGAGTGTTTGATCCATTCTACTATTAATAGAATTTGGCTTGATTCCAGTTTTCGCTATTTGGAATGATTCCATGGCAAACATCCTTGGCCTTGGCGACATGCATGCAGGAGTTTCCAAATTCCAGAAGTAGGAATAGACATCAGAGCTGTAGAGAATAAGTATGAGCATCTTCACTGAGCATCGACAATTTGCCATCCGAAAGAAATGTGCAAATTTGCTCTCTCTCTCTCTCTCTCTCTCTCTCTCTCTCTCTCTCTCTCTCTCTCTCTCTCTCTCTCTCCTCTCTCTTGTTTTGTCCTACTGAGTACTGAGTCCATTCTACCTCCAAGCTACATCCCCAGCTTTTTCTTTTTTGTCTTGATATAAGATCTTGCTGAATTTCTGACAGTCTCAGGAAGTTTCTGAGGCTGATCTTTAACCTGTCATCCTCCTGCCTCAGCCTCCCAAGTACTGGAGTTACAGGTGTGCACCATCACACCCAGCTGAATAAATCTGCACTCTTGACATCAACGGAGCGTATCCGCTATTCAAAATCTTAGTCCATGACTACTATGGATAATATTTTTTATTTTTTTCTACCTGGTAAAAGTGATTATATCTCATGGATTTAATTTACATTTCCCAGATAACTAATGAGGTGAAATCTTTTAGGAGATTTATTTGTTCTTATGTGTTTCTTTTTTATGAAGCATCTGTTGTGTGTGTGTGTGTGTGTGTGTGTGTGTGTGTGTGTGTGTGTGTATTACTTGGAGTGTAACCCAGGGGCTTTTCTTCCTCCAAGATATACTCCCAGACCTATTTTATATTTTATTTGGTCTCACTAAGTTGCTGAGAGCCTCACTAAATATCTGGGTCTGGCTTCAAACCTATGTGATCCTCCTGTCTCAGCCTCCCAAGCACTGGGATTACAAGCGTGCGCCACCACGCCCGGCTGGAAGCACCTGTGTAAATAAATGACTTGGAGAACACCAGTTATCTGTCACTTTCAATTCTGAAGAATATCCCTGCTGGGTATAGTAATCTTGGTTGGCTTACACACACACACACACACACACACACACACACACACACACACCTTTCAGGCCTAAGATACACTCATTCAATGGCCTTACCATTTCTTATGAGAAATCTATTAGTCTAATGGGGTTTTCCTTAAGTGTGACCTGGTGTTTTTCTCTTGCATATTTTAAAATTCCCTCTTTGTTCTGGACTTTTGACACTTTGATTATCATATGTCATGGTGAGGATGTTTTATAGTCTCTATTTGGGGTACAGGTCCTCCTATACTTGGAAGTGCATGTCTTCCCCAAGATTAGGGAACTTTTCTTCTATTGTTTCATTGAATAGGCTTCTAGGCATTAACCTGTATTTCTTCCCTACCATTATGCTGATGAGCTAGACACAGTGATCCGAAGACCTATTCAGTCTTTACTCTTCCTTGTGTATTTTGTCTTTATTTCCTCTTTGTTCGTTATGGATGCAGAAAGCTCTTTACATACTTCTTTGTAACTTTAAAAAATCTGTGGCTCTCAGTGAACAGAGTTATGTTATGTACTCAAATGTATTAATTGTCTCATTTCCAGTTACTAATCTGCAGTGATCTTGAGCTCTCTGTCCTGAGCTGATAAAGTTTGTCTCTTCTGCTGTCTTTAAAAACATGACAGTTTTGCTTTTATATCTAAGCCTTTCATCCACTTTGATTTCTATGCATGGTTTGAGGTAAGGATGTGGCTTTCTGGATTTTTTAAGTCTGGCTTTTCCAGGGCACTTTTATGAGTCAAACATCCACATATGTGTGGGCCTGCTTTTAATGATCTATTCTCTTCTACTGAACCATTCGACTAGCACCCAGTTCTTTGTTTAAAACTACTTTATCATAAGGCTTAGGGTCGGGAACAGCAAATCATTCCCTTTTTTCTTTTTTGTGGAGGGCTACTGGGAATGGAACCCAGGGGCATTATACCTCCAAGCTACACCCCCAGCCCTGTTTTTTTTTTTTAATTCTTCATTTTGAAACAGGGTCTCACTGAATTGCAAAGAACCTCACTAAATGGCTAAGACTGTCCATGAACCATGACCCTCCTGTCTCCGCCTCCCAAATGCTACCACGATGCCCTTTTATTGTTTTTTTAAAAATAATGTTTTAGCCGGGTATGGTGGCACATGCTTGTAATCCCCACACTTGGGAAGCTGAGACAGGAGGATCGCGCGGGTTCAAAGCCAGCCTCAGCTACTCAGTGAGGCTCTCAGCAACTTAGTGAGACCCTGTTTCCAAATAAAATATAAAAAAGGTCTGGAAGTATAGCCTGGAGGTAGAAAGCCTCAGGGTTCCACCCCCAGTACCACCAAAAAGTAAAATAAAATAATGTTATAGCTAATATTGACCCTTTGAATTCCTTTGTAACTTTGCCAATCCAAAATAATAGGTTTTATTTTTTATTTATTTTTATTTATTTATTTATTTATTATTTTTTGGTGGTACTGGGGGTGGAACCCTGAGGCTTTCTACCTCCGGGCTATACTCCCAGGCCTTTTTTATATTTTATTTGGAAACAGGGTCTCACTAAGTTGCTGAGAGCCTCACTGAGTAGCTGAGGCTGGCTTTGAACCCGTGCGATCCTCCGGTCTCAGCCTCCCAAGCACGGGGATTACAAGCACGCGCCACCATGCCCGACCAAATAACAGATTTTAAAAGGCGAAAGGCCTGTTGGAGTTTCAGTGGGAACTGACTCCATAGGTCCACTTGGAGAGATTTAAATATTCACAAATGTCAATTTTCCAGAGCATCTCTCCATTTATTTAGGTCTCTTGTTTTTACATTTTCCATAAGTTTGAAAAGTTATTGTACCTCTCAAATAACTTTATTCCAAGGTATTTTACATCACAGCAAATGGAATTTTACCTTTAAATTTTATTTTCTAAGTGTCTGTTGTTAGTATATGAAAATTAAATAGATCTTTTAGTGTTAACTATTGATTGAGAATACTGGGGATTGAATCCAGGGGTGCTCTATTACTGAGCTACACCCCCAACCCTATTTTAATTTTTTTTAAAATACAAATTCACTAAATTACCACACACTGGCCTCAAACCTGTCATCCTCCTACTTCAGTCTCTCAAGTACTAAATTACAGGCATAGGCCACCATGCCTTCCTAATTGGCTTTTAAATTCAGAAAATTCACCAACTTCTGTTAATTCTAAGAGTTGATCTGTGGATTCTCTGTACACAAGAGTGGCACCACCCGATGACGACAAGTTGTCTTTCCTAGAAATCCTCCCGCCTTCTCTTTATTTACTTACTTATTTACTGCTCTGTGATGGTCGGAGACTCCAGTCCAAGGCTGAATGCAAGTGGTGATGCCTGTATTCCTCCCAATATCAAGGGGGAAGATTTCCCTGTCCCAACTTTAAGTAGGATATATGCTGGACCTTCTTGTTGACCAATGGAAAGAATTTATCTTTTATTTCTAGCTGGCTAAGAAGTTTTCATCAGTAGTACCTGTCAAATTTTGTCAAACATTTTCTCACATCAATTGAAATAAACATATTTAATCTTATTGAATGTACTACAAATTAAATACTACAATGTGCATTGACCAGTTTTCTCATGGCGACTGATTGTTCATACTTCATATAAACCCACTCAGTTGAGACTTATTGCATGTTGAATACGGTGCTGAGTTTGTTTGCTCATGTCTGGTTTAGAACTTGACACCTGCGTATCTGATGACGTGTGCCCTGCAACTTCCTTCCTCACGCAGTCCTTGACAGATCCTGGCAGTCTCACTAAGTGGGCTTCTGACCACTCCCTCTGTTTTGCTTTTCTACAGGAGTTAGTAAAAACTTGATCTTATGTATACCTTGAATACTTACAAGAACTCACTGGGTATGGAGTCTGTTTCATGTGTGTGGCTGGGAAGGGTTTTTGTTCATAAGTCATTGTGATAGGTTATCCATTTGCTAAATCATATATTAATTTGTCCATTTGACTTAAATTTTCAAAAATTTTGCTATAAAGTTCTTCATAGTGTTCTGGTTTTGTACTGGGGATTGAACCCAGGGGCTTTCTACCTCAGAGCTACATCTCCAGCTTTTTTATTTTGAAACAAGGAGGGTCTCACTAAATTGTTAAAGTTGGACTCTAATCTGCAGTCTTCCTATCTCGGCCGCCCCCAAGTGCTGGGACTACAGGCGTGCACCACCATGTCTGGAAAAGTTTGTTTTGAATTTTTAAGCATCTGCAATTAGGTAACTTTTTATTTTTGATAGTATAGGCTTTCTATCTTTTTTCTATATCAATATTATTAGTCTGTTCAAAAATTCAATTTCTACTTTTGATAATTTGGGAGAGAGGTCCTGGGGATTGAACTTGAGGGCATTCTATGCCTACACTGTATCCCAGCCCTTTTTATTTTTACTTTGAAACAGGGTCTCATTAATTTGCTGAGGGTTTGACTGAGTTGTTGAGACTGGCCTTGAACCTGCAATCTTCCTGTCTCAGACTCTCAAATACTGGGGTTACATGTATATGCCACTACACCTGGTATTTGAAGATCTTATTTTAAGTTTGCTGTTCTATTGTACTTTATTATTTCTTTCTTTATACCCTCTTTGGATTAATTTTTCTTTTCTTCCTAGCTTCTGAAGAAAGATACCAGTCTCAATTGTGTGTGTGTGTGTGAGAGAGAGAGAGAGAGAGAGAGATTGGACCCAGAGGCATTCTACCACTGAGCTATAACCTCCCCAGCCCTCTTTTTGTTTTTTCCTTTTATTTTGAAACAGGGTCTCACTAAGTCATCGTGCATTGACCTCAAACCTGCAATCCTCCTATCTCAGCTTCCTCAGTTCTGAGATTACAGGTTTGTACCCTGGAGATTAGCTGTTTTTCTCATTTTTTAATAAAAACATTTAAAGCTGTACATATCCCTCTAAGTGCTATTTTTTCTATATGCCTTGAGTTTTTTATATTTTATTATGGTTCGTCTCATAGGTTACTTAAAAGAATATATCTACATTTTCAATATATGGTAGTTTTAAAGTTTTGTTTTACTTTCATCACAAAAAAGTATGTATAGTTTCAATGTTTTGAAATTTTTATGGCATATATGGTCAATTTTTTAAGTATACCAGGTATTCCTGTAAATAATTCATTTTCTGAGTTTCTAAAGCAATTTTTCTAGATTGGCTAAATTACTTCCATCTTGTTTTAGATATTCTGAATCTTTACTAGGAAATATTAGTCTACTTGTTCTAGTCACCCATATGGGGTTTCGGAAATGTGTTCATCATGGCTAAAAGGTAATTAGCTATACTGAACCTAATTCATATAATCATTGTAAAGGTCAAATTAAAAATAAGTATACATGCATATTAATATATAAAATATTTAATAGTGTCTAATGCTTAGTAAAAGGTCAACACTTTAACAAAAAAAAGTTTTTTGTGGTACCGGAGATGGAACCCAGGGGGATTCTACCTCCAAGATACATCCCCAGCCCTATTTTTGTATTCTTTTATTTTGAAATAGGGTCTCACTGAGTTGCAAAGGTCCTCACTAAGTAGCTAAAGCTGTCCGAGAACCGCGATCTTCCTGTCTCAGCCCCCCAAATACTGGGATTACAAACCTGCACCACCACACCCGGCTTACTTTAACAAAATTTTAACCTTTCCACAATAAGGGCAACTTACTTATTACAGAGTTAGCAGAATTTAGAACAGTAAATATGTCTCATTTTATGTTTTAAACTTCTTAATTTTTTTTTGCAGTGCTGAAAATTGAACCAAGGGCTTTGCACACACTAGATAAGCATTTTACCATAGCCCTGTGTCTTCTTTTAGCTTGTTGAGATAAGAGAAATAAAAACGACTCTATTCTAATTGTATGAAGCTGCTCCATTCTAATTCCTTGTTTTATAAGGGTCTTGAGGCCCAAAAAGGCAATGATTTCGTAAGGTAACATCTGTGTTGTGTCAGGAGCTCAGATGTTCTCCTTGCCAGAGGCCATCCTTTCTCTTACGGTCAAATCCGAGCATTTGGGGCTTGGTGGACAAGATGAGTGCAGTTTTCGGCAGAGAGGACAAAGTTATCTTGGTCAAGGGGAGCATAAATGAGAAGCCAGGGAGTTTGTAAAAGTAAGTTTTGATGATTGCATTAAAAAGAAAGCCTAAGAATTTCACTCTTGTTACTTTGGGGTAGATATGCTAGCCAGAGCTCAGTTCTGTAATACAGAATAAAGAAAGGGATCAGAAGTAAAGTATAGAGAACTTACGCAGTCCACTTGCATCTGGAAAAAGGAGCCAGACTTGGCTGGAAAAAAATGAAACAGGGTAAGAAAGAAGAAGACTGTGGACTGGTTGATCCTCTTTAACCATACAGTGACAGCAGCAGGGATCGCACAAAATAGGCTCCACGCAAAGAATGAAGAGCAGATTGCACTCAAGGGCACTGATGGCTGCCTCAGCTACGGGACCTCAGTTTATTATGGGGATGGTCACATGCAGATGAAGGAAACAGTAATGAGAGGTGGAGGAGTTGAAGAAAATGCTGATGAGATGGAGCTCTACAAAATCTAAAGAGGCCGGGAGGGATTTATACAACAAGCAAGCATACAGAAATGATATTCTAACTGATAAGAGAAGGATTTGTATTCTAACTGATAAGAGAAGGATTTGTATTCTAACTGATAAGAGGATTGTTGCTTCCTCTACACTCTCTCCAGGTATCAAATCAGAGTTTATAGATATTACTATCACTTTGAAGTTGTCCTCTTCAATTATAGTTAAATTTATCAAAATTCCTCTTTAATTATAGTTAAATTTGTCAAAATATAAGAAGCAACCTCTTGTTGAGGGAAAACTGAACTCTTTCTGTGATAATTTTTGGATCACTGATAGAAATAAATCAAGTGGAAAATAATCAGATTCTTCTTTGTCTTAAAGCCAAAGGCATTACTGGCCAGAAATCCCTTCAAATTATCTATGGAAATTTTCCCTCTTTTACATAAGCTTTGAATTCTTTGTACATTAAAGATATGTTTGTCTTCTTGCCAGTCTTCAAGCCATTTATTTCAATACTTGGTTGAAGACAATAGGAATGAATTAAGATGGCTTCCAAAAAGTAAGAAAATTAGAAGACACACTCCCACACCCCATGAAGCAGTAACAGGTGAACCAATATAGAGCATTTGCAAATGATATGAAAGAAACGCTGGCAGATAATGTTATCAACATGTGTGTTCAGAAGCTGAACAATAGGACTCGGAGTCTTCCGGATCCATCTGGTATGCTTATGTGACTCACGTAATGTACGGGACAGTGTGTTTTAAAAATCCGGTAGCACGGCAAGT
Organism: Muscardinus avellanarius; assembly: GCF_963383645.1. Lineage (NCBI taxonomy): Eukaryota > Metazoa > Chordata > Mammalia > Rodentia > Gliridae > Muscardinus > Muscardinus avellanarius. Next base: position 58,928,254 of record NC_137803.1, read on the forward strand.
ATGCCTTCTTAGAAACCTGAGGAAAGGATGTAATTTTAACTATTAGATGAAGAGAAACGTCTATTACATCTTTGCATATGTTTTATAGGCAGATATCACACCCGTGTTTGGAACATAATCTCTAATCATGTACAAAAAATCTAGAGCAACATAAAACAAAGATGGTTAAAAACAACTCAGATTTGAGTATAAATTGCACATAGAAAAATTTTATGCCAAGTAATATTATCTTAGGGAATAGATAAATTAGCTCATAGCAAGATGATAAAAATTAAGACAAAAACTTGGGGAGTGGTGAGTTGGCCCCGGGCCACTCTTCCCCCACCCATGCCATTTTGACTTGGGGCTGTATTTCTATTTTCTGTTTTTCTATCTTTTTAATAAACTTCTTTAAATCTTCAAAACAAAAAGACAAAAACTTACTAGTGATTACACTTATTATAAAGTTCATCTACCCACCCAAGCAGGCAAAGTAGATGAGTCAGGGACCCCTTTCTTGTAATTTAAGGTAAGGTTAACCCAATTTAGAGCCATAGTTGGATTGTAAATATATGATCATTTTATTTATTTATTTATTTATTTATTTATTTATGGTACTGGGGATGGGACCCAGGGGCGTTATCCCCCCAAGCTACACCCCTAGTCCTATTTCTTATTTTTACTTTGAACCAGGGTCTCACCAAGTTGCAGAGGGCCTCATTGTATTTAAGAGTAGAATTTTCCATTTACTGAAAAAAAAAAATCATCTCTGGAAAAGCAAGTTAAAAAATGTGTTAACATTTACTTCATTATCTCTGACCCAGTTAACTCAGCTGTTTTTATAGGACTAAAGACAAGGTCATACCTATAATTGGAATAAGCTAGACATCTGAGTCCCTTTCAGCAACACAGATAGTGTCTCTCAGTGGATTAAGCTGTCCTGAGCGGTCCCCAGTGGTCATGGGAGAATGGATGGCTGGAAAGGAGTAGCTCATCAAAATGTTATCACAATATCTAAAAACATTTATGGCACCTGCCTTATTAGTAATACATAAGAATATCTGTGTTGTTCTCTATAGAAAGGGCAGCTCATAACATGTATATCATCACATATAACAAAAATAAACTGGGACAGATAATACTTTTTTTTGTGTGTGGTACTGGGTTCCTGGAAACCCTTCTACCTCCAGGCCACACTCCCAGACCTATTTTATACTTTTTTATTTGGAAACAGGGTCTCTTAAGCCAGCGTGGCTGGCAGCGTGGCTGGCTTCGAACCTTCACGACCCGTCTGTCTCCACCTCCCAAGCGCAGGGATTACAAGCGTGCGCCACCACGCCCGGCCAGATAATACATTCTTAATGATGTTGAAAAACACTGTCACATCACTGGTGTATCTTAATTGATATTAAAAAGCTGGAAATACTGAGCGGGACGTGGTGGCGCATGCTTGTAATCCCCATGCATGGGAGGCTGAGACAGGAGGATCGAATCCAGCGTCAGGTACTTAGGTAGGCTCTCAACAACTTAGTGAGACCCTGTTTCCAAATAAAATATAATAAAAAGGTCTGGGAGTGTAGCCTGGAGGTAGAAAGCCCCTGGTTCCACACCCAGTACCACCAAAAATAATAATAATAAGCTGGGAATACTGCCACTAATTTTCATTCAATTATATCTAAACGTAAGAAAATGTGTAAGTGATATTGTCCTCTAGGACTTGAATTCACATCTACCTTTGTAGTCTATTGATTGAATACTGGTTAACTCTTTTCAGCTCCTGCTGGATATAGCTGTTGCCTGTCCTGTATTTATGCCAACATGCCAGCCAGACAAATAGAACATGAGCCCTAACTGAGGAAAGTGGATCAGTACAAGAGCTTATCGAAAGAGAAGGACAAACTTTGAAAATGTGCTATTGGAACATTTCAACTGATGTGCTCTGCTTATCACAGGGAGATGTGGTCCAAGACTTTAATTAGCAGCTAGCCAAAGCAGATAAAATGGTCCTTTAGCCACTGGCTGTACCTCATGCTCTGCTAAAGCATGGAAAATGGGGGGAGGTCTGCCTGGCAGGTGTCTGTCCAAGCTCCAAGGGTGGCAGGAAGTGAGGACTAAGGCAGGAGAGAGGGCAGCAGCAGCAACACATCACTTAAGATGAACAAAACCCCTGAAAGTCAGCAGAATAACAATACTATATGCCACACCCAGGAAAGCACAGATAAGGATTTTCAAAGATAGGCTGGCAAGGATTTTGATCCGAGCATTTGCTCTACTTCCGGGTCACATCCTAAAATCAGTTACCAGGGAGCTTCACCTACACATCCAATGTAACCTCACTGGATTCCTTCATCGACACACTAAAGATATCTATAATCTGGTGTCTTGAAATAAAGCAAAGATATAACAGTGGAATAGCACACGTGGGCCTCGTGTATTACCACTCTCTTTCTAAGGCGGGTACTGCTAGCCCAATGCGTAGCTTAAATAAGAGCTGGGCTGCATCCTCAGGACCCTACTCATCCAGTGCTCTCAGTGGCCTCGGCCCAGTGGTCCTTGTGGAAAGCTGTCCACAGCTGCTTGTTTGATGGAACCTGGTCCGGGGTAAGAATATAGGCCTGGATTTGCAGGTAGCTTCCAAGTTAATCCACTGAGTGTCTTCTGCAGTCCACTCACTGTGTCTAGGTTCAAGTGTTCTTTCCTAGAAAAAAAAATCCCTCTAATGCTCAGTGCATTGAAAATACGCTGTGCAATTATTATGAGGAGCTATTATTTTCATGACTTTTAAACTTTCTAATTTCTAACAAATTAAAACACAGCCAGTGTCCAGGAAGATTATAAGCATATATTGGTGAGAAGATTGTCTGAAATGAATGTCAAGTCTACGGCCATGCCACCCTGAATGTGCCTGACCTCGTCTGAAGTGAGTATCAAGATATCCAGTGTCATGTCATCATTTACATATAAGCCTCCCTCCCATTCCTGTACTGCTGATTATTGGTAGGAATGAAGATGTTCAGGTCCGATGGCAATGCATTCACTTTTTACTATTTTGAAAACAACGTAAATGCTAGAGTTTTCATTTTTCTGAATTAGTAACTTTGACGCTCCAGGCACTAGTGGTTGCCAGTTTCTTCCTTCTGGTTTTTGCCCCAGGAGGCATAGAAAACTTCTTTGCATGTTCGTTCCCCCCCTTCCTTTCCTCCTCCACATGAGATGCCTAGGACCAGTATGCAGTGCTATTTCACAAAGCAAGGCACGGTTTTTCATCTAAAAGAAGAGCTGCCATATTAACACTTATTTCATTGGAATAAGAACCATATTTGAACCACATCTCAATGATCAACATCTGAAAAACATCAAATGAGTTCATAAAAATCAAATATGAGACTTTGCTTAACAAAGGAAAAGGAAGGTAAAAAAAAAAAGATTTAGTTCTTGGTTATTTCACTGTTGCTCAAAACAACAGCTGTTTGGAAGTGTTTCCTTAGAAGTGGACTAGAAGTGGACAGGTTGCAAGGATGTTAGTCACGGCGAGCGTCTCAGTGAAGCCAAACCAGAGTCCACGAAAGCACGTGATCATCTGTTTCTTAAACCATGCCCCTGCTCCTCCAGTTACATCTTCCGTCACATTTTCACCATCTGCAAAATGTTGTGTGTGGCTGGCTCAGATGATGGTGACTAGCAATGGGCTTTGCCAACGTGCAGAGATGTGCTAATTGTTAAGAGACTCAAAGACACATAGGAAAACACGTGCTTTTTTTCTCCCATTCTAGGACATTTTTAGATATAATAATTAAAGCAGTATGATGCTAGCACCCAGACAGACATAGAGATAAATGGAACAGGTTTGAAGTCTTGTAGTTGACATAAAGATGGCAGTTCAAATGATCAGGAAATGATAATGAAAATTGGATAAATATGATTTTTATTAATTTTTAAATCTCTATCTCCAAACTGTGGGAGGGAGGGTGAAATCTGAAGTGCCCCCCCTATACACACATCAATGTCTAGTATGTACATGATATCAACGGTGCAGAAATGCCAGGCAATATCATCCTTTTGAGAGTTTTAAACAATCATATTTATAACAGAGGTGATTTTTAACTAAACATATTGAAGAAGCTGGTTTCCTCTTCATATATATGCTTTTATGAGTGCATTGCAACTATATGCCATAGTGAGGTTTAATGTGATACAAACATACATGCATCTAACTCCCTGATATTTTTCCAAAGGAATTAAAGTTAGACTACTCCAGTGATGCCGGGCGTGGTGGCGCACGCTTGTGATCCCCACGCTTGGGGGGGCAGAGACAGGAGGATCGCGCAGGTTCGAAGCCAGCCGCGCATGCTGGCTTAGGAGACCCTGTTTCCAAATAAAAAAAATATAAAAATAGGTCTGGGAGTGTAGCCCAGAGGTAGAAGGGCTTCCAGGAACCCCAGTACCACACACACAAAAAATACTCCAGTGATATGTATATACTCATATTTACAGCAGTATAATTCATAATAGTCAAATTATGGAACTAACCCAGGTGTCCCTCAACAGATGAATAGATAAAGAAAATGTGGTCCATAGATACAATTAAATTCCACTCAGCTGAGCCGGGTGTGGCGGTACACACCTTGCAATCCCAGCATTTGGGAGGCTAAGACAGGAGGATCATGGTTCGCTGACAGCCTCAGCTACTTAGTGAGGCCCTTTGCAACTCAGTGAGACCATTTCAAAATAAAGAATAAAAAATAGGGCTGGGGAATAGCTCAGACATAGAATGTCCCCAGGTTCCATCCCCAGTACCACAAAAAATAATCTACTCAGCCATAAAGAAGAAAAAAACTATGTCAGGAAAAATAAATAGATAAAACTAGAGAATATTATACAATAAATGTTGAGAAAGACCAATAAAATAGGGAAGAAGAGAGAGAGAGTAAAAGAGAACTGAAGAAGGAAAATGTTTAAATAATGCTTTCACAGAGAGGATGTTTTGAGGCGCAGATTCTCATCCGCCTTTACCCAATGGTGATAATGTTATCTGCATATCACTGCTTTGAGTCTAATGACACTGTCTTGGCCACACCTTAAACGTTTTATTTTTTACTTGTCCCCAGTTTAAACTTTCTTCTGCAGTCTAGCTGGTGCCAGAACGCATATCACATTCATCCTCCCTTACAGCCTTCTTCCAGACTTTGAGTGTGTGTGTGTGTGTGTGTGTGGGGTGTGTGTGTGTGTGTGTGTGTGTGTGTGTGTGTGTTACTGGGGTTGGATCCCTGGGCATTCTACCTCCGAGCTACACCCTAAGTCCTATTTTTTATTCTTTATCTTGAAACTGGGTCTCACTGAGCTACAAAGGGCCTCACTGAGTAGTTGAAGCTGGCCGCGAACCATGATCCTCCTGTCTCAGCCTCCTGAATTCTGGGATTACAGCGTGCGCCACCACGCCCGGCTTCTCACTTTCACTTCTATCTTTGCAATAAAATTCCCGCCACCCCTGCTGCCATAGGGGTGGCGGGAATTTTATCATTAACAAATCATCCCGTTTCCTGTAACAGCCTTGTGAATTAATGCTGTTCTCCCTCCACGCAGGCAGGGAGGCCCACACACATGGACTGACTGTGGGAGGAAACATGATTTCATTTACCTGACCTCAGATCTACCAGAACACAACTTGCCCTGCATCATTCTGGTTAATAACACCAGAACTTTGGCTTATTCTCCACGCCCCGCATCACAGATCTTGGACGCAAATGAAAAGTTGGCAAACGGGGTGAAGTAGACGCAGGAGAGAGAGAAGCAATAAATAAACACACAGAACTTCCTTACTTGGCCCTTGCTCCAACGCAACCTTTCTTAATACTCAAACACACAGCAGAGACACCATTGATGGAGCTCTCGCATTATCCACCACCTGCCAAAAGATGGGGATTATTTCCAGCGTTGCAGATGAGGAAAGCTGGTAGAAAGGTTAAACAATTTCTGAAGGCCACACGACTGGCAAAGTGCAGGTCACAGTTGAGACTCAAGCGGCCCAATTCCAAACCTCACGCCCGTGCCTTCTCGTGACCACACTGCCTCCATATCTTTTTTGTCTTCTACAGCTTAAAAATGTCACTTGAACCTGGGCGTGTGGTGGTGCACGCTTGTAATCCCACTACTTGGGAGGCTGAGACAGGAGGACTGCACATTCTCAGCCAGCTTCAGCTACTGAGACCCTGTTTCAAAATAAAGAATAAAAAATAGGGCTGGTGGTGGTGAGGGGGGATGTATCTCAGAGGTAGAATGCCCCTGGGTTCAATCCCCAGTACTGCAAAAACTTAATAAATAAATAAATAATAAAAAATGCTACTTGATCTGGAAAACTATTAGCTCTCCACCATTAAAACAAAATACTTAAAGAGTAATCAAATTACGAGAGTTACTTTGGCTCACAGTTGCGGAGGTTTCAGGCCATGATCAGTTGCTTGCTTGAGCCTGTGGTGAGGCAGCAAGGCGTGGTAAGAGCACATGTGGCTGTGCAAAACCACACTCATGACCTCCAAGAAGTAAAAGAAAGAGAGTGGGGCCAGGATCTCACAATCCTTTTCAAGGGCACACGCCCAGTGATCAAGACCTCCCACCAGATTCCTCCTCTTAAAGGTTCCATGCCTCCAAAAGTTCCATCCTGTGGACCAAGCCGCTAACACACGGGCCTTCGGGGAACATTTGTGATGTAAAGCACATTATCTATTTGTGTGTCTTTGTCTTTGTGTAAAGTTGTCCATGTGGATCTTGCCTCAAACTTAGACTTCCCAGAAGTATGGCACTTGGATGACATGCATAATAAAATAGGTGCTTGTCTCCTCACAAGGTAGTATTCTTTTTAAAAGATGGGGAGGAGGAACTAAAGGGGGGAGCCAGGCATGGTTCATACCAAGCTCATACTTGGTATGAGCTTCATACCAAGCTCATTTTCATTTTTTTTCATTTTTATTTTGAAACAGAGTCTTGGTAAGTTGCAGATGCTGGCCTTGAACTTGAAAGACTTCTATCTCAGCCTCCCAAGTGCTGAGATTGTAGATGTGCACCAACATGTCCAGCACATATTCTGATTTTAAATAAACATACTGTCTATTATGCATTATGTGGCAAAAATATATGGTACTAGTAGTTTTGGCAGAAAATCATCTGATCCTATCAATCACAAAATAAATGCCAAAAAAAAAAAACGTTTGCAACTGAACACAAATATACTCCGAGTTAAAGGAAAGACCTATTCATTTATACTCGGGCCTATGTTCAGTCAGTTTCTAAGGGTCTCTAGAGACAGAGCATTCATGACTTGCCTTAATTAAATATGTAGATGTCTATTTCTGTGGTTGCTAACTTTACAGTTCTCTACTCCATCATCTGACCTGGGATTGTACTCAGGACTCCGCACCAGATAGCTGAGCTAGTTAACCTGCGGGCTTCCATTTTCTCCTGGTTAAATAAGGGAGCCTGGACTGGCAGCCCTAAAACTCTGGGTCTCTGCAAGTCAAAGGGCTTTGTGTAGTATATCTAGCACATGTCGCATGCCCCGTAATAACAATAGCACATGCATACTTACTGCTTACTCTGTGTAGGTGTTCTCTATATGAATTGACTCATTTAATTCACATGAAAGTTCCATTAAATGAGAAGGAGACTGTATTTTCTAAAAGCGATCACAGCAGTTTCTCTGGCTCCACCAAGTTCCTCGGAACCTTTCCGTTCCTCAACCAGAGACGGGGTCTCTCCTCCCCCTACTGAACTTGCCTCATCAATAGAACATACTAGAAGGGACATACAGGACTTCCCAAGGTTGACACCTGGCTTTTCCCCTCTGGTGCTCACCTCATTACCCAGGCCCGTGATGTAAGAAGACGCAGACCATGTGAAGAGGCCACACAGAAAGGTTCCAACCTTAGCACCCGGCTAAGGTCTTAGCTGATGGGTGGTATCAACCAGCATCATTGGAGTGAAGGAGCCCTTAACTTAGAGGAAATCCTGCTGATGCCAAACAGAAGACCCGAGCTTCTCCTGCAGAGCCCATCCTCCAAACTAAAGATTCACAACCACAATGAGTGCTTTTAAGCCACTAAGTTTTGTGGAGGAAGGTGATACTGGGATTAAACCCAAGAGCATTCTATCTCTGAGTGGCACCCCCAGCTCTTTAATATTTTTAATTTTGAAATAGGGTCTCATTAAGTTGCTGAGGGTCTAAGTTTCAGAAGCTGGCCTTGAACCAGTGATCATGCTACCTCGGCCTCCTGAGTACTGGGACTATAGGCATGTGTCACTGGGCGCAGCAGGCCCATAGTGTCTTCCCTTCATTTTACACATGAAAAAAACTGCTGGTTCCTTCAGCTCTATGTTACTCTTTCAGTTAATTATTGAAAAGATGATTAGTCACTGGTGCACAGACATATATTTTTTTAATTTTTTTAAATTTGTTATTGGTGCGTTATATTCATACAACATATTGGGGTAAAAAATTTGTGTGGACATACATGTACCTATCACCCATTTAACCCCTACCCAATTTCCACCCCATTCTGTTCCCATCCCTCCTTCTCTTGCTTGGTTTAGTGGTTGACTTTGATATATTTAAGTACATTGTATGCTTTAGAGAATTTCCTTCTTCCCCCCTCCCATCCCCTCATTTAGGTTGTCTTGTTTGCTCCTCTATAGGATTTCCTTTTTCATCTAGAGTTCCTCCTATGACCCATTTCTCCTTGGCTTTCACATATTAGGGAAAGCATCTGCTTTCTTATTTTTTTTTTGTGACTGACTAATCTTACTTAGCATAATGTCCTCTAGTTCCATCCATTTCCCTGAAAATGATGTAATTGAGTTTTTTTTAATGGATGAGTAAAATTCCATTGTGTACATATCCCACAGTTTTGTAATCCATTCATCTGTTGATGGACATCTTGGCTGGTTCCATGGTTTGGCCATGGTCATATTTATTTTTATGATACTTCATGAAGCATTTAATTTAACCAAATTATTTAACATAGTATACATTTTAACATAATTTTTATATAATTACATATATTTCTTCCCCCAAAAAACCATGTTTCAAAAGGCTAAGGTAAGAATATTCTAGAAAAATAAAACAAAAAAGAGTTTGTTCCTTGGCCTTTTCTATTTATACTTACCGAGAATATAAAAATTGAAATTGTACTGTTGGAGGAAGCAATTTTTTAGGAGCCTAACTCAATTCTTTTATACCATATCTATAAAATCCTCTTTGAAGAATAGAATATATTAAGACTGAGAGTCAAACTCCTACCAATAAAAGAAAAAAGAGTTCGGATAGAGGAAAATAGGAATGGCACCTGATTTTTACTTTTCTTTTAAAGTTTACACCATAATTATATACCTTGAAGCAAGAAAAACGAGTTGGTGAAAAGGCCTTACTTAAACATTCTGTGAGTTATATTGTGTGAGAAATGGCTTATTTTACAATTGCTTGAAAATGACTTAATCAGCCGAGTGTGGTGGCGCACGATTGTAATCCCCGTGCTTAGAAGGCGGAGACAGGAGGATTGCACAGGTTCGAAGCCAGCCGCGCTGGCTTAAGAGACCCTGTTTCAAAAAAAAAAAAAAAATAGGTCTGGGAGTGTAGCCCGGAGGTAGAAGGACTTCCAGGAACCCCAGTGCCACCAAAAAAAAAGAAAAAAGAAAATGGCTTAATCAAATTGGGCATGGTGGTGCATGTGTGTGATCCCAGTACTTGGGAGGCTGAGACAGGAGTATCTCAGGTTCAATCTCAGAAACTTGGTGAGATACTGTTTCAAAATACAAAATAAAAATGACTTGGGGGCATGGTTCAGAGATAGAATGCCCCAGGGTTCAATCAATACCAAAAAAGATTATTTAATCATTAAAACACCACCACTTGTTATTATAATATGCAAAATAAAGAGTTTAGCAGACCATTCTAACTACTTCTAGCCGTGCAAATGTTCAGCGTCTTTCCTGGGAACCAGCTTGCTCTACCAATCCTCGTATGACTGCATAATGCACACAGACTTCTTTGGAACTAAGCTAACGTACTTGTCGAAGGCCTTTTAGTAGAATTAGAACTTTTAAAATACAAATCGGGGCTGGGTGGTGGTGCACAGCTTGTAATTCTAGTCCTTGGGAGGCTGAGACAGGAGGATCGGGGTTCGTGACCAGCCTCAGCTTCTTAGTGAGGCCCTCCGCAGCTTAGTGAGACCCTGTTTCAAAATAAAGAATAAAATCAGGCTGGTGGTGTAGCTCAGAGGTTCAATCTTCATTGCCACAAAAACAAAAAAATTAAAATATCAAATCGGGAACCATTATGGGTGTTTATTTCATGTGTGTTGGGTTATATTTTGTAGCTTTGGTTTTTCCCACGTCCAAAAAGAACAGCCGTCAGTGAGTTGAAGCCCTAACAGAGGCAGCTGTCAGCTCCCCTGGGAGCCAAAACAGAAGGGAGGAGCTGAGTCCAGTGACATTATAGTTAGAATAAAATAATAATGTGTTTTCCTAGCAGGAGAACGCTGATCGAGACGACCAGTGAGGGGTGTTGGCTCTGTGTCTAGGCACTCCAAGTTCTCCAAGGGCAGGGGGCCCTTGAGGGCCGGGATGTGGTGAGCCTGAGCCCAGATCTGGCACACAATGTTTGCCTAATAAAGACTTCATTAATAGGCATCGAGGTCTATTTCGGATTCCGGAAACTCAGAGATAAGTTTCAGAGAATCACCCTGACCTCTAGGAGTGCAGACCGTCGTGGGGGCTGCTCCCTGAGTGTGTAGGGCTGCTGAAAAGCTTGCCCACCCCCTGCCTGGGCCTCTTTGGCATCATCCTCGCCTGGCCATCTGCTGTGCGTGGTTAGAGACCTGGACATGGAACTGTAGCCAGACCAAGGGGGTGGGGAACTGACGCTGGGTCGTCTGGGATCTTAGCTCAAGCCATCCCAGCATCTTTCTGACACAGAAAGACAAAAGCTCAAGGAAGGCCAAATCACATTACGCACAGACAAATATGTGACCATGAGCCCCACTGCTATGTAGAGTCATAATGCACTAATTAAAAGAAGGTGCAAAGATCAAATTATCTTATGTGCATGTACAAATGTGGAACAACAAACACCACCATTTATAATCATAACACACCAATAAAAAATCCCAGTGCTTGGGAGGCTGAGACAGGATGGGCAGGTCCGTGGCCAGCCTCAGCTGCTCAGTGCGGCCCTCTGCAACTTTGTGAGACCCTGTTTCAAAATAAAAAATAAAATAGGACTGGGGTGCAGCTCAGGGGTCTAATGCCCCTGGGGTTCAATCCCAGTACTATAGATAGATAGATAGATAGATAGATAGATAGATAGATGATGGACAAATATAGATGATACATAGATAGAGATGATACATAGATAGAGATGCTGGAGATGACAGATAGATAGATAGATAATGGATAGATATAGATGATACATAGCTATAGATACATAGCTATAGATACATAGCTATAGATGATAAAGATGATAGATGATAGATAGATATGATAGATATAGATGATAGATGGAGAGACAGATAGATAGATAGATAGATAGATAGATAGATAGATAGATAGATAGATAGATAAAGAGTGCACACAAGAGGCCTGAGCACTGGCCCTGGAGTCTTCCTTCCACAGTCCTTTCCTACCTGTTCTTTGCTCGCTGCCCTCAGTTTTCTGGCCGCCAAAACCAGCTTTTCTCCCATGAACATTTTGTTTAACTTGAGGGAAGTTGTAGTGGTGCCAGGGACTCTGATGTAGACATTCCCACCTGGGTTAGAGAACCTGGAGGAGTTGGAAGTCTTGAGGCCCTCCCTTCCCAGCGTCCTGCGCTGAGGGAGAGGCAATGCTCGTGAGAAGCCCCTCGGAGGGGACATGGCTGAAGGAGGCTCAGAGGCCCACTTGCCCCAGCAGGGGCAGTCAGGTGAACCTCAGAAAGCGGGGTCTCCTTGGCCGGGCTTATCAACAAACAGCAAAGGGCAGTGAGCTAAAGGAGGGCAGAGGAGCCCGGCCATTCCAAGACCCCAAAAGCAGAAGGCAGCCAGGTGTGGTGGCCCATGCCTGTGATCCCACTACTTGGGAGGCTGAGACAAGAGGGTCCCAGGTTTGAGGCCAGCCTCGGCAGCTTACCAAGACCCTCAGCAACTTAGTGAGACCCTGTTCCAAAATAAAAATAATAAGGGCTGGAGTATAGCTCAGAGGTAGAATACCCCAGGGTCCAATCTCCAGTACAAAAAAAAAGAAAAAAGAAAGAAAGAAAGAAGCTGATGGCATTCTGAGAAACACGAATGACCAACAGTCGCTATCATAGTTCTTCTCGCTCTCGTTTCTTCTCTGTACGAGCCATGGCTTTCAGGGAAGAGGAACGGGACTGCAGTTCCTTTTCCTCCAGCCCTTCCTGGCTCATCAGTAAGTGGAAGGTAGAAAAAGTTGATAGAACATATGCAAATCAAGATGAGAAGTAAACACAGGTCGGTGAGTGTGGGTAGCTTCCCCACTGTTCTGCTAAGAAATACAAATGCCTGCGTGAGCCATAAAAGTCAAATTGCACGACTCTGTTGTTTCATCATATGACCTACGTTATCATTTATAACTAGTATTGGGTGGGGCGTAGTGGCGTATTCCTGTGATCCAAGTACTTGGGAGGCTAAGGTAGGAGGATGCCAGGTGCAGAACCAGCCTCAGAAACTTAGTGAAACTCTCAGCAACTTAACAAGATCCTGATTCCAAATAAAAATAAAATGGGAGCCAAGCATGGTGGCGCACGCTTGTAATCCCACGACTTAAGAGGCTGAAACAGGGGAGACTTCAGGGAAGATGGCGACCGAGAAAAGCGGGGCTTAAGAGCCCTGCTAACAACCAATCTCCATTACCACAAAATCAGCGCCTTTCATAGCCAGAAAACACCATCAGCAGAGAAACAAAAAAATCACCAGGCTCCAGAGTGAAAGCGGACTGAGAACAGAGCTCAGAGCCACAGAGGAGATACACCGGCCTCACGCCCGAGGACGCGGCAGCAGCGCCATACTGCCGGCGGCAGCGGTGACTTCACCGGACGGCTACAGCAAGCCGAGGTGAGCCGCCGCGGAACAGCCAGGGGGGATCTTTCGGCAAAGGGAGCATCTAAAGCTCCCAGTGGCTGAGCTCAGCACACGCTGCAAGGACTCAGAGTGGAATTCAAAACCAAGAAGAAATAAGCCAACCTCACGGCCGAGGGCGTAGCAGCAGCGCCATATTGCCACCGGCGGCAGCAGCAGCGAACTCAATGAGTCCAGTACAGCTACATCTGCGTACTCAAGAACAGTGAGTCAAATTGCGGGCCACAGAGGAGAAATCCCAGTACTGTACTCCCTGGGACTTGACCCAGTGGGGGAGGGGCGGTGGCAGAGATATCACACCATAGGAGAACGTGCAACCTGGCACACCCAACAGTCTAAAGCAGCCTCTATCGACTCCCTGGGTCGAAGACTCTGTGATACAACCCAGTAAAGGAGTAGTGGGGTCTGAGATACTACAGACTCGAGATCCAGAACACCTTAAGGGAAGTCATAGTGACCCAAGGGAAGAACCCAGAGAAGGCACAAACTTCCGAAATCATGGGAAAGAGGAATAACACTGGAGCAATGAATGCCCACAACCCCACAACATCAGAACCCGATAAAACTGAAAATCAGAGATTTCTAGAAGATCAAATCAGGAAAATAACTGTAGAAATAATAGAGGTGCTTCGAAAAGAACTCAGAGAGAGCCAAAAAGAGATAAAGGATGCAATTAATGAAGTAAAGGCCTCAATTCAAAGCACAAACAACCAATTAGAACACATGGAGAACAGAATCTCGCTCTTAGAAGATGATCATTCCAAAAATGAACGCATAGTTTCTAATCTAGAAAAAAATATCCAACAGCAGGAATCTGACATTGAAGAAATATGGGCCCATTTTAAGAGAGCTAACCTAAGAATAATTGGAATAGAGGAGGGAAAAGAAAGTGATACCAAAGGGATCAACAATCTCTTCAAGGAAGTAATAGCAGAAAATTTTCCAAACATAGAGCAAGAGGTCGATACACAGGTCCAGGAAACTTATAGAACTCCCTTTAGACAGGATTGGAGAAGAGGATCCCCACGCCACATAACTGTCAAAATGACCAATGTGGAAGCCAAGCAGAGAATCTTAAAGGCAACAAAAACAAAGGGCCAAGTGACATTCAGAGGCAAACCAATTAGAATCACTCCAGACTTCCCAAACCAAGTCATGAGAGCCAGAAGGGCTTGGAGTAACATATTCCAAACTCTGAAAGAAAACAACTTCCAGCCAAAAATTTCCTACCCAGCAAAACTTTCTATCAAATTAGATGGAGAAATAAGAAGCTTCCATGACAAACAGAAACTGAAGGAATTTATGTCTTCAAAACCAGCACTAGAGAAAATACTCAAAGAGATTAACTACAAAGAAGAAATAGGTAACACACACCAGAACCAGAGAAACAAGAGTTTCCATCCAACAGACAATTAAGATTGGTTATCTGTGGAGATTCATTATTTATGTTAGTCTTTTACCTATCTCTAAATTGTATTGTTTGCCTTTATTGTTGTTAATTTTTAGGATTTCTAGTTGGAATATTAATATACCTTCAGATATAGCATTTGGAAATATTTTATCCAATTCTATTAGTAACTGTTAACTCTGTTTACATTGTCTTTGGATATACAATATGTTTTTTATTTTTTAGGGAGTTTGTATACTCTTCTGTTGCCTGTGCCATTGAAATCATATCCAAGATATCACTGCCAGTTTCAATGTTGTGAGGTTTTATGACCCAGATTTTCTTCTAAAAGTTTATAGTCTTAAGATTTATATTTAGGTCTTTTATCTATTTTGAGTTAATATTTGTATATGGGATTAGGTAAGGGTCCAATTTTATTCTTTTCCATGTAATTATTATTTTTCAACAATATTTAGTTAAAAGATTATTATTTCCACCACCAAATGTTCTTGGAAACCTTGTCAAAAATAACTTGCTAATATAGGGAAGAATTTAGCTCTAGGCTTTTACTTAACTCCAATGGTTTATATATCTGCCTTTAGAACAGTACTATACTGTCTCAATTATTGTAGCTCTATATGGTTTGAAATCAGAAATATATATCTTCTAGCTTTGTTCTTTTTCAAGATCATTTTGGGTATCTAGAGTCCATATTCCATATTAGGATAGATTTTTTTCTGAAAAATAAATATATAAATATATGATAGTTTCACCTAAAAAAAATAGAAAAAAAATATTCTCTGGTAAGAAAGAATGCAAAAAGAAATATTGAAATGTTATCTTTAAGTCATCAAAAGCTTGGTATCAGACAAATGAAACTGTTATGTGAGATTATCATTTTTAATTTTGGATAAATTGCTATAATACTAGATATCAACCACTAAGCCAAGCATGGGAAGCAGGGATGGGGAGGGAATGGGGTGGGGATCGGGTGGGGGCTGACTGGGCGATGTGTGCATGTATGTCTACAAAAGTTTGTATCCCACTATGATGTATGAATACAGTGCACCAATAAAAAAATAAATAAAAATAAAGTACAAATATAATACCCAACATGCTGGTATAATTCTTATCCAGTTTACCCAGTTGTTCGCACCATATGTGATGGCAGTAGATTTGTAAAATCAAGAAACCAAAATAAAAGGTGGGCATCGTGTTATATGAACCTGTAATCCTACTACTTAGAAGGCTGAGACAGAAGGATAACCTCAGCAACTTAGCGATACTCTCAGTAACCTAGTGAGACCCTATTTCAAAATAAAAAATAAATAAATAAAAAGGGCTGGGGGAGTAAACTGAGAAAAAAAAGAGGCTGAGACAGGAGGATCGCACAGGTTCGAAGCCAGCCTCAGCTACTTAGTGAGCCTCTCAGAAACTTAGTGAGACCCTGTTTCCAAATAAAATAGAAAATATGAAATAGGTCTGGGAGTGTATCCCAGAAATGGAAAGCTGGGACTGGTTCCATCCCCAGTACCACAAAACAAATAAAAAATTAAAAAAACACAATAAAATAGGGCTGGGGGTATAGGTCAGAGGTAAAATGTCCCTGGGTTCAAACTCCATCCCCACAAACAAAATTTTAATTAATTTAAAAATGAAACTAATACTGCCAGGCGTGGTGGCACATGCTTGTAATCCCCGCACTTGGGAGGCAGATACAGGAGGATCGCGCAGGTTCGAAGTCAGCCATGCTGGCTTAAGAGACCCTGTTTCCAAATTAAAAAATATAAAAATAGGTGTCTGGGAGTGAAGCCTGGAGGTAGAAGGGCTTCCAGGAACCCCAGTACCACAAAAATAAATAAATAAATAAATAAATAAATAATAAATTTTTTAAAATGAAACTAATATTCTACAGCATTAAGATGAATGATAAAATTCATGCTAATAATATAAAATTAAAAGTTTTATTTACTTAGAAAAATATTAGCTAGTAAGCTTCAAATATCATCATAAGTCAAGAGAGGAGACCAACACCAGAAAAGAGACAGTCTTCTCTGTAGGACCTCTCGTGACCTCTGCCCGGCGTTTTGAACGGGACCACACATTTCCATTTTGCACTGGACTCTGTAAAGTACAGCTGCCCTGCCAGTAGCACCCTCAGTTGTGACAGGCATCAGCGTCTCCAGACTTTGCCAGATGCCTCTGGGGAGGCGAGGGTGTCGGACAGACTGAACCACCTCCGGTTGAGAACGACTGCCCTGGACAGTGTGAAGACGGCCACGACCTCAAAGTACCGTGGCTCTGCAAGGTCCGACAGCGTGACAGGATACTAAGACTTGAGATCTTTTCTTGAGAGCCTGTGCCCCCACCCCAGGTTTCCACGCAGGGAAAGAGCTAAATATAGTGTCTTTACATCTCTTAAAATAGAATTCAAAGTCAATATACTAATTATGGATTGGACTCAGAAACTTATATTTAAATTATTATTATTATTTGGGGCTGGTACCAGGGATTGAGCCTATGTGTATTCTATGTCTAAGTTATACTTATATAAACTTATATAAAGAACTGTGTTTACTTCTCATCTTGATTTCTCATTCTGAGAAACACGAATGACCAACAGTCACTATCATAGCTCTTCTCGCTCCCGCTTCTTCTCTGTACGAGCCATGGCTTTCAGTGAACGGAAAGGGATCAAGATGAGAAGTAAACACAGCTTATAGTGGCAGAATGGCCACTCTTCGGACACCAGGAGTGGTTTCATCCCATTTCTTCATATTGAAGTCTCAGTCATTCAGTCGTCATAGAACTCACAACCAGAACCACACAAAAGGGCTGGTTACTTCTCATATGAGAAGTAAAAACAGCCATTATATAAGTCATACTTATATAAACTTATATATAAGATATATATATCTTAAATTATTATATATATATCTTATTATTATTACTTATAATAATATATTATATATATTATATATAAAATATATATAATATAATATATATAATATATGTTTTTATATATAATATATAATATATAATATATAATATATAATATATAATAATATATATATCTTATTATATATATATATCTTTTTTTCTTTCATGAAAAAAGAAGAGGGCAATTATGAAAAGTGGTAACTAGACCTAAAAAACTGTGGATGTTTTCCCAAGCAAATCCATTTTTTAGAAGTACCTATATTTAAAAGAATAGCAGAGAAACTAATTCCCTTAAAACCTGGCAACTAGATATGACTCGGAAATTCTTCCACAGACACAGTTCAGTTCGGACATGGACTGTGGTTTCAGGGTGGATGGTCTCCGAGACACAGTGATATGGAGACATCTCAACACCAGCCCCCACCATGCAGGAGGAGCCCCACCTGCTCAGTGATAGCCGGGGCTCTGATAAAGGGCTGGGAAGAATGCCTAAAAATACCCCGGGATTGTTTTTCTGATAGATTTATGTACAATGACTCTTTGATTGGTATTTAAAAACCGATGTGGATAACTTGAATTTATACGTAGTGTATAGTCCATTAAGCACATTTTATAATAAGCTTCTCTTTGAATCATGATTGCAACTCTATAAGAAAAATTATTATTACTCCTCCATAATTACTAGATGGAGACTCAGAGAGCCTAAGTAATTCTTCTCAATCAAATATCAGGTGATTAGAAAAAACTTTTTATTAAATATTAGTTTCTAGCTGGGTATAGTGGCATCCATCTGTAATCTCAGAACTTGGAAGGCTTAGAGAAGAAAATCACAGGTTCAAGACCAGTCTCAGTAACCCAATAAGATTCTCAGCAACTAAACAAGATCCGGTTTCAAAAATAAAAAATAGCTGGGGGTATAACTTAGACATAGAATACGCATAGGCTCAATCCCTGGTACCAGCCAAAAATAATAATAATAATTTAAATATAAATTTCTGAGTCCAATCCATAATTAATATATTGACTTTGAATTATATTTTAAGAGATGTAAAGACACTATATTTTACTTCATATATATACATATATGAGTGTGTGTGTGTGTGTGTGTGTGTGTTTATAGCAGTATAAAAAACTTTTGGGCAGTTCAGTTCCAGGATTCTTAAAATAAAATGAGACACTTAATATATTAAGTAATACTAAATATTTATTTTCAGACTGATGCATGATATAAATACTCAATAAATAATAAATATGCTCTTATTTTGTTTTGCAGTACTGAGGATGGAACCCAGGAGCATTCTTCCTCTGAGCTCACCCCCAGCCCTATTTTTTATCCTTTATTTTGAAACAAGGTCTCATTAAGTTGCGGAGGGCTGAGAACCCATGACCCTCCTGTCCCACTCTCCCAAGTACTGAGGTTACAAGCATGCACCACCATGCCCAGCTTAAATATGCTCTTTTTATTTTACCATATACAAAATGCTTCTAAGTCATATTATAAAAATACAAGCCTTGAGCCAAAACGAAAATTGATTCCATAATATACTTGCCTTGATTCTTTTCCTTCTGTCTTTGAAATGTGTAACAATACAGCTTTCCAAAAGGTGGAACCAAGACAGTTGTTGCTGTTTCTCCATTTGACCCAGATGGCTAGAGGACACCCAGCCCCCTGAGCACGTCTTTGGAGGGGGCGGCCCTGCATGCCTGTGTTGTGTTTTCTGCCTCATTCCTTCTTCAACCTTGACTTCTCGTCCACATAAGAGCCGTGCTCATGAGCAAACTCCAGGCAGGGGAACGTAGCTCCTTGGGTCCTCAGTGCAGATCCGTGGAGGAGAGGGGGCTCAGAGGTGTGAGTCTGCCTTCTGCCCTGTTTTGGAGGGTTCTGCCAGCTCGTCCATCCCGCCTACCTACCACAGCAGGGCTCATCTGCCTAAGGTTAGCCAGCCCTTTTGTGTGGTTCTGGTTGTGAGTTCTATGACGACTGAATGACTGAGACTTCAATATGAAGAAATGGGATGAAACCACTCCTGGTGTCCGAAGAGTGGCCATTCTGCCAAGCTGTCAATGACAGAAGGTATATTCTTCTAGACAGGGTATGCTCTAACCTGGGCGCCAGGGCCCCAGGTAGGCAGCAGGATTAGAATTGCCTCTTGGTTTTTTATTTTAATGGGATAACTAGAAGGTAAAAAATAAAGATGGCCAGTGTTCATTCATTCATTTTTTTCATTCATACATGTGCTAACCATTTGTAAGTACCAAGAGGACGAACACCAGGGCAGGAGTGTGAAGAAGTGAGCATGCTGCCTGCCTGCTGCGCCTGCTCTTTGAAGTTCAGTCAGTACTGCTCAGCTCAACAGCACACAGAAGCGAGAGAGAAATTTGGGGGGGGGGGTTAATGGGGATCAATCCCAGTGGTATTCAATCTCTGAGCTAGACCCCTGGCTCTATTTTTTATTTGTATATATCTATTTACTTATTTTAATATGTTTTCACTAAGTTGCGGGGGATCTCAACAAGTTGCTAAACTTGGCTTCCAATCTGCAATCCTCTTGTCTTAGCCTCCCGAGTACTGAAATTACAGGCTTGCACCACCATACCCTGCTCCTGAAAAAAAATTTAAAAATAGTTATTCTTAAACTGGGCGTGGTGGCACATGCTTGTAATCCCAGCATTTGGGAGCTGAGACAGGAGAGTTGTGGGTTCTCAGACAGCCTCAGTTACTTAGCGAGGCCCTGTTTCAAAATAAAGAACAAAAAATAGGGCTGGGGGTGTAGCTTGAAGGTAGAATGCCCCTATGTTCCTTCCCCAGTAATATACACACACAAAAAAGTCCATCTTCATTATACATAGAGAAATTAAGGGAAGTTTGTCTCCCCACGCTGGAGGCAACTCTTTCAGAGGAGCCGAGCTCACCCTTGTCCTGACCGGTGGTCCCCACGGTCACTAAATGGAGAAGACCTCAAGCAGGAGCCAGAGCAGGGCCAGGCCAAGGCGCCTGCCCCTGTGGGCAGCCTCCTCTCAGATCTGTGCTAAGGCCCTTCCCTGAGCGCAGCTTTACTGTCCCTCAAGGGTCTTCCAGCCCACTGCTTTGCAAGGTGCACTCGCGTACCTAAAGGAAATAAGAAAATAAGCTCTCTCCCCTGGAAGTCCCCGTCTCCCCGTCCCGCACCCCAGCACTTGTGAACAGGGCCCTCCCCTGTGGCTTGGCAGTGCTAAGGGGCTGTCTGTGGAAGAGTGTCTCTACAGGAGCAAGGCCGCCTCCATCCCCCAGCTTGGGCTTCTGGAGCTGAGGAATCAGACTAAATATGAGACAGTAACTTCCTCCTGACAGAAACCATACATTCTCCTCCTCATCCCTCCCCCCCCCTTTTTTTTTTTGCCAGGGGCATTTACTGGAGATTGAACCCAGGAGTATTCTACCTCTGACCTTCACTACCAATCCTATTTATTTATTTATTTATTTATTTATTTATTTATTTATTTATAGTACTGGGGATGGAACTCAGGGGCTTTCTACCTCCAAGCTATCCTCCCAGACAAATTTTTTATATTTTATTTGGAAACAGGGTCTCACTACATTGCTGAAAGCCTCGCTAAATAGCTGAGGCTGGCTTTGAACCTGTACAATCCTCCCGTCTCGGCCTCCCAAGCACGGGGATTACAGGTGTGCCCCAGCACACCCGACCTTTTATTTATTTATTTTGAAACAGAGTCTCACCAAACTGCTAAGGGTCTCAGTAAGTTGTTGAAGCTGACCTCAAACCTGTGATCCTCCTACCTTGGCCTCCCAAGTACTGGGATTACAGATATACGCCATTACACCCGGCTCCCTGCACTGTCTTTTATCCTTTACCCTCCAATCACAAAACTCTTAATTCTTTAATGGTCTTCCTATTAAAATCTTGGCACTGGCTCCTTAGTTGAGTGTATGAGTCACAGAAGACAGGCAATGCATTTGCTGAATTAATTAATTAATTAATTAAGTCACTCGTGTGTTTACCCTGCCCCCACCATGCCACTCTCCTATGAATGGCCTTACCTGATATCCCCAGCTCCAGTGGTTCCCACCAAGGCAACCATTCCCTCTGGCCCCAGGCCAGATGTGCGTGACCTTCGCTAGATGTGGCCCTGTCTGGGATGGGAGGGTGGGCAGGTGGAGATGTGGCCACACTCGTTCTCTTTACTGAGGTCCATTCTAATGGCCGGCAGCTCCATGCAACCAGTATGGGTCCGTAGGAAAAATGTCAAGACAAGTAAAGCTCGTTCTTCCTGACATTCGTCATTTTGGGAGCCAAATAACTATTATTTATTGACTTGCATAACATGGCCTGAT
This sequence comes from Muscardinus avellanarius, assembly GCF_963383645.1. Lineage (NCBI taxonomy): Eukaryota > Metazoa > Chordata > Mammalia > Rodentia > Gliridae > Muscardinus > Muscardinus avellanarius. The sequence continues at coordinate 58,950,011 of NC_137803.1, forward strand.
CATGCGGTGAAATAATCTATCTGCAGCATGAGTCAGATTGCAATTAAAGCTACAGGGAACTTCAGTCTTAACTCTCCGGTTAGGGGGGGTTAAGATCTCATCTACGGAACTGCAATAAACACATCATTTCATTTTTTCCTGAAAAAATATAAAATTAAAATGGAAAGGCAGAAATAAGCACACAAAAATGCTAGACATAAATTCCATGGAGACAAAAATTAGCAACTTCTCTCAGGCAACACAAAATGTGGATCCCACAGAGGTCCCTGGCCAAACACCAGATAGGGCCATCATGGCTGTCCAGAACAGAGATATTGCATTCGTAATTCAAGTGCACTTCTTGACTATCACAAGGACTACTTCTGTAACTTTAGAAAAATACATTCATAGGGGACTAGAAAGCTAAAAGTAATTTTAAGGGAATAGAAGGCATTTTACTCTGTGTGTGTGTGCGTGCGTGCGTGCGTGTGTGTGTGTATGTGTTACTGGGGATTGAATCCAAGAACATTACACCTCTGAGCTATACCCCTAGCCCTATTTTACTTTGAAGCAAACATCTCACTAAGTTTCTGCGGGCTTCACTAAATGCTGAGGCTGGCCTCACGCCTTCAATCCTGTCTCAGCCTTCCACATACTGTGATTACAGGTGTGTGCCGCCATGCATATCTGGCTGGCATTTCACTTTTTTCTCCTTATTTCAGTTAAGAGATCAGAACACAGAACAGCATTTTAGCTACACGTTAAAGAAAGAGGATTCTAGGGTGTCATTCGTGTGGTAAAGTTGTTCCTTGCTGGAAAAAAAAATGCAGGTAACACAACTGGCACATAGTAGGTCTTCTATAAATAAAAGCTACCCTACATTTTGACTTTGAACATGATTGGAAGAGGCAGACACAGGGGCACACAACAAGTTTATATTCTTTTTTGTTGTTATTTTGGTACTAGGGATGGCAGAGGCATTCTACCTTCAAACTACGTTCTCAGTCCTTTTTCTATTTATTGTGTTGGTCTACTGGACTGCTGAGAATCTTACTACACTGCTGAGGCTGTCCTGAAACCTGCCATCCTCCTGGGTGAGCCTCCCAAATACTGGGGTTACAGGCTTGGGCCGCCAAGTGGGCGTTCTCAAAGGTAAACTCCACCCCTTCTCTTAATTCCTAGCTAGTGTGCTGTGGTTGCACCAAGAGCCTGTGTCTTTCTTCCTAAGAACGTCCACATTAGACCAAAGATAATGTCCTAGAATGTGTGCTCTACATAGAGACCACAGAATGGAAAATTAGGTCCCGAAAGATTTAAAGGGATATTGAACGTGAAACAATGCCTCAAAATACAAACGTACCCCTCCCGACTGCACAGTTAAGTGTGGTACACAATGCACCCGGCCCTCCCCAGAAGCACAGTCCAGGGCTGCTAGCTGTTCTCAGGCCTCATACCTAATGTACTCAGTCTTTAAATTTAGGCATGATCAGTATTATTCAGATCAGCAAGATGGCCATCTGCTTTCAGGCATGCAGCTGCTAGCCTTTACACGGCAGCTTTCTGTGACTCATAACTTATTCATCCCAGGATGGGCTCAGACATCTGCTTTATCATCAATTCAGCTTGTCACAGTGTTTCGCTTTAAAGTTTCATAGCCTCTATCCGGGTGACATAGTGAGCCAAGAACTCATCCTTCCACAGAGTGAAATGGACCACTCCCAAGACTGATGCCCAGTCTTGAGATCACGGATGTGCATTTGCACGGAAAATACACAATATTCGACATTCCCCTTAAAACAACAGTGACATCAGTAACAGCTACCATTTAGTCCACTGTGGCCCAGGTACTTATCTTTTTCTCTCACTTTTTAATTGTTTCGTTAACATGTATTCACTTCACATATTAATAGGGTGCAGTGTGATATTTCAACACATTCATATAGGAAAATGTACCCGGTCAAGGCAGTTAGCGTTCTTGTGTCCTTATCATTTCTTTACATTTGAGCCTTTGAGTACCTGTCTTCTAAATCGTGGTGAAATGTGCAGTAAGCTACATGAACTATAGTCATCCTACTGTGGTGGGGAGCACCAGAATTTATTTCCTCTATCTACTTATTCCCTTTAGCCACCCACCCCACCCATCATCCAGTAATCAATATTCTACACTCAGGCCAAGTTTATTTTAGTTTGCACAAATTAGAAAGAACATGTAGTTTCTGTGTCTGGCTTATTTCATATAATGCCTTCCAGTTCCATCCATTTTGCTGCAAATGTCAGGATTGGCTTCTTTTATAATTGAATACTATTATATGTATATACGCATATTATTTTTTTTCTTAACACATTCATCCATTGATGGGCACCTAAGGTTGATTCCGTATCTTTGCCATAGGGGATAATTAAACATCTTCATTATGACTCCAGAAAATACATATTATGATCTTCATTTTCCAAATCAAATGAGCAAATCAACAAGACCAGATAATGTGCCCGATGCTGTTAAGTGTAGGATTGGCAGAAATGATTTGCTTGAACCCAGACCTATTTGTTCCCCGACCAAAATGACTGCAACAGCCAACTTTGTTCGATATTTGACTATCTATGGAACAACCAGAGTATCTCATCACGTTTATAGAGAAGGAGATTCTACCTAGCCTTCTGCCATTTATCCTCAACCCAAGGACGTTCTCACATGTGGCACTTAATTAACGTAAGCACCTTGTAAACTATAAAGCACTTTGTACACTCACTGAATCTTTCTGTTCTGCTGGGACAACTTTTGGCAATCTTGGCAATCCATTACTCCATCACTAAGGGGCATCCTGGGCCAGACAGAGAATCCAGAAGAGGAGAGTCCAGCTCTCTTTGGTCTGAGAAAATAGCACTTTTATATTCTAACACAGAAGACGTTTGTAATATATAGAAAATCTTCTCCAAAGGAGACTAGTTTTATCAAGTATATATTTTTTGCATCAAAATTGTTTCCTACAAATTGAATGTTGATTCCTATTATTTATTATGTCATGTACAGGAAGTAAGTAGGCCCAGTTTAAACTTTTGGTTCTGTGACCTAAAATTGATCAGGTTTCTGAGTCTCACTTTTATTTTATTTTATTTTATTTTATTTTATTTTATTTTGGGGGGGTACTGGGGATGAAACCCAGAGGCATTCTACCTCCAAGCTACACCCCTGTCCTATTTTTTTTTATTCTTTATTCTGAAACAGGGTCTTGCTAAGTTGCAAAGGACCTCACTAAGTAGCTGAGGCTGTCCTTGAACCACAATCCTCTGGTCTCATCCTCCCAAATGCTGGGATTACAAGCGTGCACCACCACGCCTGGCTGAATCTCACTCTTATTATTTGGAAAAAAAAGAAAATAGTAACACCTTTTGCTCTGTTTTTTGTTTAATATTATGTGTAGAAGGCAACTAAATGGCATGAAAAGATGATAATGGTAAATTATGTAAACAATCACATCAAATAAGTAGGCATGTCAGAATAACGTCTTGTTTATTTTAATTTTTTATTTTTTTGGTGGTACTGGGGGTGGAACCCAGAGGCTTTCTACCTCCGGGCTATACTCCCAGACCCATTTACATTTTATTTTGGAAACAGGGTCTCACTAAGTTGCTGAGAGCCTGACTAAGTAGCTGAGGCTGGCTTCGAACCTGCGCAATCCTCCTGTCTCAGCCTCCCAAGTGCGGGGATTACAAGCATGCGCCACCACGCCCGGCTTTGTATAAAAGGGAGGGGATATATATTCATAGAGACAAAGACTTGAAAGTTATATATAAAATAACATTGCTGCTGGATGGTGGTATAAGTTATTTCTTTTTGATTGTCTGTGCTTTCTAAAAGTTCTAAAACTATAACAAATGCAATATTTCAAATGAAATGATATAATTAATTGTAAGTGATAACAGGGAATTAGAAAATAGAGTTATTATAAAAGAAAGATATTTAAGCAGTGAGTAATTTAAATCATTTTAAAACTCTACATTTGATTAAAAACAAGACTCAATAGTATGCTGTCTACAAGATACCTACATTGCATATAGTGATGAAGCTTAAAAGTAAAAGGATGATCAGATGTTACACAGTTGGTTGCCAATATTCACATGAAGTGTCTTCTGCAAAGCTGGTGTGAACAGTACATCACCAATGTGGAGCCACTGCTCCTAGGGGGAATACAGTTACATCCGGTAGCCTTTGTTACAACACTTTTATCAATGAAGAAACATATGGCTTTATTTTATGTGTGTTTTTATTTTTAAAATATGCGTATTTCTGTTTACTATCTGTTCATTTATATTGGACTCCCAGCCAGTAGCACTGTAATTCAGGCCCAAATGGAGCTTCTCTAGCACATACATTTTCTCACTAGGTACATCACAGCCTTCTCACACTTGGGAATGCCAGACAGCCTCTGAGCCTAATGCTTAAGGGCTGTGTGTGTGTGTGTGTGTGTGTGTGTGTGTGTGTGTACACGCACGCGCTTGCACACATGAGCACATGCACAGCATTGGGAATGCAACCCATAGGCGTCCTGCCTCTAGGTAAAGTCTTCTACCTCTAGGTAGGTCTCACTGCTGAGGACCTCACCTGTGGTCCTCCTATCTCAGCCTCTCAAGTACTGGGATTAAAAGTATGCATTGCATTGCCTGGCTTAAGAGCCATTTTAAATAGTGAAATCACCACCAAAAAGTATGAAAAGGTGAAAAATGTAGCACTAATTCTGCACGAGAAGCAGCCCTGCTTCCAGTATCAGAGCAGAGACGAGCAGAGACAGCGCACAACCTCAGCTGGTAAGGTACTATGTTGAGTGATACAAAGTGTCTGCCCCTCCTCGCTTATCTGAGAGTACCAGCAGAAGAGCTGCATGAATTTTCAAAATACAAATACATTTTAGTGAATAGGCAAATTCACAAATGTGGAGTTCACAAATAATGAAATTTCACTGTATCATGCAACCACTAAACAAAAGAAACCTGGGATTCTTATCAGTCAAAATTAGACTTTAGAACAAAGTTAAGCTGAAATAAAGAGGAAAAGTAACTTCTACATTTTATATGGAACTATAAAATATCCTGAAGAGCCAAAGAAATTCTGAGCAAATAGAACAGGTCTCACAGTACCTAACTTCTAAACATATTACAGCTGGGTGTGATGGCTCATGCTTGTAATCCCAGTTCTTGAGAGGCTGAGAAAGAAGGATTATAGGTTTGCAACTAGACTCAGCTACTAAGTGAGGCCCTCCACAACTTAGCAAGGCCCTGTTTCAAAATAAAAAAAAATAAAAAATAGTTCTGGGAGTATATCTCAAAGTTAGAATGCCTCTGGGTTCAATTTCCAGTCACACAGACACAAACAGACACACACACACACACACAAGCATACACACACTATATATGTATGTTTATCTATCTATATATGTACACTATATATATATATAGTATATATATATATATATATATATATATATATATACTATATATATATATATATATTAAGGCTATAGTAATTAGAATTGCATAGTACTGGTATAAAAACATACATGTAGACCAAACAAAAAACAGACATCCCAGAAATAAATTTACATACTTATAAAATTGAATTTTTACAAAGACTCCATACATTGGGGAAGAAAACTTTTTTCAATAAATAGTACTGAAAAAGTTGAATGTCCATATGTAGAGAAATAAAAATATGCTCTATCTCTCAGCATCAAAATAAAAAATAGATCAAAGACTTGGATGGAAGACTCAGAACTACGAAATTCTAGAACAAAAGATAGAAAAGTGACCCCAAAAACTTACACAGATAGAGAAAAATTTGACAAATGAGATTGTGTCAGCTAAAAAGCTTCACAGCATAGGAAATAAAGAACAGAATGAAGTTACAACTTACAGAATAAAGTTACAACCTACAGAATGGAAGAAAAAAATTTAAAACATTCACCTGGCCAGAGATTAATATCCAAAATATATAAGATACTTTAAAAACACAGAGACAAATAATTCAAATTTAAAGTAGAAAAATGATCTGAAAAGACATTTTTCCAAAAAAAAAGACATACAAACTGGGTGTGGTGCTGCATGCCTCTAATCTCAGTCTTTATGAGGCTGAGAGAAGAGAATTGCAGGTGCAAGGACAGCCTGAGCACAGTAGTGAGACTCTCAACAACTTAGTGAAACCCTATTTCAAAAGAAAAAGGGCTGGGGTATAGCTTGGAGGTAGAATGCTCCAGTTTCAATCCCCAGTACCAGAAGATGAAGAGAAGAAGATGGAGGAGGAGAAGACAAATATATGAGAAATATTTTTTATGATTAACCACCACCAGCGCAATGCAAACCAAGACCACCATGAGATGTCATCTCACCCCAGTTAAAGTGGCAATTATGAAAAAGACAAAAAAATAACAAATGATGCCATAAATGTAGAGAAAAGTGATGCTTTTACACTGTCGGTAGGAATATCAATTAGTAAACCCATTATAGAGAAAAATATGGAGGTTCAAAAAAAAAAAAAACACGCACAACTGAAATAGACCTGCCAGTTGACTGCACTCCTTCTTTTCAAAGAAAATGAAAATGGCATATCAAAGAGATGCCTACATCCCCATGTTTATTAAGGCACTATTCATTATTGCTAAGATATCAAATTCATCTAGGTGTCCATCACAGGTTGAATGGATAAATATAATATGGCATAAATACACAATAGAATATTATTCATCCATAAAAAGAACAAAATCCTGTCATTTACAGCAAAATGGATGAAACGAGAAGAAGCCATGTTAAGTGAAATAAACTGGACACAGAAAAAAATGCTACATGTTCTCTCTCATATGTGGAAGCGAAAAAATACTCAGTCTGAATGTAGGGTAGTGATGACGAGAGGCTGAGATGGATGGAGAAGGAGGCGAGAGAGGGAGGCTGGACAGTGGATACCAAAACACATCTGGATGGACGCAAGAAGTTCTAGTGTTCACAGCACAATGGGGTAACGATGGCATAGTAACCTTATTTTATATTTTATGAAGAATTACAAGAGGGGAGCTCAAGTTTCTAAACAATGAAATGTTAAGAAGAAGGATATGCTAACTATCTTGATTTGATCAGTACATGTTGTACACATGTGGAGAAATATCACACTGTGTCCTACAGACACGTATGTTAACAAAAATAAATTAAGAGTCACTTCAAAATGGATCATAGACCTGCATGTAAATTTATAAAACTTTGGGGGGGGGAATCTTTAGGACCTTGGATTAAGCAAAAGTTCTTAGATATATCATCGAAAGTATAATCTACTAAAATTAAAAACTTTTACTCTGAAAAATAAAAAATAGTGTTAAAACATGAAAAAACTAACAGCAAACTGGGAAAAAATGTTTGCAAATCACATATTTGACAACAGAATCTATAAGGAATGCTCAAAGCTCAGCGTTAACACGACTTACTCCCCTTAAAAATAGAAAAAAGATTTGAACAGATAATTAATCAAAGAAAATTTAGATAAGGCAAATAAGCGCCTGAGGAAAACAGTCCACACCCATGAGTCATTGGTGAAATGCAAATCAAGATCACCTATCAGAACAGCAAGAATGCAGAGCAGCCAGAATTCTCATGTGTTGGTGGTGATAAACACACTACTGCTTTCTAGAGAACAGCTAAGCCTGTATTTACAATTAGACCCAGCAGTCCCAAGCCTAGGGCATTTTCCTAAGCACACACACAAATGTATAGCAATATTTAACACTGCCCGATTCCAAAAACTGGAGACACAGTAAATGTCTTTCAAAGGAGGAAGGAATAAACAACCTTGAATTTACCCATACGATGGAGTACTACTCCACAATAAAAAGCAACAAACTCTTGATCCAGGCCAAACATTATTCTGGGTGAAAGAAGGCAGACTCCAGGGAGTCTGTATGCTGTGTGCCGTGGTCTGATTGGTTACGTCTCTCCACCCCAAAGTTGTGTGCCGAAATCCTACCCCCTAAGATGATAGTGTCAGAGGTGGGGCCTCTGAGAGGTGATTAGGTGGTACAGCTTTCATCAACAGAATTAATAACTTTATAAAAGCATGGTGGTACATGCCTGTAATCCCAGAATTTGAGAGACTAAGACAAGAATATTGCAGTTTCAAGGACAGCCTAACCTAGTAAGACTCTGTTTCAAAATAAAAATAAAGTCGAGCTGAGGGTGTATCTCGGAGGTAGAATTTCCCTGGGTTCAATCCTCAGTAGCACACAAAATAAAAAATAAAAGAGGTCTATGAGAGGCCCCTCACCGTGTGTGTGCGTGTGTGTGTGTGTGTGTGTGTGTGCGTGTGTGTGTGTGTGCGTGTACACGGTATTGAGTCTTTAATCCAGAAATACTATACTACCCAACTACACCACCAGCTCCTTTTATTTTTTGAGACAGGCTCTTGCTAAGTTACCAAAGGCTGGAATCAAACTTGCAATCCTGATTCTGCCTCCCAAGTACTGGGATCGCTCTTGTGCACCAGCAGGCCTGGATGAGCCTTCACTTTTCTGTAGGGCTGGGCAAGATGGCTGTCAATGCAGAAGCAGATCCACTCCAGACAGGAAATATGTCAGCACCTTGGCCCTGGACTTCCTGACCTCCAGAACTGTAACAAATAAACTTATTTTGTTTGTAAGCCACCTGACCTGCGGTATTTAGTTGCAGCACCATGGAGGGACTAAGGCCCTGTATGATTTCACTCATGAATTTTTTTCCTGTTTTTGTTTTTTGGGATACTAGGAATTGAACACAGGGATACTATTCAACTGAGTACAGTCACTGTTCTTTTTATTTGGAGATAAGGTCTTTTTAAGTTGTTCAGGCTGGCCCAGAATTTGTGATCCTTCTACCTCGGCCTCCTGAGTTGCTGGGATTACAGGTATAAGCCATCAGGAATAGTTTTAAAAGAACAAATCTTTAGGAATAGTAAACAGATCGTGGTAATAGGTGTTAGGGGTAGGGGAAAAAAATATAACAAAATGCAACATAAAAAATTTGAGCCAGGCGTGGTGGCGCACGCTTGTAATCCCAGCCTTTGGGAGACTGAGACAGGAGAATCGCAGTTCACGTCCAGCCTCAGCTACTTAGTGAGGCCCTTTGTAACTCAGTGAGACCCTATTTCAAAATAAAAAATAAAGAATAGGGCAGGGAGTATATCTCAGAGGTAGAATGCCTCTGAGTTCCATCCCCAGTACCACACACACAAAAAAATTTAGTGCAATGAAATTGTTCTGTGGTCATTACATGAATCTATACATGTATAAAACTGCTAAAACTGTATGTCAACAAATCAATTTTAGCCAGTATAGTGGTACACACTGTCATCTTGAAAGGCTGAGACAGTTCTTGGAAGGCTGAGACAGGAAGATTGCAGGTTTGGGGCCAGCCTCAGTTACTTAATTAAGCTTTTCGCAACATGGTAAGACCCTGTTTCAAAATAAGGAATAAAAAACAGGTCTGGGGCTGTAGCTCAGAGCTAGAATGCCCCTGGGTTCAACCCGCAGTTCAAAAAAAAAAAAACAATTTTTACTGTATTTAAGTTTTTAAGTAATAAATTGATAAAAGTTTTTAAAAGACTAGGCAGATTATAAACCTGACAGTTAAGACAGTCTGCTATATAATTTATTCTTCAATCTGCCAAGCATTGGTAGGAGGTTTAAATAAATGAATAAAAGCTACAACTACCTTGCAATAAATATTTTCTTAAATATATTTTATAGTTTTCTCTGGAAATATTGGTGCTAAATGCTCTTCAAGCTAAGCTTCTATGCCAGGGCTGCCTGTCTAATGTCTTGCAATCATACTATTTTTTATGCCTTCATGAAGGCCTTGTTAGCATATCTTGCAGAGTGTATGGAAAAAAGAAAGAAAAATAACTTTCTGCTGACAAAGTGCATAGTTTGAAGCAAATTCAAGCAAGGTATATATATGTGTATATATGTGTATATATGTGTATATATGTGTGTATATGTGTATATATATGTGAGTATATATGTATATATGTGTGTATATATGTATATATGTGTATATATGTGTATATATGTATATATATATGTATATGTGTGTGTGTATATATGTATATATGTATATATGTGTAAGTGCGTATATATATATATGTATATATGTGTGTATGTATGTATATGTATATATATGTGTGTATATATGTATATATGTATACATATGTGTGTATATATGTATATATGTATATGTGTGTATATCTATGTCTATATATGTATATATATGTGTATGTATATATGTATATGTGTGTATGTATTTATATGTATATATATGTATATATGTATATATGTGTATGTATGTATATATATGTGTGTGTATATATGTGTGTATGTATGTATATGTATATATGTGTATATATATGTATATATGTATACATATGTGTGTATATATGTATATGTGTGTATGTGTATATATATGTATATATGTATATATGTATATATGTGTATGTATATATGTATATATGTATACATGTGTGTATATGTGTATATATGTGTGTATATGTATATATGTATATATGTGTGTGTATATATGTATATGTGTATATATATGTATATATGTATACATATATGTGTATATATGTATATATGTATATGTGTGTATATCTATGTCTATATATGTATATATATGTGTATGTATATATGTATATGTGTGTATATATGTATATATGTACATATGTATATATGTATATGTGTATGTATATATGTATACATATGTGTGTATATATGTATATATGTGTGTATATGTATATATATGTATATATATGTGTGTGTGTATATATATATTCTCATCCATAGAAGAGATACATTAATCCCTGAAATACATACTGATCAGCAAGGGACGTGGGGATGGCCCAGGGATCAGGGAACCTCAGCCCTAATTCTCTATTCTTCTTAGTTAGCCTTTCCTCAAAGTAGGAGTTTCTAATATGATTGCTTAGATTCTAGAATTATTTGGGGAAAACCATAGCACTGAAGACATTTGAATCTGGAATCAGGTCTACTTTATCTTCCCAGAATTGTGCCAAGAAATACCTTGATATTCTCCTGCGAACTTGGTCACCTTTATTACCAATAGCCAGTGGTCTTTCTTCCCCCTCCCACTTTGACTTTGTCTAAACACTTAAGGATGCCTTGATCTGGCAACATCACACAAAAAAACCAACAGTGCCATATGGGAAGGCCAGTCAACTCCTCTCAGTAGTTTTCCCCCAAACTGGAAGCCTTTGCTATGACTTGTAAGTACAGCTAAGCCTGTATTTACAATAAGACCCAGCAGCCCCGAGCCTAGGGCATTTTCCCTAGACAAATAAAAATCTAAGCACACACACAAATGTTGACTAAGTAACCTGAGTCAAGTTAGGATTATAAATAGAAACAAAAATACCCATCCCTATTGGCTACATCCATCTCCTCTTCCTTTGGCCCTAGTGGGATGTTTGTGAATCTTCTCACATTGCTCTAGAGATTTTTTACCTTCAGTTTGTGGGGGGCAGGAGGTGGGGGAATAAAGAGATTCAGGGAAAGGAGTCTAAGGCAAGTGCTCCAACTGAACCTCAAGGTAGAAGTATATGGTACTTAAAGAGAAATTATGCCAGGTGTAGTGGCGCACGCTTGTAATCCCCGAGCTTGGGAGGCAGAGACGGAAGATCGGCAGGTTCGAAGCCAGCCTCCCTAGCTTAAAAGACACTATTTCCAAATAAAAAGGTCTGGGAGTGTAGCCCAGAGAAGGGTTCCATCCCCAGTACCGAGAGAGAGAGAGAGAGAGAGAGAGAGAGAGAGAGAGAGAGAGAGAGAGAGAGAGAGAGATTATGTTTATACCTCAGTTAACTGTTACTAATTTTGTATAGCTCCCAGATATGGAAGAAGTAATAAGTTGTGGGTTTCCAGTAACTAAGTCTTTAACGTTATTAGTCATGACTCACTACCTTTAAAGAGTTTAAAAACTGGTAAGTACAAAATTAATACCATCCTAGGTTATAATGTCTACTCATAGTGTGTGAGAAAGAAAGGTGTAGAACTGAATTATCTGCTTCACACAAAATGAAAAAATATCCAAAGTTCCCGCCTAACTCAGGCCCTATGTCTTAATGTGCATAGACAAATTGAAATAAGGGAATACAAATATATTTTCTCCCGTGAGGCAATAGTGAATTTCAATGAGGGTTATATAAACTCCCATTCCGATTTTCCCTCGGTTTCTTGTACTTCTGAATTGAGATTTTGCTTTAGAAAGTCTATCGCTTTCACCTTTGCCTTTAAGCCAAGCAAAGGAAACTATTCAAAAGCAGGCCAGTTTGCAGAAGCAAAGCCAGAGCCCTAACCTCAGGGCTCTTGCTAAAATCCAAAATCCAACAATGTGTTTTGAAGGACATAGTGTCCACTGACCCAGTTTGATAAGCCCACTGCTAATGTTTTGCTATGTTCAACCTTTCATTAATTTTGGAGTTATCTTAGCACACGGACTGTACCTTCCCTTCCTGAGTGCTAGAGTACTTTCCTCAACTAGTACAAAACATCTGGGTTCCCAGATTACAGAGATTTAGAAGCGCAATGAGCAGAAATGAGGGTATGAGGATGCTGATAATCTGGCAGAATTCAAAAGCAATTCACTGTTCTGGCTTTCCTTTGGAATAATACCCAAAGGATATTAATAATATTTTTCCTTTGGAATAATAATACAAGTCAGAAGACACACGAACTGCTGAAGAGAAGGGAAGTCGATGTAATATTTTACCACCCTGTTCCTATTGCTTCAAAATGCCCGTGGCTTTTCAAGTAAAACTCAATACTGAAAAAAATGATTTAAAAACATGTCCATGGGTTTCTCTACTTCTCCTACCCAGATTAATGTATGCCCTCTTTCATGATGAAGAATGATTCCCCTATAGACAGAAGCTTGAAGGTAAACAGGAAACGTGAAGCCTGGTCAGAGCTACTGCTGGAACCAAGTGGAGGCTGGAGATGTTCTGTGCTTTTCATTACATTATCCTTCACCCAGGATCGTGCTTACAGGAACACCTAGATCACATCATCAATATCCTCTCCCACATCACACACACACACACACACACACACACACACACACACACACTAAACCCACACATCACCTCCTGGCTTGGAAGTGGGAGAACAGGGTTTGCCCCTGGCTACATCTGAGCTGGGACCCAAGAGCAGCGACCCCTGAGTCTTGAAGCTGAGAGGCTTTATGTCAGCAAGGCAGGCTGGGAGGTATCCCGGACAGAGATGGAATCTGAGGTCAGACTCCAGCTCAGCTGGGTGAGAGCGTTTGGAATGGGCCTCCCTAAGGTCAAATGGGGAGGGGTTTCTGAATAGGGTAATTTGAAGATCAAAGAAGGTGACAGGAAAGCTGCAAATGTTTTATAGATGCGGCAAATAGCCATTGTGTTCCAACCTCACTGACTGACATTCACTGCATACAACATTTTCACCCGAGAGTTACTGGGTTTGGGTCGGTGAAAGGCTCCCGAGAAATCTGCTAGAGCCTTCTAAAGTCAAGGCTACCTGTGGCAAACCTCAGCTGACAGATCCCTGCCTCCCCAGTTCCGGACGAGGAGGAGAGAGGAGCTGGCTGGCTTCCTCTTCTCCAGGTTTGCTAATTGAGTTGTTTGAAACCAGACTTAATTCTTTCCTTTTACAAACACATTACACGTTTCCTCCCCAGCTGCCTGGGGCCCCTGCCCACAGCAAAAAAAGAGCAAACCACCCTTTCAAGTTACAGAGCCAGAACCAAGCTAGAGTTGCGATGCCTCCCCTCTTCCCCACCCGCAAACGTCCACGGCAGACTTTTATGGAAATAGAGCCCAAAAGGAGAAAGCCAGAGAAAACTTTGCGCCTAGCAGTCAGAGCGGTGCTCAGCCCTGGCCGCGCGTTCCCCTCGGCTCACTGCCTGTCTCTCCCAGCCGGGGCCCGGGCCCAGCAGGTGCAGCGCCGGCGAGCATCACCCGCCCCGCAGCGCGGGCCGCGGACGCGCCGGCTCCGCCAACTTGTGGCCGCGGAGGCAGAGGGCGCGGGGTCCCCCCCGCCTGCGCCGCTCGCTCGCTCGGGCGGCGCCGCAGCAGCAGCCCTGGGGCCGCAGCAGAGTTTCTCATCCCATCCCTTAAGGACGGCTCCTCCACCTCCGTCCCCGGCCTCGCCCACCTGCCCCTTCCCCGGGGGAGGCCGGAGGGATCCGGGTCGCCCGGCCACTTCTGCAGGACCTTCCCGCCCGGTAGCCCGGAGCCCCCCACCCCCGCCCGGCTCCCACCCCCCGACCCGCGGGTCCCAGGTCTCCCGGCGCCGGAGCTCAGGTCGGCGGCGGGGCCGGGACTGGGGTGGCCGGGGTTTCGAGGACAGATGCCGCGACGGGGAGGGGGCGAGGCGGCGCGCCCCCCGCGCTGGCAGCCCCCGGAGCCCTCGGCCGCGCTCGGGTCGCAGCTAGAGGCCTCTTCCCCCCGTGCCCCGCTCCCCGCCTGGACACTTGGTGGAGGGCACGGCGAGGGAGGTACCTGGAGCGAACACCATGACGTCCTCTGGCAGCTACGCTCCGAGTTGGGAGGGAGCGCCGGAGCCGCGGGCGAAGGGCGCCGGAGAGTCCGCACTTGGCGGGCCGGTCAGCACCGCGGACAGCTCCCGCCGCGTCCCGCCGCAGCCCGGCCCGGCGCTGCCGCCTCCACAATGCACCGCTGCGCCCGGGCGGGAGGCGCGGGCCCGGCCGCCGCCCCATCCCTCTCCATCCCTCTCTCCCCCGGCTCCGCTCCGAGCCGCGCCGCTCCCAGCCCGGGAGCCAGCTCGCAGGGCGAGGCGTGGAAGGTAACTGCCCGGCCGCCCGGCAGGGGGACAGCTAATTGCTTCTAATGACCTGCTGTCACTCGCCCCCTTGGAAGCCGGACTGACATTTAAGATGGGGTTGTCCTTTTTGTTGTGGTGGTTGGTTTAAGCTCTAGGAGCTTTGCTCAAGAGACAAGACTCGGAGTGCTTCTGAACCCGGCTGGCTCCGATCAGAGCGGAGGGGCCACCAAGTTCTGCGAGGGGTCCGTAACTTCTGCCTTGCCGGAGCCCTCCACTAAAGTCAGAGAAAAAGCTGGAGAGAAAAACAAAATGACCACAGAGTACGAGTTGAGAGCGCCCCTGACAGGCCCTGCCCCCAGGTGACTCCTGAAAGAGTCCTTCATGAGGCTGGTCTCCTCCACCAACACCCTCTACAAGGAGCCAGCGGAGTCTCCTTCAACTGCGAGCGCATCCCTGAGACCAGGAAAGAAACATCAGTGGTGGTGCATGCCTGTAATCCTAGCCCCGGGGAGGCTGAGACGGAGACAGGAGGCCAGGCTCATCAACTTAGGGAAACTCGTCTTCAAATATATGTATATGAGCTGAGAGTGTAGCTCAGAGGTAGAACACCCCTGAATTCAACTCTCAGTACCTTTTCTCCTCCCCACACCCAGGCACTGGGACATGATGCCCACACTAATTCACTTCACGCTCCTAATCCATTGCTCATTTAAAGATGTCTATTCTCCAAGTAACACTGGAACAGTATTCACGGCCCACATTAGACGTCACCCAGCTCACCAGATGTCCACGGGGGTCACAAGCACGATGCTAAAGCTATGCAGGACCCTCCGGCATGAGATGGTAGTCACCCTGGCTTTGTCTCCAATTTGTGTAGCTAAATACGGTTTGCCAAAAACAGTGGTGGTGCTCAGGGTCATCCTCAGTGTTCTACGGGGTTTCTTCTTCACTTGCCCCTCTCCCCGGATAACAGTGCTTATTCTGAAAATACAATACTTCTTAATGATCTGGCTGGAGGCCACAGTTCTACACTCTTGGCAAATATAAATCATTCAAATAGCCTCGTTGGCACCGGTTTTGTTCACAGCCATCTGATGGACTGGAAATGAGAATAGTTCTACAGCTCTCGAACTACAGTTTGCGCGAGGCACGTGGGCAGCCTCAACATAACACGATCAGTACAGCTCTTCGCACCTGGCGCAACTCAGGCTTGCACAGATGGAGCCTGCAGCAGCCACAGGACACAAGTCCACGGATGCGCAGGGCGTCTTCTTACATCCCAAGCTACACGGAGAGCCAGGAACCAAGAATGTTTACCCCTGCGTCTTTGCTCCATCACGGTGGGAGGTGTGAGACAGTATTAGAAACTGCTGATATATGAGAGAAAACGTGCTTGGTCTCATATTTTTTTAATTTCATTAATCGACTTAAGCTGGTTTACCCAGGCTGGCCTTGACCTTACGATTCTCCTACCTCGGCATCCCAGGTAGCTGAGATTGCAGGAGTGTACCGCCACGCCCAGCAACTTGTTTCTTTTGACACACTCAAAAAAGTACTTTTACAGTCAGGCGCGGTGGCGCACACTTGTAATCCCAGCATTCGGGAGGCTGAGACAGGAGGATCACGGTTCGTGGACAGCCTCAGCTACTTAGGCCCTTCGCAGCTCAGTGAAGCCCTGTTTCAAAATAAAGAATAAAAAAATAGGGCTGGGAGGTGTAGCTCACAGGTAGAATGCCCCCTGGGTCCCATCCCCAGTACCACAAAAAAAAGAAGAAGAAAGCTCTTTTACAATCCTTATTTGTAAATTGACTTTACTATCTTAAATCATAAACAATTATCTATAATTAAATTCACGAAAATCAATATAATACAGGAATGGGGGCAAAAAGAAATGACCGGAGGATGAGTCAGGCCCACGCCCAGGCACAATGTCTCTACCAGTTACTCAACTTGCGAACTCGGATAAGTACTTAGCCTGTCCTCTCTCATATGATAATATGCATTGTAAGGACTAAGGTATCTTGAAGGTTGATTGTACATTAATGGACTAATTAAGAAAGAACACTGCTTCAATTAAACTCCCGGGAATCACTGACACTGAGAGTCAGGAAATTAAAAAAAAAAGTGAGATCAGTGCCTCTCAGACCATGAACCCACAGAGGTTGTGACTAAGTATATGCCAATCTACCCTATGGCATTTCTAACCACCTGCCAGGCAATGTCTGTGCTGCAGGTGCTGCAGGGCCATGTGCTCTCCCTTGGATAGCAAGGTGTTGGATGTATCAGCATATTTGAAAAGAAAGTACTTGTATCCTTCCCAGCCTCGCAGCTTGTCTTTTTAAGTGTTAAACAAGAAGGAACCCAGATGGATTCCAACAGACTGCCTAGCTGGACAGTGGCCAAGATGGTAGTAGAAAAAGGGATGCCTGAAACTGGTCCATGATCAGCCTCTGTGGCTACCGGAGGTAACACGATCTACTAGAAACCGGCTCACAGGTCAATGACACAAGAGAAACTCTCAGCCCTTCCTCAGTTCTCTGCCCTTTTTCCTCCCACAATCTCTTCCTTTTCTCTACCCAACACCACTGCTACGCAGCCAGAAGACAGTATCATCCCAATCCAATATTTGCTTGCATATATTTTAGTCAGAGCGATTCATTTTCTTCCCAATAAATCTCATGTACTACAATATAT
The DNA here is from genome assembly GCF_963383645.1 of Muscardinus avellanarius. NCBI lineage: Eukaryota > Metazoa > Chordata > Mammalia > Rodentia > Gliridae > Muscardinus > Muscardinus avellanarius. The sequence continues at coordinate 58,967,521 of NC_137803.1, forward strand.
TTTACAGTTTATTTTAGTTATTTCACCAGTAAAATTTACATTCAATAGTATTATCTCCAATTGGTACTACTACTGGAGTTATTTGGGTTTATTTATTTATTTATTTATTTATTTATTTAGCAAGTCTGAGGACAGAACCCAGGGGCGTTCGACCTCTGAACTACACCCCTGCCCTATTTTTTATTCTTTATTTTGTTTTGGGCTTTGTGTGTGTGTGTGTGTGTGTGTGTGTGTGTGTGTGTGTGTGTGTGATACTGGGGGTGAAACCCAGGGGCTTTTCTACCTCTGGGCTATACATCCAGACCTATTTTATACTTTATTTGGAAACATGTTCTAAGTTGTTGAGAGCCTCACTAAGTAGCTGAGGCTGGCTTCAAACCTGTGTGATCCTCCTGTCTCAGCCTCCCAAGTGCTGGGATTATAAGCGTGTGCCATTACGCCCAGCTTATTCTTTACTTTGAAACAGGGTCTCACTGAGTTGCGGAGGGCCTCACTAAGTAGCTGGGGTTGTCCGTGAACCACGATCCTCCGGTCTCAGCCTCCTGAATGCTGGGATTACAAGCGTGCACCAACATGCCCAGCTCCTCCATATTCATTTTAAGTGCATTATTCAACCAACTACATTTTAAAAGAATTTTAGAATTTCAGGGGATGGTGGAAATAGATTGAAAAGAGGCATTTCATTATAAAAAAATTAAACCATAATTTTTTCAAAATTGTTTTGGCTTATGGGTGTTAAATTTTTACAGAAGTTAAATTCTGGAAAATAATTCTTCCTCTTCTAAAAGTTGCGTGAAGTTGTTGAATGTAAAGGTGAAATAAGGTAAAATTTAAAAAAGAAATGAGAAAATGTAGTATAGAGACATGGAAAGAAGGCTGAATGAGGAAAAAGAAACTTAAAACCTAATTTTTATTCTCGCTTTTCTGTAAAGACATAAAAATAGTGAGAGAAAAACATATACAGAGAGGGGGATGGCATCAGTGGAAAACAGAAGATAGAAGACAGGATAAAGGAAAGGGGAATAAAAATAATGACTGTACTATGTTAAGAAAAGAAACTGAAAAATTAAAGAATTTTGTAGGCAGTGTACAGGGCACTGTGTCTGTCGGCTTGTGTTTTATGAAGCAATTTGTTAGTCCCCCAGGGTGCTTTAAAAGAAAATATAGAATAGCCATCGTTTCCAAAAGGAAAACATCAGCAAAGCTTTCTTATTGGAAAAAGTACATTATTAACAGTTAAAGTCTTATGCTATATTTATAGAAAATGACTATTTTCTTGAAAAAAATTAACTTGTTTGAAGACTGTTTGCTCTACCAAAATTTCAAAATAAAATTTATAAATTTTCCCTAAATTTCAAATTAAAATTATTGATTCTACTACTAGAAAATCAGTTGGGGACAATATTCAAATCAAAACCAACCAGGTTAGTTTTTAGGAAGCCTCATAAGACACTCAACTCACTTAACAGTCAACTCATCTTCAAATTTGTGAGTCGACTTATAAAACACTATTCAATAAATGCCGAGTGCAAAAATCTACTTTTATGGATAAGTTACACTAAGTCAATTTTAGAAGAGAATAGAGAAAAATAAAATAAAAATTGAAAGAGGTAAGAAGAGATGTCAAAGATAAGGAAGGAGAAAGAGAAAGGCAGGAAATAAAAGAAAAAGCAAATACAAGGAAGAAAAATAGACACAGAATGACATATGTCATACTGAGAGACTCAGTAAAGCACTATGTTGTTGTTGATGTTTAGTTTTGGTTTTGGTTTCACAGTACTGGGGATTAAACCCAAAAGTGCTCTACCACGAGGCTACATTCCCAATTGGTACTTTTTTATTTTTTATTTTATTTTTGTATTTGAATTATTTAATTTTTTTTTTTTTTTGTGTGTGTGTGTGTGTGTGTGTGTGTGTGATACTGGGGTTCCTGGAAGTCCTTCTGCCTCTGGGCTACACTCCCAGACCTATATTTTATACTTTTTTTAAAATTTGGAAACAGGGTCCCTTAATCCAGCACGGCTGGCTTCGAACCTGCGCAATCTTCCTGTCTCTGCTTCCCAAGCGCGAGGATTACAAGCGTGCGCCACCATGCCCGGCGAATTTTTTAATTTTTTTTTTTATCAGTGCATTGTATCCATACATCATAATGGGGCAAAAAACTTGTGTAGACATACATGCACACATCACCCAGCCAGACCCTGCCCAATCCCCGCCCCATCCCTCCCCCCCCATGCTTGGTTTAGTGGTTGACTACGATATGAATAACTACATAGTGTGCTTTAGAGTTCCTTCTCCCCCCTCCCACCCCCTCGGTTAGGTTGTCTTATTTGCTCCTCTATAGGATTTCCTTTTTCATCTAGAGTTCCTCCTATGACCCATTTCTTCTTAGCTTTCAGCCAAGATGTCCATCAACAGATGAATGGATTACAAAACTGTGGCTTATGTACACAATGGAATTTTACTCGGCCTTAATTTTTATTTTTAATACAGCGTCTCACTAAGTTGTCCAGGCTAGGTATCATCCTTCCTCAAATTCCAGGGTCACTGGGGTTACAGGAGTGTGCACCACACTGGGTTCAGAAAAGATTTTTTAACAAAAGGAAAGAAAAGAAAAAAGAAGATTACAGCAATAGTAATGCATCAATTACTTTGTAGCTTCCTTAAAAGTAAGCTGTAGCCAAAGAAATTCTTAAAAACCATTGAGTAAGCAGGAAGCTCCTAGATAAGACACAGTCATAAAGGAAAATAATTGATAAATTAAAATTTTATAATAAATAATCATAAAAATTAAGTTTCTGCTCTCTGACAAACACTGCTAAGAAAGTTAAAAGGTAAACTACAGGATAGGAGAAAATATTCACAATATGTTTATCTGACCTACATTTTTTTTTTTTTTTGGTGGTACTGGGGGTGGAACCCAGAGGCTTTTCTACCTCAAAGCTATACTCCCAGACCTATTTTATATTTTATTTGAAAACAGGGTTTCATTAAGTTGCTGAGAGCCTCACTATGTAGCTGACGCTGGCTTTGAACCTGCGCGATCCTCCTGTCCCAGCCTCCCAAGCGCGGGGATTATAAGCGTGTGCCACCACGCCTGGCTATCTGACCTACATATTCTCAACCCTTGCAAGTCAATAAAACAACACCCAACTAACACTTGCCGAACCATTTAGATGCTTCACAAGAGGAACGTAATACAAATAGCCTAGGAGTACATAAAGATTTCTCAACATCATAAGCAACCAGAGAAATATAAATGAGAACCACAGGGAGGTCCCTTTTACCATCCAGTAGGATGGTGGAGGTGGCAGCGCTGAGCACTGAGGAGTCGCGGAGCAACTAGAACCCTCGTCTATTGCTGGTGGGATGTAAAATCACACCCACTTTGAAGAATAACCTAACGGTTTCTTACACCATCAAAAATACACTTGCCATACGACTCATCATTCTACTCGTAGTTGGCTACCCAAGAGAAATGAGAAATTTGTGTCCACACAAACACTCATGTATTAATGGTGGCAGTGGCTTTTTTTCATCACAGCAAAAAAGTGAAACACCGGAAAGCTCATCAACCTTTGTATAGCTACATATTTAGCATTACATACAACAACATGGACAAATATCAAAGCCATGCTGAGCAAAGCAGCCAGGCATAATAGCGTATACACTACACGATTCCATATATATGAAATTCTAGGAAAAGCTAACCTAAGCCGTAGTTGACAGGAAGCAGATCAAGTGGTTGGCTGAGGCTTTGGGAAGGAGGACTGAAATTGGTTGAAAAGGGAACAAGATTGGGTATGGTGGCACAAGTTTATAATCCCAGTATTATATGTCAGAAGCTGAGACAGGAGGATTGCAGGTTAAAGGACAGCCTCAGCAAGTAGTGAGACCCTGCTTCAAAATAAAAATAAAATAGGCTTAGAGTGTAGCTCAGAGGTGGAATTTCCCTGGGTTCCATCTCCAGCACCACAAAAGAAAAGGGAACACAAAGGAAAACCTTTTAGAATAAGAGAAATGTTCTGTATCTTGACTCTACTAGTGGTTACATTGTGTATATCTATACCAAAATCCATAGGTCTCCACATTTACAAGAAATGCATTGCTTTATACAAATTATATTGCTTTGAAGTTTATATTAAAATCAGTTTTGTTTTGTTTGTGGTGCTGGGGATGAAATCCAGGGGCCTTCTACCTCCAGGCTACACTCCCAGACCTATATTATATTTTATTTGGAAACAGGGTCTCACTAAGTTGCTGAGAGCCTCTCTAAGTAGCTGAGGCTGGCTTCGAACCCGTGAAATCCTCCTGTCTCAGTCTCTCAAGTGCTGGGATTGCAAGTATACACCACCACGCCCAGCTAAAAGTCAGTTTTAACAATCTAATATTTCTAATAAATATAATTACCAGTGAGACTATCCTAGAGATAGAACATTTTGAGAACTAGAATTCTAGAATTAATTATTAACGTATACTAACTGAATTGTTCCTAATTTTTTAAAACATTTGAAATCTAAGGTAATTTTGCATTTCCTGCTTAACATTTTTAAATTACTGCATTTATTAATGTGAATAATTGAAGAACAAATACACTGATATAAAATGTTATCACTAATTTTATTTATTCATATCTTTGTTAAATCCTGGGGGTTGAACCTAGAGGCATGCACTTCCAAGCTACACCCCCAGAACTTTTTAAATGTTTTGTTTGTTCTTTTGTTTGTTTTAAAATCGGGTCTCATTAGGTTACTAAGAATCCAGCTAAGTTGCTGAGGCTGTGCTCAAACCTGCGACCCTCCCTCCTGCCTCAGCCTCTAAAATACTGGGATTAGGCATGGCCTCCATGCGCCACACATTTTATTTTAAGAATAAGCATTCTCCTTTTCTTCATACATTTAATGAACAAACATAGGACAACCCTCTATTATACACCAAGACCATGGTGTGTCAGATACGGAAGACTCAGAGCACAAAACACAGGGCTGCTCTCCAGCAGCTTAGAGCCCAGCGGGTAGGCGTTGGGGACCCTGAGACCCCTAGGAGGCGCCAAAGCATCTCTGTGCAGGTGTCAGGCCGCACAGCCCAGGGGACCCCAGCTGGGCAGGAAGGAAATTACCCAGGAGAGACTGGAAAGGCGAAGGGACATGGGAGGTTGTTCTGGACATGAAGTTGTGGGGTCCAAGGTCCAGCTCTTTGAGGGTGAAGAAGGAAGAAAGCTGGCAAACTGGAGGCAGCATTTCAGGGGTCAGAGCCACAGGTGTGGGCCTTTTCTGGATGACCAAAAGATCTAAAAGTGGCCTTGTAAGTGACCAGCAGAGGGAAAGTGAAAACCCTAGGTGATAGGAAGGCGTGAGGCAGGAGGAAGGCAAGGAGCCTGTGAACAGAGGTGGGGTAGGTGGTCAGAAATACCGAGGGGTTAGCTGGGCCTGGTGGCGCACGCTTGTAATCCCAGCCTTCAGGAGGCGGAGACTGGAGGATGGTGGTTCACGGTCAGCCTCAGCTACTTAGTGAGGCCCTTTGCAACTCAGTGAGACTTTGTTTCAAAAATAAAACACTAAAAAAATAGGGCTGGGTGTGTACCTCTGAGGTAGAATGCCCCTGGGTTCCATTCCCAGTATCACGAAAGAAAGAAAGAAAGAGAGAGAGAGAGAGAGAGAGAGAGAGAGAGAGAGAGAAAGAAAGGGAGAAAGAAAGGAAAAGAAATACCGAGGGGTTGCCAGACAGAGGTAAGGAGAAAGAAGTGTCAAAAGGGTTTTTTAATAAGCTAATGTTTAAGTAGTATAATAATGTTTGGAAATTGAAATCAATAGTTTCTATAATGAGTAATTCTTTTTTACCCCCACCTTATGTAACAACAGTAGACATGTAGACATTTTGGTTGAAGCTTACTGTTTTATAAAGAGAATGGAATAAAGATTCCATTGAATGCCAATGAATAAAGATTCAGAAGATAAATGATCAGATTCTAGGCTTTTTAATTTTAAAATAAGCATCTGAAGTGCAAGATAGAGACCAAAGCCTTGGACATCAAGGCTTCCAATAATTCTCCAAGCAGGGAGACCTTTTTTTTTTTTAATCTAGCCTCAATGGGTCATGGCATAAAGTATATAACATAAATAAGTTGGGGAAAGGCCAAAAAAAATACCAGTTTTTCCACCCTAAGGAACACTTTTGCGGTTATTTTATTCTGCTTGAAAACCCATTCTGTGCTTGAGGGCAAGAATATTATACAATGACAGATACGAAAGTCAAGATTTAGCAGGGGAAGCGGGCCTCATAGGAGACTATCGCATGCCTGTTTTCCAACCAAAGAGAGATGGGCCCGGGAGAAGGTGAATGGCTGAAAACTCAGCTGAGCTGCAAGGGATACCAAGACTTCCAAGGAAATACATAGCTTGGGAAGAACTTTTGCTTCCTGGAAATTTCTTTTCTGATGCTACGGGGATAATTATCAATATCAGAGGGTGCTATCTGGGCAGATGAAGCAGAGTCCCATCTTGTAGGTCCTCCCCAAGTCCAAAATAAAGTAAGAAGAGGATGCTCATATACTAGGCAGAGCCTGGACATGTAGCCAATAGGGATGTTGAGACCAGAGTAAGAAATCCTAGATCAACTATTATGAGAAGTTTCTGAGTAAATTAATCAAACATTCTGGCCAGACGTGGAGGTGCATGCCTATATCTCAGTACTTGGAAAGCTGACAAGGGAAAACTGCAGGTTCGAGGCCAGTGTCAGCAACTTAGGAAGACCCTCAGGAACTTATCAATACCCCGATTTAAAAGAAAATAAATAAATAAAAAGAGAGCCAGGGTGTAGCCTGGAGGTAGAACGCCCCGGGTTCAATTCCTAGTTCAAAAAAAGCCAAACACATTTTGACTAAGCTTGCTTAGAAGTTACTTTTAAGTATTTGCTATCAGAGAAAATGGGGGAAAGAGTACCATTATTAAGTTAAAGAAAAATACAGAAAATAGTTCTCACAGTCTTCTGAGGGTGTCTCCTGTGAACCTTAAGCAGCCTCGCCTGCTTCCTCTAATCCCCACACACACTCTAGCGTGGGGATTCTATACCGTCTACCCCACGCGACACCTCTTTCTCATTGAAGTCAAAGACTTAATAATACTGCTTGAAGAGGATTTTTTTCTGAACTGTACTCTAATAGGTCCAAAGCCTGCCTACTCCCCCACACCATCTATTCTCTATCAGATCCTAGATCTATATCTCTCTCCTCCATGCGCTATTTTATAGTTATTTGTTTGATTACCTGTCTAATGGCTGTCTTGGTGTGACTTCTGCCCTTGTGTGGTTTCTCCACAGGGGCAGAAACCATGCCTGTTTTATTATCATAATATTCAGTACCCAGCACAGACTTAGTTATATAGCAGTCAACTAATACAGATATGATGAATGGCAGGGCCAACCTCTATGCGAAATATTTGCCTGAATTTATCTTATTTAATTCTCACATTTCTGTGAGCTGTGCCATTATTAAGTACAAGGACACTGAGGCATAGAAAACTGAGTTGCTTGGCAAAGATTTCATAGCCACTAAGTGGTAGAGCTAGAACTTAAACCCAAGTAAGAGGAAACAAAACAAAACTAAGCTAAGCGTGACCAACTGAGGTGCTTGCTCTCCTGTCCTGTCACAACCTTCTCTCTTTTACAAAGGCAGAAGGCAGTGGCCTGCGCCGCTGGCCAGCCTTGCATTAACTAGAGGAATAATGACCAGTGAAACCACCCTCAAGCAGACACTGAGATGTGGAACCAGAAACATTTCATACTTCATCTCTGGAAAATTAATGGACGGGGGAACGTCTGGCTCAAGGATGTAGAGAAGTTTGTTGATGACAGAGTGTAAGTTTCAAATGTCATCTTGGATATAAGTGGGGAGAGATTAAATACAATGAGGATGATATGGGCTGCATGTGCGTGCGTGCGTGCGTGCGTGCGTGCGTGTGTGTGTGTGTGTGTGTGTGTGTGTGTGTGACTGGGGGCTGAATCCGGGGCATTCTACCTCTGAGCTACACCTCCAGCCCCTTTTATTTTGAAACAGGGTCCCACAAAGTTTCTGAAGCTGGCCTCAAACCTGCAATCCTCCTGTCTCAGCCTCCCAAGTATTGATATTACAGGCATGTGCCACCCTCCTGGCAAGATGGGCTATTTTTTTAACTTAATATTTTAATATTTTGGCAATACCTAAAAAGAGAACCATGAAATACTCGTTTTTTTTTTCAGCATCATATGGCAGTGACTATGCTTGTTCCAACCCCAAAACCTGAGACCTTTCTGACCCTGAGCCTCAAAAACAAAGTGACAGGTGTAATAAGGTATGGATCACAGATTCACAGAGCTCAAAACAAAATTCATCATCCATCCTCCTGTTTCCAATTTGAACTCTTGACTCTTTCACCCAAGATAGAAATCTACAAGTCACTCTTCATTTGCTGACTTATTTTATAAACATTTCTTAAATTTACCAGCTACCTTTTCTTCTTATTACCCGCCCTAGTCAGCGCCTCATTATCTCCTGCCTGGACTATTCCAATGATATCCAACTACTCGTCTCCTGGTCCCATGTGTTTCTACTCATTTGCTTCCTCATATTCACATTCAACTTGTTCACAATTATTGTTTTCAGAGTGCAAAAGCAGCCATGGACAGTTTGTAAGAGAATGGCATGGCTTTGTTTCAATAAAACTTTATTTACAAAAGCAGGTGGCAGGTCAGATGAACCCAAGTAACCAGAGTTACCAGTTACCTGTAGTGGATGCTACCCTAGCCATGTTACTGTGTCTGCCCTCCAAATAAAAACTAAGCTTTTATAATGCCAGGCCATCTGTCAAAGATGCCCACTTCTCAACACACCCTACAGGCATGCTCCCTGCCTGTCCTGCGCCTCTTAGTGACTCTGTGCTGGCTTCTGCTCCTGCACACTGATTACCCAGGCTGGCGCTCTCTCTCTCTCTCTCTCTCTCTCTCTATCTCTATCTCTATCTCTATCTCTATCTCTATCTCTCTATCTCTATCTCTCTATCTCTATCTCTCTATCTCTATCTCTCTCTCCCCCTCCCCCCTCTCTCCCTCTCTCCCTCCTGCTCTCTCTCCTCTCTCCTCTCCCCTCTCCCCTCTCCCCTCTCCCCTCTCCCCTCTCCCCTCTCCCCTCTCCCCTCTCCTCTCTCTCTCTCTCTCTCTCTCTCTCTCTCTCTCTCTCTCTCTCTCTCTAACACTATTCTCACATTTCAGCTTCCTTTGGCAAATTCCTACTTTTCTTTTTTCAGTACTAGGGATTGAACCCAAGGGCACTCTACCTCTAAGCTACAAGCCAGGGTCTTGCCACATTGCCCAGGCTATTTTAGATGCCTCAATCCTTCTGTCTCGATCTCCCAAGTACTGGGATGACAGATATGCACCTCTGTGCCCAGAACAATTCCCACTTTTTATTCCAGACAAGACCCAGGCCTCTTTCTGGAAGCTTTCTGTGATGCACACGGTTTAGGTATCTCTCTTCTGTCTTGCAAACGTCCCAGTGTTTGTCTCTGTCATTGCAAGGATTGCACTAGATTATAATTATCTGCACTCTTCCTCCTTAAGCCATGAGTTCTTCAACGGGAGGGTTTCTGTTTGTTATTCTCACTTTTAATCCAATGCCCAGCTCTTTTCTTTTTCTTTTTTTCTTTTTTTGTGGTACAAGGGGTAAAACCCATAGGCTTTCTACCCCTGGGCTACACTCACAGACCTGTTTTACATTTTTATTTGGAAACAGGGTCTCACTAAGTTGCTGAGAGCCTCTCTAAGTAGCTGAGGCTGGCTTCGAACTGCGCGACCCTCCTGTCTCAGCTTTTCAAGTACTGGGATTACAAGCGTGTGCCACCACGCTCAGTTTGCCAAGCCCTTTTCTTAGCACAAACTAAAATATCTAGATGTTTTGAAAATAAATATTTGTTGAATAAATTAATGTTTGAATGAATTCACCAAAATAGTAAGAGCTTATATAAATGGTGTGTGTGTGTGTGTGTGTGTGTGTGTGTGTGTGTGTTAAATATTCCTTATTAGAAAGGCTTAGGATCAAACTGGGCCTGGTGACACAAACCTGTGATCCCAGAACTTGGGAGGCTGAGACAGGAAGATCACAAGGTTGAAGTGAGCATGGGCAATGTAGCAACACCCTGTTTCAAAATACAAAATAAAACAGGGCTAGAGGTATAGCATGGGAGAAAACACCCCTGGGTTCAATCCCGAGTACCACAAAAGTAAAGAGCAGTGGGGAGGAAAAAATAAAGACAGGAAGGAAAGAAGGGAGAGAGGGAAGAAGAAAGGAAGGAAGGGAGGGAGGGAGGGAGAGATGGACCTAGAAATATTTTAGATTTCAGATGTTTTTATATTTTAGAATATTTGCATATAATTAATGAGATAACTTAGAGCGAGGATCCAAGTAAAAACACAGAGTTCATTTATAGTTCATATATATCTTATATAAACAGCCTGAAGATAATTATATACAATGTTTTTAGTGAGACTATCTTTTAACTGAACCCAATACATGACGTATAATGTCAACACCCGAGGAGCTTCAGGTTTGGGGACACTTTAGAATTTGGATTTTCAGAATAGGGATGCTCAGCCTCTCTGTGTGTATGTATATGTACATGTACATATGTGTATACGCATATATATTCTTGGGTATGTATATTAGAAATTATATATGTGTATATTTTTAACTTTTTAAATTTTTATTGGTGCATTATAGCCATACATCTTAATGGGATACAAGATGGTGGAGACATACATGCACACATCACCCAATTAGCCCTTACCCTGTTCCCACCCATTCTCTCCCCCTTCCTCCTTCTCATGTTTGGCTTGGTGATTGTCATTGATATGTTTGTTAAAATATATCATGTGCATTAGAGAATTTCCCTCTTCCTCCCTCCCATCCCTTCACTTAGGTCACCTTATTTGCTCATCTATAGAATCTAATTCTTTGTCTAGAGTTCCTCCTATGACCCATTTTCTCCCTAGCTTCCACACATTAGGGAGAGCATCCGATTTTTTATTTTTTGTGACTGACTAATCTCCCTCAGCATAATGTCCTCCAGTTCCATCCATTTCCCTGTAAATGATGTAATTGTGTTTTTCTTTATGGCTGAGTAAAATTCCATTGTGTACATATCCCACGGTTTTGTAATCCATTCATCTGTTGATGGACATCTTGGCTGGTTCCCTAGTTTGGCAATGGTGAACTATGCAGCTATGAACATAGATACACCTGCATTAGTTTGGTAGTTTGATTTCCTTTCTTTGGCGTAGATAACAAGAAGCGGTATTGCTGGATCACATGGGAAATTTGTTCCCATTCTTCTTTAGGATCCTCCATACTGTTTTCCAACGTGGTTGCACTAATTTGCAATCCCACCAACAATGTTTTAGAGTTCCCACTTCTCCACACCTCGCCAGCATCTGTTGTTGTTTGTGTTTTGAATGATTGCCACTCTAGTTGGAGTTAGGTGAAATCTCAGGGTAGTTTTGATTTGCATCTCTCTGTGATTGCAAATGATGCTGAGCATTTTTTCATGCATTTATTGGCCATTTGAATTTCTTCCATTGTGAAGTATCTATTTAGTTCACTTGCTGATTTGGGGCTTGGTTTATTTGTTTCTTCGTGCTGAGGTTCTTGAGTTCTCTGTATATTCTAGATATTAGTCCTCTATCAGAGGAGTAGTTGGCAAAAATCTTCTCCCATTCTGTTGGCTCTCGGTTGAGGCCCTTGAGAGTTTTCTTTGCTGTCCCGAAACTATTCAGTTTAATGCAGTTCCATGTCTTGATTCGCCTTTCAGTTTCTTGTGTCTTTGGGGTCATGTTGAGAAAGTCTTTATCTGTGCCTTTGTGTTGCATTCTTAGACATATGTCCACTTCAAGGAGCCTCAAGGTTTCTGGTCTAATTTCCAAGTTTTGATCCATCTTGAATGGACTTTTCTCCCCGGGTGGTTAACAGCCACGTCCCCTACATGTCGCTTACGAAGCTGAGGCAGCCCGGGAAGGTGGCTTTACCCTGGGGGCCTCAGGACCAAGCGTCTTTCCTACTAGGCTTCATACAGAACCAAGAGGGACTTCTACGGTCACGGCCCATGTGCCAAAGGAGTCGGCCTCTTTTTCTTCTTAGTCTGAAGACCCCAAAGTGGGCAGTTGTTAATAAATACACAAAAATTAAAGACAAATTTACCACAAACTGGAGGGACACCCAGCAGATAAGCAGTATTTTAATGTTTTATTCCACAAATACTGATGAGTACCTATCACATGCCAACTAATCAAGCATTCACTGGGAATAAAATACAGATCTCTGGTCTCATGCAATGTGTGTTCTAGCAAGAGAACACACTTGGCCTGTCAGTGAATATCATGAAGTGGTAGAAAGAAAAGAGACTGGATCCCGCGCCTGACCCCACGCAGGGGCAAAGGGTGATGGGACAAGGAGGAGTTACTGGGAGGATGGACACTTGTTTTGAGGTCTAAAGAATAAGTAATAATCACAGGTTTGAGGTCAGATGTAATTCAGTGAAACCTCGTTTCAAATGTTTTAAAGGGGGTGCGGCTCAGAGGTAGAATGTCCCTGGGTTCAATCTCCAGTGCCCACCCATCGCAAATAACAGTTAGCACTTTAGAATATTACCTTCTCATTTCTGACTCTCTAAGTGATGAGATGTGTGTGTGTGTGTGTGTGTGTGTGTGTGTGTGTGTTTGTGTGTCAGTTTTATTGGGAATTGAACCCAGGGACATTCTACCTTGAGCTACACCCCCAGCCCTATTTTTTTATTTTTTATTTTTATATTTATTTATTTATTTATTTATTTATTTATTTATTTGCAGGTCTGGGGATGGAACCCAGGGGCATTCAACCTCGAGCTACACCCCCAGCCCTATTTTTTTATTTTTTATTTATTTTTTTTATTTTATTTATTTATTTTATTTTTTTTTTTTTGCAGGTCTGGGGATGGAACCCAGGGGCATTCAACCTCTGAGCTACACCCCCTGCCCTATTTTTTATTCTTTATTTTGAAACCGGGTCTCACTGAGTAGCAGAGGGCCTCACTAAGTAGCTGAGGCTGTCCACGAACCGCAGTCCTCCAGTCTCAGCCTCCCGAATGCTGGGATTACAAGCGTGCACCACCATGCCCTGCTTTATTTTTACTTTGAAATAGGGTCTACCTAGGTTAATCTAAGTTGTCCAGAGTTTCACTACTTGCTGAGGCTGTCCTCGAACCTGCAATCTTCCTTCTTCCGCCTCCCAAGTACAGAAATTACAGGTATGCGCCACCGTGTCCAACTGTTTTCAGCATTTTGATGAGACACTGAAACTCAGAGAATGAACTGGAGGAGAAGCAGAACTATGACTCGGATCTTGGCGCACACCCAGTCTACAGAAGGCTTTACATCTCAGGAAAACATCAGTCTTATCCCGTCTCACTCATTGCTGAAAGAGAAACGAAACAGAATACTAAGCTGTCTTCTGCAGTGATTTCTCCAAACTCTTCCCCCTACTTCATGACAGGCATCTGTTGTAGACATGCCCCACTGCAGAAGAATGTCGCCCTTGAATACTTTTCCCTCAGTGACTTGTACTGGATCCGAGGAAACGCTATCTCCTATTTCCTAGTTAACTACAGAAAAGTATATGGAGGTTCAGGATGACCAACCTTAAAAGCCCTGAACGGTGTTTCTTAGTCAGTGACCATCTTGCTCTTTGAACCACTTCAAACCTCAGCCCCCTCCTCCCTCTCACAGGCTGCGGCTTCCTTCTCAGAGCAACTGAGGGCCACACCTGGCGGAGCCCACCCTCGCCCTGTGAGTCAGGGACAGGCGCGCTCGGCCTCCCCCGCCTTCCTCCAGTGGCAGGAGAAGACGGGTCCTGCACTTACCCACGCCCAGGCCTTGCACCTGTACCCACCTTCTCAGATAGAACGGCTCCATCGACTGACTCTTTGCTCAGAGCTCACTGGTCTCTCTCATCTCCAGTCTTCCTCCAGCGTCTCACAAGCTCAGTCTCTTCCAAACAAAATCGAAAGGCCGCACCCGCTTCGGGGCAGATTAGATCCTTCCAGAATGCTGTATCCTATATTCTAGATGTAATTTGAACATTAAAATGAATTAATGGCAAAAAAAAGCCTAATAAAAGTAGGCTTTTAATGATGACTCAGTTCTGTGGTTTTGAAAAATATCAAATTATTTCCTCTCTTGTCTGTTTGTTTGGGTGCTTCTGATTTTCAAAACCCTTAACCACATACGCAGTCTGCTAAATTGGTGATTCAGAATTTGACCTTTCTCTCTTATATTTACAACCAAAATACTTGAATTTTTGTATAAATTTGTTTTTTTTCCTCATTTCTCCCACTACTCATCGATCTGATTCTACCCTAATCATCCTACTAAAAGGGCTATGAAAGGTCACCATGACCAAGATACCCAAGACAGACTTTTAAGTGCTTATTTGATCTCAGTAGACTTTGACTCTATTGATCTCCTCTCCCCTAATGATACCGATCTAAATCAAGCCTGGTGCTCATGAAGGCAAAAGAAGGGACGGAAGGCTGAGAGGTGAGGCTGGTTAGGAAGCCTAGGCCCCATTCCTTTGCCCAAGGCTGGAGCATAGCCCTGTTCTTTCACTTAACCATCTGCAAGTGCGGGGGCTTGAACCCAGGACCTCCGAGGGCTATCTCCTATTTCCTAGTTAACTACAGAAAAGTATATGGAGGTTAGACGAGGGCTCTACCATTGAGACACATACTCAGTCCCCCGTCCCCTTGTTAAACCTTTTATACTTTGTGACATTCTTCTGGATTCCCTCCTTCTCCTTCTCAATCTTATTTTCAATCTCTTCTACAAGTCTTTAAAAGCCAGAGACCTGAAGGCGCTGCCTAGATTCTCCTGTTCTTGCTCTCTGAGCTTCTCCAGGCAGCCCCATCAGGCCCGTGAATTCACTGCCTTGAATTCTGAAGGGATCACTGGAACCAGAAGAGCGATTTTAAAAGCAAAGGAGTTGGCCTGGTGTGGTGGTGTGTGCCTGTAATCCTGGTGCTTGGGAGGCTGAGACAGAAGGTTAGAGGCCACTGAAAATCTGCAGCAACCTAGCAACTCCCTTCATTAGAGAAGGAGGAAGGAAGGAAGGAAGGAAGGAAGGAAGGAAGGAAGGACGGACCAAAGGGGGAAGGGAGGGAGGAAGAGAAGAAAACAGGGTCTGGCTTAGTTGCTGAGGCTGTCTTTGAACCTGAGATCCATCTGTCTTAGTCTCCCAAGTACTAGGATTACAGACATGTGCCACCCCACCCAGCATGACTTATACTTTAAAAGAACCACTCTGAGATAGGAGTTGAGAGGAGGCCAAATATGGAAGGAAAGGCAGAAGCAGGAAGCCCAGTTGGGAGACTATGGTAATAATCCAGTTGAGAAATTATGGATAATTAGAGCACAGTATTAGGAAAGTAACAAAAAAAAGTGGTCAGAGTCTGTATGTATTTTGAAGAGAGCTAACAGCATTTGCTGATAGTTGGATATAGGACTTTAGAAGCCAGGGCAATGGAAAGAGAAAGTTTCTATTTACATAAATGTAGAAAACTCCAAAAATGAGAAGCAGAAATTCATTCTGGGCACATGTTCAACTTGAGATGCATGTTAAACATACATGAAGACCTCTCGAGTAGGAAATGAGATCTATCAGTTTGGAATTCAGAGAGACAGCTAGACTGGAGGGCACAGTGGCATATGCCTGTAATCCTAGAACTTAAAAAGCTGGGACAGAAGGATTGCAGATTCAAGGCCAGCCTCGGCATCTTAGTGAGACCCCATTTAAAATAAAAAAAATAAAATAAAAAGATTGGGGGTGTCTCTCAGATGTAGAGGGTGTCTCTGAATTCAATCCCTAGCACCTCCCCGCAGCTAGAATCTTTAGTTCTCTATGTGGAAATTAAACCCAGGAGACTGGAGAAGTGGAGAAGGCCACTAAGGAAGTAAAGGGAGAGATAAAATCCCAGGAAATGAGATCTAGGCACCTGACACTGAGATGTCAGGGAGGTGAGGAGGAGTCTGCAAAGGAGAAAGAGAGGAGTGCCAGAGAGTGGGCAGAAAACCAAGAGAAGGCCATGCTTGAAAACCAAGGGCAGAGAACAAGATGTAAAGAGTGGCGATCTAAAGCTGGGTGTGGCAGCACACGCTTGTAACCCCAGCACTTGGGAGGCTGAGACAGGAGGATCGGGGCTGGAGGACAGACTCAGCTACTACTTAGTGAGGCCCTTTGCAACTCAGTGAGACCCTGTTTCAAAATAAAGAATAAAAATATAGGGCTGGAAGTAGAATGCCCCTGGGTTCCATCCCCAGCAACACACACACACACACACACAGCGGTGATCTATAGCTGATGCTAAACAAACCAAAGAAGACAAGGACTGAAAACTGGTGTGGAGATCACAGGGTCTTTAAAACATCCAGAATAAGATAAGAAAAGTGGCGAGTGTAAAATCTGGTTGAAGTGGCACAAGAGGAGAAAAAAACAGTAAACACAAAAGGCTGCTCTCAGGGCTTTCACTATTAAAAGAAGGAAAGAAAACGGGTATTAGCCAGGAAGAAAAAGTGAAGCCAAAATTTGAGCCTAAGATGTGTAATTACAATGTACCAATTTTTTTTAAAAGCATGGTCAAAAGTAGATTTTGGTGGAGACAAAGAGGGACGATGGAAGAGGGAGAGAAGAGAATTTCCTGAACATTTCCCCTGCCCTTGAACAGTGCCATCCTAATAGGAATTGAAAGTACAAGAGCGGAGATCAGCCTCTGCTAAGGTGCGCTCGGAAAACGACAGCCCGCCAAGTGTTTACGTAATCCTTCCGGTCAGCATCCAGCCCAGAGCCGGAGACCCCTGGATAGTCTAAGCAGGAAGGGAGGGCTTCATTGAACTCGTCTCCTCGTGGCTGTCAAGTCTTGAACAAAATAAGTAAAATTTTGTTATAAAAGGTTTTGGATTGTTCATTCACGTCCGTACAGGGACTGCAGCTAGAGATGCGAGCACGGCAGCCACGCAGCACCGGGGCCTGCGGGCGAGGCGGCTTCCCCTTTAAGCACCTGTGATCCGCCGCGCGGAGGGAGCCCGCCGGAAGTTAAATCACGCTGCCACGAAGCCAGGTCCTTCCGCCAGCGCGGTCCTCGCTCCGCGGGCCTCTCCCCAGGTTTCTCCTTCTCGCTCCGGCTCCTCGGCTCTCGCTCTCGGAGTCGCTGCTCCCCGACTCTTCCAGCCCGCTCCGCAGCGTGGTCCGGGCCGGGATCCGCGGGGCGAGGCCGGCCCGGGGCAAGCCCCGCCCCTCGTGACGCACTTCCGGGGCGGGACGCGGACGCGCTGGCGGGCCGGATGCGCGACCTGCTCAGCCAGAACCACGCTCCGCGCGGGGAGAACGGCGAGCTCGGGGCCCAGGGGCGGCGCCTGCTGCGCGAGAAGAAGAAGAAATCGCCCGCCGCTGCTGAACTCCAGGCCTTGAAGTGAGGCCGCAGCCCCGGCGCCCCAGCTGAGACCCCGGACCTGCGGGAAGTTGAATAGGCATCCATCCTAGACTCGGCCTTGCAGTTGGGAGACCGCTCCCGGCCTTGTGGAAGTCAGCCGAGGCTCCACGCACCCTCTGGGTACCGATTGCAAAAGCCCAGGCCTAGAGGCCGTTCCTAGGGTTACTGCGCTTGAGGCTGAATTGCAACATTTTCCTCCCGGCAATCACTTGCTCTTACACATTTTATTTTACAGCTGTCGCACAGAGTAAGCCTGTTAGTCCAAGATGCCGGGCACTGGACGCTGCCCGGAAAAAAGTACTTTTCAGGTTTCCGTACGTCTCACATAAACATATGGCTAGGATGGTGCTTGGTAAACTAACTGAGATTAAATGCATATCGTTCAAGAACACTATCAGGTTCTGGGGGGGAAACGTTGCATAATCTGATGTCTGGTTAAATCATCCTTTTCTGTCTGTATTTAACTTTTCTTTTATACTCACTTTTTTACTTTTCACTCCACAGTTTAAACTATTAAAAATATATGAAACCTAGAAAGCTAGACAAAAGGCCAGTTTAAGCATCTTTGATGTTTGCTATAGAAGATGACATTTCTGGTATAAATGGTGTTGCGTGTAACTCCTGGCAAAAAAATACTCTTTAACTTTTCTGATACTTTGGTGAGTGCATTATCCTCCCATAATGTAGTTCATAGTTCTGTATTGACACTCAGACGCAGCACATGCTGGGCTAACATTTCCATCATTATTTTAATGGGATGATGATGTCTTTGTATCCACTTGGCTTTTCTGCCCTTAGGTAAATGGAGGCATAAGCTCCCTCACATGTTAGATTTTGGATCTGCAGGGTTTTTTTTTTTTTTTTTTTTAATTAAAGGTATTACTTAATCATTAAAGTTTGGTTCAGAATTCTGATTCCCTTTCAAGGGGCCAAAGAAAGTATGAAAAAGGATTTGTACCCTCTTTCTAAGCAAAGGGTTTCTTGAAAGCCTCCAAGGAAAAAATCTGTAACTGCCTTTCTTTAAAATGTTTGCCGTCTGTCACAGTGCTGTCTCACTGAAAGGTCTTCTTGAATTTCTACTTAGGAATTTTCATATTCGGTCAAACTAATTACTACCTCCTTCCTGGGCAGTTTTTATTACCAGAAGATGGGGTGGGATGAGGGTGGGGGACTCACCAATTATATTTTTGCAAGTTTGGTTAAAGACAGGTTATAGGAATTTTGTAGCCAATCAGCCTTATAAAAGTTCCCAAGGAATCTGAGCCCAGAAACATGAACATGTATGTATCACATTTTTGCAGCACATGTATCTAAAATAAATTGAATCTTGGTCTTGTTCACTGACGGTTTTAAATCAGTATTTTCCCCACAGTTAGAAAAAAAATTTTTTTTTAATTTTTTTCAGTAAACCCCACAAGAGTACATATTAACTAGGATACAAAGACTTTCTAATGAAACTTTAGCATCAACATAGTAAGTCAAATACATCATGGAAAAAGTCAAAATATCTTACACTTAAATCTTTTTCTTTTTGGAGAATCACTTTAATCTCCATTCTGAAGTAATAAAGTCCACAAAAGTTGCATGCAGGCAGGAGTTCACGGGTCAACAGGAGCAGGGAGAGGAGGGGAGGTCACTTGGCAGGACCCCACATCGGGTTAGCGCACCTGAAGTCAGGCCCTCACAGATTTGTCAACTTTAGTTGTCTGTTGACTGTTCCTCAGGGAATAGATCTTCATCTGTTCGTTTGTCAGGCCCGCCCCTTAGGCCAGGCCCCACTCGTCCTCCCAGGGTCATTTTCTCATATACTAGACTTCTCTTCCATGCAGGCCTTTACTGCTTGGTGTGTCTGGTCTTTTCAGTTCTTAGCATGTAATCCTCAACGCACGTATTCAGCCATTATATTCATATAGTGATAGCCTTCGGTCGTCTTTCTCAATTCACGTGAAAGGCGGATTTTCTGTTGCCGTTACGTCTAGTAAACGCATCCTTTTTCAGAACCTGGACTTCAGCTTTAGCAAGCTCCTGCTTCTGAGCCTCCATCACCACCCGGGGTCCAAGCCCCAAACTTCCATTCATAAACTCCCCATCCTCAGGTATTCTTCATTTAGAACCCCTCTTAAATTCTCAGTTTGGGTGTTGAGGCTCTTCTGGATGAACCGCAGTAGATCCACACCGGGGCCAGAATACAGAGGGCGGCCCGGGCTGAGGTCACGGAGGTCCACAGGAAGGACTGGAGACCCCGGGCCACCTGCTGCCACCAGCTTCACTTCAGGTGGACTTCCAAGGAAAGCTGGTTGGCATTGCAAGAGTTTTCTCTCAGTGGCCTTAGAAACCAGTTTAGGTTATTTTTTATTATTTTAAATTTTATGCACTTTCAAGAGTGCATCAAATTTAAGGTATAAAGATTTCCTCAAGGTAGAGTCTTTGGTCCCACTCCTAGAAATGCAGCTGGACCTGGAGCGGGTTCCTGAGGCTCTGTGATCGCCTGCGTCCAGAGAACCCTCTCCTCTCCCTCCCCTGCATCTCAGCCTTGCTGCAGTTTTTATCTTTACTCATATCTTCGAGTGGTTTGAATTTGCATCCAAAATTGAGGAACTGACCAAATGGGGAATCAGATGAATCTCAGTATGAGGAAACTGCGACACCCCCAGCCCCATTTTTTATTCTTTATCTTGAAAGAGGGTCTCACTGAGTTGCAAAGGACCTCACTAAGTAGCTGAGGCTGTCTGCAAACCGTGATCCTCCTGTCTCAGCCTCCCGAATGCTGAGATTACAAGCGTGCGCCACCACGCCCAGCTACCTTGTTTCATTTGACTTTGACTTTTCTGGCATTACTTGATTTAATAATCAAATGGCTGGCCAGTTAATCCGGCAATTCTTCATATAATAAATTAGAGGGCTAACTCTAGAGCCCAGTAGGCTGATTTTTTTTATACTGATTTTGCTTTGAATCCATTGAAGCTTGTTTGTCCTGGACAAACTCAGGTTCATATAACCTTGTTATAGATACCTTCATTTTTGTCAGTTAGTTGAAAGCAACACACTGGCAGAGATGAGGACCACTTAGGCAAACCGCAGATGAACATGGGTTCAAGTATAATGGAATCCCTTTCTCTGGACCCCGCCCACATGCCTGCTAGCAACAGCACTCCAATGCTCCAGCCTGTGTGTTGCTGGGCTCCATCTCCGGAGTTTCTGAGTAAGCCTGGGCTGGGATCAGAGAGCCCGCATCTCTAATTAAAATTCCTAAGTGATGCCAACACTCCGAAAGGATAAATACATATTAGAAATACGGCTATTTAATTTTCTCTGGAACAAAAAAAAAGGAGAAAGATATAACACACACATACTTTGAGCATGGAATTTATTATTTTATTTTTTTTATTTTATTTTGCAGTATTGGGGATGAAACTCAGGAGCATTCTGCCTCTGAGCTACACCCCCAGCCCTATTTTTTATTCTTTATTTTGAAACAGGGTCTCAGTTGCAAAGGGCCTAAGTAGCTGAGGCTATCCGAAAACCACAATCCTCCTGTCTCAGCCTCCCGAATGCTGGGATTACACGTGTCACCACCACGCCCGGCTACTGAGCCTGTAATTTAGAAAACTTTTTTTCTTGCTCAGTCAATGCTGGGAATCAAATCCAGGACCTTGAACATGGCAGACAAAGAAGGCTCGACCACTGAGCTACATCCTCAGCCCCCCCCCCCCCCACACACACACATAATTTTTTTCAAGACAGTGTCTCACTAAGATGCCCAGGCTGGCCTCAAATCATGATCCTCCCGCCTTGGCCTCCCCAGTAGCTGAAGTGACAAGTATGTGTCACCTCACCCCAATACAAATGGTTACTTCTTTCTGTTCCTCTCTGAGATGTATGTAACTAATAGTTAGATTAGCCTTTTGCTAGTTTTACAACCCAGGAATATTTCCTCAAGCTATCCCATTGAAATTAACCCGCAAGGAAGATAGCACCTTCATCTCCCACTTTCTTAGAAGAATAGAAGCCAATCTTCTATTCTTAAGCCAATAAAAAGAAAACAAAAAATTTTTCTTTCTCTCCATGTGGAAATTTCTGGTTTGGAAAGAGATTTTCTTTTTAATTGTATGTCTCCAATGTTGATTGAGGCCACGCTTGGAAAATCACCATACAATATGAACCAAATGCAACTGTTAGTTTCTCTCTGGAATTTACCTCATTGATTTCAGCCCATCCTTACAACCTGTTGGAGTCTTTTTGAACATTTACTTTTTTGAATTCTGATTCTATCATCTCTTCCACTGTATAGCATCTATAAAGTTGATAAATTTGACACAGGTGTCGTGGTGCACGCTTGTAATCCCAGTACTTAGGAGGCTGAGACAGAGGATTGCAGGTTTGTGGCCAGCCTCAGCAACTTAGGCCCTCTACAAATTAAATTCTGTTTCAAACTAAAAATAGGGCTGAAGTGTGGCTTAGAGGTAGAATGCCCTGGGTTCCATCCTCAGTACAAAAAATAAATTGATAAATTTGTTTTCAAAATCATTAGTAAGAGCCAGCCCTGGTGGTACACGCTTGTGATCCCAGGATTTAGGAGGCTGAGTGAGACAGGAGGATCACAGTTTTTGGCCAGCCTCAGCTATAAGGCCCTCTGCAACTTCGTGAGACCCTGTTTCAAAATAAAAAAATTAAAAAATAGGGCTGCGGGGGTGTAGCTCAAAGGTAGAATATTCCTGGGTTCAATTCCCAGTACCGCAAAAAAAAAAAAAAAAGAAAAAATTCACTAGTAAGTTCAAAAAAGAGAAGGTTGTGATATGCAGTGCTTACATAGTTAGTGGGCATCTGTGTCATGTATTATGCTAGATACGAGGGCCACAACTGTCAGCCGACCATGTGGCTCTAGTAGCTGACGGCTGGGCCAAGAAAGAAACAGGCTGCATGAGGCCTCGCGCTGGCAGGGAGGTAGGAAGAGCGTGCGGGTAACACAAAGGCGCACACCTCACCTGAGTCTTAGATGTCTCTTCCTAGGAGAGATGGAATGGGAAGGACGGAGAGCATCAGTACAGGAAAGGGATCGTATTTGTAAAGGCCAGAGGTATGAGAACACGGAGTGTTTAGGGAACGGAACATGAGGAAGCCCGGAAGGGCAAAGTGTTGGAGGTGCCGCCCGAGAACAGGCGGAGGCCAGACGCTGTGTTAGGTACAGTCCCAGCCACCTGCACATTCGCCCACTTACACCGTCGTCTGGGTCACACCTCACCGCGCGGTCACGTCATGTGAAACGGAGCTACGCTAAGGCATCTGTCCAATCTCTCGTGCTGGTAACGCTACAGAGACCAGTGAAGGCAGCTTGGCAGGCATGGTGGGATTGGGTTTACACTGTCTCCTGACCACCACTTCCTCAGCAAAGTGTTCATAAATCATCTACACAACAATCCACTCTAAAATGTATACGTTTTTGTCAAAAACTCGACTAGGATTAAAGAAATATTTCACTTCTGGCATATGTCTGTGGATTTTATTTTATCGTGTGTGTGTGTGTGTGTGTGTGTGTGTGTGTGTGTGTGTGTTTGGCAGTACAAGGGATGGAACCCAGGGGCATTCTACCTCCAAGCTACATCCCCAGCCCTATTTTTTTTTTTTATTCCTTATTTTGAAACAGGGTCTCACTAAGTTGCAGAGGGCCTCAATAAGTAGCTGAGGCTGTCTGTGAACCACAATCCTCCCGTCTCAGTCTCCCAAATGCTGGGATTACAAGTGTGCGCCACCACGCCTGGCCCTGTTGTTGTGTTCTTAATTGATATTACACTGCCAATAGTTTCTGTTAGTGTCCTGGAATGACTTCCTCTGGGCTTACACCTGGGCTGTACACCCAAGCAAGTGAACTATGAGAAATGTCCACTGATAATAGACACAAGCATCAGAGATGGCTTCCTGTTCCTAATAGAATATTAGAGAAAGAGAGAGAGAGAAAAGAGAGATTTATAATTGAATTGGTTCAGGAGATTTTAGAAACCAAATAGTTAAATGACCTGCTGTCTGCAGGCTGAAGAACCAGGAAATTCAGAGGTATAATGTAGTCTGAGACCAGTGGCCCAATAACCAGGGGGAGAGCCTCTTCCAGGAGGGAGGGTGGCCCTGAGGGATGGTGGCCCTGAGCGCTGGATTCTGAGAATGCGGAACCACTGGATGAGCCTGGACTACCTACTTCTAGGCTGTATGTGTAAGGTATCTTATTTCATGAACATGGTACATGAAACTGGGAAGCTAAATACTAAATAATGTGAAAACGCAGACAATAAAGCAGTAGTTTCTTCAAGCTTTGTAGGAAGGTCGTGGTCTTCGTGACGAGAAAGCACAATGATGGGTCACGTTTGCTTTTTGTGGCACTGGGGATTGAACTCAGGGCATTCTATCTCCGAGCTACATTCCAGCCCTATTTTTTATTCTGTCTTTTGAAACAGGGTCTCACTAAGTTGTGGAGAGCCTCATTAAGTAGCTGAGACTCGACGCAAACCAACGATCCTCCTGTCTCAGCCTCCCCAGTACTGGAATTACAAGCGTGCACCACCACGCCCGCAATGGATCACATTTTTACCTGCTGCATCCTGGAAGGCTAACAACGAGAACAGAGATTGGGGGAAAATGGTAGGAAAAACCCAGTGCTCCTGTTCACCGGCACCTTCCCCCAATCTTAGACAAACTGAAGCTAGACTAAGTTTGCAGACAGTGTTGTAGGGAAACAGCTGTGCTCAGGAACTTCTCTCTGTGCTCTGTAGCATTCAAGCCCTGCATTTAAGCCTTAAAAGAGTAAAGAATACAAGTGTTCCTAATCCCATACTAAAGTCGTTGTTAATAAGTAGTAGTGGCAAGGAGATAGTCTGAGATGACTTTCCTGATATACATAAATAAAGAGGAGGGGAGAGATCCTATATAACTGGGTGGTTTAAAGCAAGAGGCGTTTATTAAGCTCACAAGTCTTGGGTCAGGTGACTGCTTCTCCTGGACCCTCTGGGCTCACTGGAGCCCAAGTCAGCTGCAGGGCGGAGCTCCCTGGGCTTGGCTGGGCTCTCCCACGCCTAGAATCAGCTGCTCTACTGGCTGAGACCAGAGGATGACTTAGTTTTCCTCTGTCTCATCCTTCAGCGGGCTAGCCCAGAAATGTTTCCACATTTGAAGCCACACTGGCTTAAGAGACCCTGTTTCCAAATAAAAAATAGAAAAATAGGACTGGTAGTGTAGCCCGGAAGTAGAAAGCCTCTGGGTTCCACCCCCAGTACCACCAAAAAAAAAAAAAAAAGAAGAAGAAGAACTGGGAATTGAACCGAGGGGCATTCTACCTCTGAGCTATACCCCTAGCTCTATTTTTTCTTTATTTTTTGAAACAGTGTCTCACTAAGTTGTAGAGTGTCTCACTAAGTAACTGAGGCTGGCTGCGAGCCTGCAATCCTCCTGTTTCAACCTCCCAAGTATTAGGATTACAAGCATGAGCCACCATGCCTGGCCCATTTTGAATATTCTAATGTAGGTCATCATTGCACATTAAAATATGTAGATCCAGCTGGGTAGGGTGGCGCACTTGTAATCCTCGTGCTTGGGAGGCTGAGACAGGAGGATCGCACAGGTTCAAAGCCAGCCTCAGCTACTTAGTGAGGCTCTCAGCAACTTAGTGAGACCCTGTTTTTCCAAATAGGTCTGAGAGTATAGCCCGGAGGTAGAAAAGTCCCCGGGTTCCACCACTAGTATCACACACACACAAAAGTAAATCTATAGGAAATTATTTTGTGTTTTACCTAGGTTTCTGTAGCTCAGTAAGTTTGCTTTTAAACAGGTAATGGACCTCTAGGACCCAGATCTTGGTGTCTAATATCATTTTTTTCTTTTCTTTTTTTTTTTTTTTGGTACTAGGGATGGAACCCAGGGGCATTCTACATTCAAGCTACACCCCAGCCCTATTTTTTATTCTTTATTTTGAAGCAGGGTCTCACTGAGTTGCAAAGGACCTAAGTAGCTGAGGCTGGCCACAAACCTTGATCCTCCTGTCTCAGCCTCCTGAATCCTGGGATTACAAGCCTGCGTCACCACCACGCCAGGCTCTAATATCACTATTTGATGAAAGGGGAGAGCCTTGGAGAGATGGCTGGTTCCAAAGGTGGAGCAGAAAATACACAAGACAAGTCTAGAGCACACTGCACTTCCAAATTATAAGGGCGTGCTCTAATCCATCAATCCTGGAGCACGTCAGAGGCCTGTGAGCAGCCAGGCGTGCTGGCGCGCACTTGTCCTCCCAGCACTCGGGAGCCCGAGACAGGAGGGTCGCGGTTCGCCGACAGCTGCTTAGTGAGGCCCTCTGCAACTCAGTGAGAACCGGTTTCAAAATAAAGAATAAAAAATAGGGCTGGGGGGCATAGCTTGGAGGTCAAATGCCCCTGGGTTCCATCCCCAGACACACACACACACACACACACACACACACACACACACGCTTGCAGTGGCCAGAGCTCGGAAAATTTCAGTGACAGAACAGATTGCGCAGGGTTGAATCATGACCCACAGAATAAAATAATTGCCCAGGAGTACAAACTTATCAATAAATAATTAGCAATATAAGAGGGGGAGAGGGGAAACTCTTCTATCAAAAGGAATGTCAAGAAACTTAGCTATTCTGAGTAACTCACTTCCGAAGAGCACAAGGTTCAAAGGTTGAGGCATAGCCGGGCATGGTGGCGCACGCTCGTAATCCCCGCGCTTGGGAGGCTGAGACAGGAGGATCACACAGGTTCGAAGCCAGCCTCAGCTACTTAGTGAGGCTCTCAGCAACTTAGTGAGACCCTGTTTCCAAATAAAGTATAAAATAGGTCTGGGAGGGTAGCCCGGAGGCAGAAAGCCTCTGGGTTCCATCCCAGTGCCACCAAAAAACAAACAAACAAACAAAAAAAAAACAGTTGAGGCAACACCCCAGAGTGGAGAAAGCGGCAGCCCTGCTGGGGTTACCCAGAGCAGCATCCCAGGGACAAGCGGTGATCCGATCCGCACCCTTGGGGAGATGGGACGAGAGTGGCGCTCACCTCGGGGGTCTTCTTGCTCCACCGTGGCTCCAGCGAAACCAGAAGGAAAAACATTAGAGAAGGGACATTCTGCAAATGACCACACAACAGTGATCTCTGCGAGGCAAGAGACAAAGCGGGTCCTGTGCTTGCCCTGGCTCACACCTGAAGAGGACGTCCATGGCCGAGTAGGGTCGGGCAGAGCCCAAGCAAAGCCTGGCTGTGCTCAGAGCTAAGGATCTGCAGAAGCCAAGGCGGCTGGAGTGCGCCCGGCAGAGGAGCCGTTTCCAGAGGCTCCCTGAGAACTCTAGCTGAGGCCCATCCACCCGGGTAGGTAGGGGGAGTCTGGAGGGGGAGCAGCAGGCAGAACAACCCTGGAACCTCACTGCGTGTGTGTGGGGGAGGTTGTTCCCAGCAGCCAAGGTGGACAGACCTCCTAACAAACTCATGGGCATCCAGGAGAACCTGCAGGTGCCTGCCGACTCCTAGGGCCACGCCAAGCCCAGAATGGAGCTGTCCTGGGCTCCCTAACAAAGCTGAAATCAAGCCTTAAAAAGATCAAACTGCTTTTAAGGAAATTACCTGTATCCCAGAGCAAAGATCATAAATGTAGCATGGTTAACCTGGGCACTCACTGTTGGGAGGAGGAGAAGCGTCAGTGGGGGTGGGGAGAGGGCACCAAGCACAGTCTGAATGTATGCCATTTTCAATATGATCCACATAAATATAAATAAAGAAAGAAGTAAAGAAATAGTAAAGAAACAAATGACATTTTCTAAAAACATTTTAAAAAGATCAACATGCCGGGCGTGGTGGTGCACGCTTGTAATCCCCGCGCTTTGGAAGTGGAGACAGGAGAATCGCGCGGATTCAAAGCTAGCCTTGCTGGCTTAAGAGACCCTGTTTCCAAATAAAAATATATATATAAATAAAAGGTCTGGGAGTGTAGCCCAGAGGTAGAAGGGTTTCCAGGAACCCCAGTACCACCAAAATAAATAAATAAAAATAATAACAATAATAATCAACATAGTTTAAGAAATACAGAAATCTCTTACTGAATAAAGTGCCATTCACAATGTCTTAAACCAAACCCCATTGCCCAAGTCCACCAGTAATGCAAATAAGAGGACAATATGACCCATTACATTGGTGAAAAAACTTTAAGAAAGCAGACCTAGAAACTGCATAGATGATAGGATATCCAAGATGCTTCAAAAATCTACTCTAAATCTACTCCACGTGTTCACAAAAGAGAAGAAATCTTGAACATGATAAGAAAACAAAAGAAAGACATAACCAAGACCCCAATCCAACTTGAAGAGAGGAAAACTACAATGCCTGAGATGAAAACCCCACTAACTGGAGGCTCTCAGCAACTTAGTGAGACCCTGTCTCCAAATAAAGTGTAAAATAGGGCTGGGGAGGGTAGCCCGGAAGTAGAAAGCCCCTGGGCTCCACCCCCAGTACCACACAACCAAAAAAGGACAGGTAAACAAACTTGAGGACAAAGTCATAAAAGCGTGGATTGGGGACAGGGAGACTAGAAAAATATTTACAAAAGACTTGATAGTAAAAGAACCGTTATCCAAAATATACAAAGAACTCTTTAAAATTCAACAATAAGGAAACAGAGCCAGGTGCGGTGGTGCACGCTTGTCATCCCAGCATTTGGGAGGCTGAGACAGAAGGATACGGGTTCATGGACAGCCTCAGCTACTTAGTGAGGATGTCTGCAACTCAGTGAGACCCTGTTTCAAAATAAAAAATCGAAACTAGGGCTGGGGGTGTCACTCAGAGTTAAAACCCAGTACTGAAAACAAAACAAAACAAAACAAAAACCTCGAGCCAAGCATGTAATCCCAGTACTTGGGAGGCTGAGACAGGAGGATCGCGCAGGTTTGAAGCCAGCCTCAGCTACTGAGTGAGGCTCTCAGCAACTTAGTGAGACCCTGTTTCTAAATAAAGTATAAAAAAATAGGACTGCAAGTATAGCCTGGAGGTAGAAAAGTCCCTGGGTTACACCCTCAGTAACACACACACACACACACACACACACACACACACACACACACACACAGAAACTCCCTTTAAAAAATGGGTCAAAGGTCTCAACAGACACTTCACCAAACACATACCAAAGATGGCAAGAAAGCATACAAAAGATGCTCCATATCATATGTCATTGGGGAGTCGCCAGTTCAAACAGTAGTGAGAGACAGTACACACCTACTACAATGACCGGGGTCCAGGACCCCCGCTGCTGGGGAGGGACCCGGAGAACGGGGCCGCTGTCACTGCTGGTGGGACGCACGATGGTACAGCCACTGTGTCTCTTACCAAACGGAACACACTCCTATCACGTAGACCCAGCAGTTCTCCTTGTTATTTCTCCATAGAGGAGACTTGGGTGCATATTACTGAGCACAAGAAGACAGGTAATTTGCAGCGTACTATGGGATGCCAACTACGTGATATTATAAAAGGGCAAAACTATGGAGATAGGACAATGGCCAGCCAAGGCTGGGGTGGGAGAGGAGGACCGAGAGGAGAGCATGGAGGATTTTTAGGAGAATGGCTTCGCTGTATCATATTATAATTGCAGATACATGTCATTATAAATCTATCTAAACCTAATGAATGTAAGCCGGGCGTGGTGGGCACGCTTGTCATCCCAGCATTCGGGAGGCTGACACCGGAGGATCGCAGTTCACGGACAGCCTCAGCTACTTAGTGAGGCCCTTTGCAACTCAGTGAGACCCGGTTTCAAAATAAAGAATAAAAAATTGGGCAGGGGGTGTAGCTCGGAGGTCAAATGCACGTGGGTTCCACCCCCAGACCTGCAAATAAATAAATAAATAAATAAAATAAACCTATCGAATGTATAACACCGAAAACAAATGCTAATGTGAACCATAGTCTTTGAGTGATAGCAGCGTGCCAGGGAGGCTTTATCAATTGTACTCAATTATTGGGATGTTGACGATGTTGACGGTGGGGGAGTAGATGGGAAATCCATATATCTCCTGCTCAAGTTTCCTGTGAGCCTAAAACTGGCTCGTGGCACGTAATTAGGCCATTAGGGCACTTCTCTTGGAAGGGATTAGTGCAAGACACAGGGGGCTGGTTGTTTCCCACAGAGCGGGTTAATACAGAAAGAGTGTACCTCGTGCCTGAATTACCCTGGCTTTCTGTCTCACCACGTGGACTCCTCACCCATGCTCGCCATTGTGATGCCATCTGCCACAGAGCTCTCACCAGCGCCTAAATAAACGGCGCTGCCCAGTCCTGGACTTTCAGCCGCTAAAACTGTGAGCTAAACAGACCTCTTCTCATGATAAAGCGTCCAGATTTGGAGCTGGATGTAACCCCAGAGCTTGGGAGGCTGATACACTAGGATCTCAGTTTGAAGCCGCAGACTCACTTAGTGAGAAGCTCAGAAACCTGCTCCAAAATAAAAAGTAAAAGATATAAAATAGTCTGGCACGTGTCTGTAATCCCAGCACGATGAGACGGGAGGATCACAGGTTCAAGGCCAGCCTTGACAACTTAGGGACACTGCTTCAAAATAATAAAATTGGACCTGGAGTGTAGCTCGGGAGAAGCATGCCCTTGGGCTTCAGTATCACAAAACAAATAAATAAAAATAAAACAGAGCCAGGTGTGGTGACACATGCTTACAATCTCAGTACTTGGGGAGCTGACACAGGAGGATCGCAGGTTCTCACTAAGCAAATAGTGAGACTCTTGCCGGGCATGGTGGCGCACGCTTGTAATCCCAGCATTCGGGAGGCTGAGACAGGAGGATCATAGTTCACGAACAGCCTCAGCTACTTAGTGAGGCCCTTTGCAATTCAGTGAGACCCTGTTTCAAAAGAATAAAAAATAGGGCTGGGGGTGTAGCTTAGAGGTAGAATGTCCCCGGGTTCCATCCCCAGTACCACAAAAAAAAAAAAAAGTAGTGAAACTCTCATCAACCTAGTGAGACCATGTTTCAAAATAAAAATAAAATAGAGCTGGGGGTGTAGTTCAGAGGTAAAATGCCCCTGGGTTCAATCCCTAGTATCCTACCAACACACACACACACACACACACACACACAAAAGTATCCATCCTCAGAAATATTATCACAACAGGCAATGGGCTGGTCCAGGTGACACGTATTTAAGCTCATTCCCTCTCTGCTATGGCAAAGGCTTAGTACTGAATTTGGTTTTCCCCAGACTGACTCCCAAGACCATCCCTAGCCCTTCAAGGGCCTTTCAAGGCAGCACCATCTAACCACCAAAATGCTTACTTCTACGCCACCAGAAAAAATTTTTTTTTCTTTTGCGTGGGTCTGGGGATGGAACCCAGAGGCATTTGACCTCCGAGCTACACCCCTGCCCTATTTTTTATTTTATTTTATTTTATTTTTTTTTGAAACAGGGTCTCACTAAGTTGCAGAGAGCCTCATTAAGTAGCTGAGGCTGTCCGCGAACCGCGATCCTCCGGTCTCAGCCTCCTGAATGCTGGGATTCCAAGCGTTAAGCCACCACGCCCGGCTTCACCAGAAATTATTTTATAGAACAGAAGTTTAATAATTTAAATGTGGAAGCCAGGCGTGGTGCCAGACGCTTGTAATTCCAGCATTCGGGAGGCTGAGACCGGAGGATCGCGCTTCGCTGACAGCCTCAGCTACTTAGTGAGGCCCGCTGCAACTCAGTGAGACCCTGTTTCAAAATAAAGAATAAAAAATAGGGCAGGGGGTGTAACTCGGAGGTCAAATGCTCCTGAGTTCCATCTCTAGACCCGCAAAAAAAATATATTTAAGTGTGAAAAATAATACTTTGTGTTTGCTACAAATACAGAGTCTTGGCCCCCAGCCCACACCTGCGGGACGGAATCTGTAACTGCGGGCTCCATCAGTCTGGTGGTGAAAGTCATCTAAAGAGGGCGCTGAGAGACGGGCAAGGAGAGAGGTGTGCAAAAGACAGGGGTGGAATCAGATTTATGTTTTGGGGAGAGAATTGCCTTAAACATTTCCAAAGAAGTGTAAATTTGAACACAGTGGAGAGAACAGTGGATTATATAGAGGAGAGTGAGACCAAAGAGAGAGAAGTCAATTACTAAACAAAACAGTAGTAGAAGCCGGGCGTGGTGGGCACGCTTGTCATCCCAGCATTCGGGAGGCTAGACAGGAGGATCGCGGTTCGCAGACAGCCTCAGCTACTTAGTGAGGCCCTCCGCAACTCAGTGAGACCCGGTTTCCAAATACAGAATAAAAAAGTAGGGCGGGGAGGGGGGTGTAGCTCAGAAGTCGAATGCCCCAGGGTTCCATCCCCAGACTGGCAAAAAGAAAAAATAGTAGTAGAAAAAAGAAAGATGAAAGGGTAAATCAGGGCAGAAGAGTGAGATGGGTTTGAGAGTAAATCTTGCAGTGAAATACTGTGCATCATTGATATATCTTAAAAAAGAAAAAGCTGTGTCTAATGGATATATCTTTTTTGGGGGGGTGGGTTTGGGAATGAACCCAGGGGCATTCTACCTCTAAGCTACACCCCCAGCCCTGTTTTTTATTCTTTATTTTAAAACAGGTTTAGCCGGGCGTGGTGGCGCACGCTTGTAATCCCAGCATTCGGGAGGCTGAGACCTGGAGGATCGCGGTTCGCGGACAGCCTCAGCTACGTAGTGAGGCCCTCTGCAACTCAGTGAGACCCGGTTTCAAAATAAAGAATAAAAAATAGGGCAGGGGGTGTAGCTCGGAGGTCGAATGTCCCTGGGTTACATCCCCAGACCCACACACAAAAATAAATAAATGAATAAAAATAAATAAAAAAGGTTCTCACTGAGTTGCAAAGGGCCTCACTAAGTAGTAGCTGAGGCTGAACTTAAACCGCGATCCTCCTGTCTCCGCCTCCCAAATGCTGGGATTACAAGTGTGCACCACCAAGCCTGGCTGATATATCTTTAAAAAAGAACATATTGGCCGGGCGTGGTGGCGCACGCTTGTAATCCCCGCACTTGGGAGGCTGAGACAGGAGGATCGCGCAGGTTCGAAGCCAGCCATGCTGGTTTAAAAGACCCTGTATCCAAATAAAAATTAAAATAGGTCTGGGAGTGTAGCCCGGAGATAGAAGGGCTTCCAGGAACTCCAGTACCACCAAAAAAAGAAAAAAAAGAACATATTGTACTTTTAGTTAAAATGAATATGGATCATAGAAATTTCTTGCCTTAATTAAAACTACTTCTGAATGCCAAACATCAAATGCATTTATACTACAAATAATAACACTTTCAAAATTATTTTGCATAAAACCAAATATTAGTATGTCTTTGTTGGTTCTGCTCCCCATGTGAACTTTGTGAATTTGAACATTTGATTCAAAAATTATCCCGCAATCAAAAAACTTTTACCCAAAGCCGGGCGTGGTGGCGCACGCTTGTAATCCCCGGGCTTGGGAGGCTGAGACAGGAGGATCGCGCAGGTTCGAAGCCAGCCTCAGCTACTGAGTGAGGCTCTCAGCAACCTAGTGAGACCCTGTTTCCAAATAAAATAGAAAAAAAGGTCTGGGAGTATAGCCCGGAAGTAGAAAGACTCTGGGTTCCACCCCTAGTACCACCAAAAAAAAAATTTTTTTTACCCAAAAACTTTAGCTAGGCTCTAGAATTCCTCCTAGGTCCTCCATAAATCTCTTTGTAAAACCCACTTTTCGAAAGAACTCTGATCAGTGAGTTTAGCAGGAACCCATCATCCTGGAAACCTGACGAGGTTCCCCAGCCTCTACCCTCTCACCCACCCGCCCATGATGTCCATCACCCTGGCCTGACTTTAGCAAGGGTCCATTAGGGCGTTTTGACCAGAATCCCCCTCACCACTCATGTTTTCTCTTAGTACCGTCCTCGCCTCTGCCCCTTACCCTGTTCCTTGGCTATGGTTCTCACTTGCCCATGCTAAATTCAGGACTGAGCCAGGTGCGGTGGCGCACACTTGTAATCCCACTACTTGGGAGGCTGAGACAGGAGGATCGCAGGTTTGCAGCCAGCTACTTAGTGAGACCCTCTGCAACTTAATGAGACGCTTTTCAAAAGAAAGATTTGTGTGTGTGTGTGTGTGTGTGTGTGTGTGTGTGTGTGTGTGTGTGTGTTACTGGGGGTGGAACCCAGGGGCTTTTCTACCTCCGGGCTACACTCCCGGACCTATTTTATACTTTATTTGGAAACAGGGTCTCACTAAGTTGCCGAGAGCCTCACTAAGTAGCTGAGGCTGGCTTCGAACCTGTGCGATCCTCCTGTCTCAGCCCCCCAAGTGCAGGGATTACAAGCGTGCGCCACCACGCCCGGCTCAACATAGAGAATTTAAAAAATTGGACAGGGGATGTAGTTTGGTGGTAGAATGTCCATGAGTTTAATCCCCAGCACCACACAAATAACTAAAAAAACAAGTGTAAACAAAACATAATAAATTCAGAACTGAGCCCATATCTGTACTGAGTTCTCCTTACTCAATTGCAGTCGACCTGAATAAACTGTTTTTACTGCTTCAGCTACTGTCCAGCGCTGTTGTTTGTTTGTTTTTGACACATTAAGGAGCTTATCAGAAAGGGCTGTCATAATTCCTATCTCCCCCCACTTTTGTCAGAAGTAACTTCTTCTGGTGTCATAAGAAAAAGACACATATTTGAAAGCAGCTCAGCAAGGCGAATTTTACTTTTTGCAAAAAGGGATCCTGCCACTAGTCACCGCCGTGTGCAAGAACAACCCGGAGGAAACTTGCTGGCTGCTCTGTTTTGGGGGTGGGGTGGGGCTTCTTGCTGTGCTCCTATTGGTGGAGACAAGGCCTCATGATCTTTACGCCATTGGCTGAAGGGAGAGCAGGGGGAGGGGCTGACACTAACAACTTCCAGGAAATTCTTTCTGTACAAGAATACCAGCACAGTAAGGTTAAACAATGGCGATTTTACAAAATAGAGCCCAAGTTAAGCTATTCCTGTGTTAGAAAAAATCTAATTATAAATCGGGCGTGGTGGCACACGCTTGTAATCCCAGCATTCGGGAGGCTGAGACTGGAGCATCGCAGTTCGAGGACAGCCTCAGCTACTTAGTGGGGCCCTTTACAACTCAGTGAGACCCTGTTTCAAAATAAAGAATAAAAAATAGGACAGAGGGTGTAGCTCAGAGGTTGAATGCCCCTGGGTTCCATCCCCAGACCCACAAAAAAAAAAAGAAAAAGAAAAGAAAAGAAAAAATCTAATGATACACATTCTCACACTCTTGGGCAAGTATTTGCTAGATTCCTTTCTGACAGGTGAGGAGGTGTTAATGTCCTTGACTGCTGTTGGAACTATATTTATGGGCATAAATTCCTCATATAGAACAAATACACGGTACTCTAGAAAAATCTGTCACAGGAGCATCTAGACATGTAAACACCTGAATTTGAGAATCATAGTCTCCATCATTAATGCATGAACCACCCTCAAGAGAGATAGAATTTTCATACTTAAAGGAACTAAACACAGACCACATCCACATTTTCTTTTAAGGGATGTCTATGGGCTTAGAAGAGCACATATAATTGAAAATAATACGGTATAGTAAGTGCAGTTATTAACAGTGATAGTTGCAGAGGCTGGCTGCAAAACTTTAATCCTTCTGTCCCAGTCTCTTAAGTACTGGGATGACCGGTGTGTGCCACCACACTCGGCTGGTATATGACATTTTTACATTAGTTCTTACTAATTCGTTCCTAGTTCATGTGTTACCGTTTCCTGTGTTCAGATAATATGCAAACCCTTTTGTAAAGTTAGAAAGATAATGTTCTCATTTCTCCTGACGTTAACTTCAATTATTTTCACTAGAATTTTACTTAAACATAGATAAATTAAGCCAGTAGATGTGGATAACTCTAATACAACCATTAAAGCTGCAAGTTAAATATAAACCAGACTTCAAAACCAACAAAATTCAAATGAACACCATGAGTTAAAATGGAATTATGATGTGTTCGGCTGAAAATAAATTACCCTACACATAAATATGATACTGAGGATAAGTTCCACTCTCTTGTCTGTCTGATACTCACAGCCTGCATCAGGCTGCTGGTGAGCGGCTACATTCTAGGGCATTCATGTCTATCTGCCTCTATCTGCTGAATTGGATGTCTGCTGGGAGTTTCTAGCGTTTTCCTAATGCTACCACAGACATGTTGTACCAGTGGTACATATAAAGGTGGAATTTCATAACCTTTTTCAACAACTGGTAAATAATTGTGAGAAGAAAGAGACAGGTTGCATTTATGTATCTATTTGTTTACTTACTTTCTATTTATTTATTGTAATTTATATTTTGGTGGTACTGGGGATGGAACCCAGGGGCCTTCTACCTCCGGGCTACACTCCCAGACCTATTTTATATTTTATTTGGAAACAGGGTCTCTTAAGCCAGCTCAGTCCGGCTTTGAACCTGCGCGATCCTCCTATTTCTGCCTCCCAAGCACGGGGATTACAAGGGTGTGCCACCACGCCCAGCTTGCTTACTTATTATTTTTGTATGTGTGTGGTACTGGGGATGGAACCCAGGAGCATTCTACCTCTGAGCTACACCCCCAGCCTTATTTTTATTCTTTATTTTGAAATAAGGTCTCACTAAGTTGCAGAGTGCCTCAATAAGTAGTTGAGGCTGGCTGGGAACCTGAGATCT
This sequence comes from Muscardinus avellanarius, assembly GCF_963383645.1. NCBI lineage: Eukaryota > Metazoa > Chordata > Mammalia > Rodentia > Gliridae > Muscardinus > Muscardinus avellanarius. The sequence goes on from NC_137803.1 coordinate 59,003,765, forward strand.
CCCGTCTCAGCCCAAGTACTGGGAATACAGGTGTGCACTACCACACCCATTTACTTTTATTTATTTGTTTGTTTGTTTGTTTGTTTGTTGGCAGTACTGGAGTTCCTGGAAACCCTTCTATCTCCAGGTTACACTCCCAGACCCATTTTTTTTATATATATTTTTTGGAAACAGGGTCTCTTAAGCCAGCGAGGCTGGCTTCAAACCAGCGCGATCCTCCTGTCTCTGCCTCTCAAGCGCGGGGATTACAAGCGTGCGCCACCTTGCCCAGTGCTACTTTTATTTTATTTTTTTTAATCTGTTGGGTCAGGCATGATGGTGCAAACTTGCATTCCCAGTGCTTGGGAGGCTGAGAAAGGAAAATAGCAGATTTGAGGACCTCGATAATGGAGTGAGACTCTTGGCAATCTAGCAAGACCCTATTTTGAACTAAAAAATAAAATAGGGCTGAGGATATGGCTCAGATGTAAAACTTCCGTGGGACGGGGCACACACACACACACACACACACACACACACACACACACACAGAAACTTGTTGGATGCCTTTAAAATATTGAATGGTGAAGTTGCTATATTTTGTACAGGTGAGACAAACAGAAAATAAAAGCTAAAAAGTTTCAAAAATCCAGAAAGTAATCATTATTTCATAATGGATTTAAGTCTGTTAAAGAAACAGTAACATTGAGTATGAGTTATTTAAGAAATACATTGTAGTAATCTAGTCGCCAGACACATAGAAAAGACTTTGACTCTCAATTAAAACACAGGTAAATAAATGTAAATTAAAATGGAATACATTTAAATGTTCAAGATATGCTTTTTTTTTGTTTGTTTGTTTTTGCGTGTCTGGGGATGAAACCCAGGGGCATTGGACCTTTGAGCTACACCCCAGCCCTATTTTTCTTTTATTGTTTATTTTGAAACAGGCCCTCACTGAGTAGCAGAGTCTGGCTGTGAACTGTGATCCTCCTGTCTCAGCTTCCCAAGGACTGGGTTTAAAGGCATGCACCACTGCACCTGGCACGAACAATGTTTCAAAGGCTGCAGTAGGGCATAGTCATGTCCTGGGCCTTCACTTTAATTGGGCACTGACCCACCCAGGGCAGCTTCCAGTCCCGCAAGCTCCATTCATGGCAAGTACCCCACAGAGGGTGCCAATTTTTCTCTTTTATGCCATGTTGCTACTATTATTACTGTACCTTTTCTATGGTCAGATATGTTTATCTGTGCAATACTTAGGATTTGTAATCGCCTACAGTAATTGGCGGAGCACCCCAGTAGTAGCTATTATAGGCAAGATCCATCAAAGTTGAATGCTAAAATTTTTGACTAAAAGTTTGAGGAGAATCAAGATAATCTTAAAGTACCATCTCCAAAATATTACAAATAAGGAAGGGAAAGAGTGATTTTACAGTTGAGAAAGTTAGCAAACGCTGCATGAATCAATTACCAAGGCGAACATCACCAGTGATAAAACACAGCAGCATCGGCAAGCCCCAGTATGATTCAGGAATCGGGGCACAGCTTCTGTGGGTTTCTACCCCGAAATGCACGACCTCACCGTAATCATGGGAAATTATCCAACAAACTGAAATTGAGAGTCTAGAAAATAACTCACCAGTACTATCCAAAGAATATAAAAGTTTGGAAGACATCAAAAGAGTAACTACTCTCATAGATTGTAGGAGATATAACAAATAGCTGTGTGTGATAGCATGATCTAGACCCAATAACCAAGGGCATTCATGGGGAAAAGAAGTGCGATATTCTGCCAGGGGTGGTGGCACACTCCATCCCAGCTACTTGGAAGGTCAAGGCAGGACGATCGCAAGTTTGAGACCAGCCTTGAGAATTTAACAAGACCCTGTCTCAAAAAAATTTACAAGACTGAGGCTGTAGCTCAATGAGGGACTTAGTATACTCAAGGCTCTGGGTTCAGTCCTCAATCCTTAAGAAAAAATAAATTTGTAGCATAGTTAGCAGAATTGTACCAATATTTTTTTTTTTTTTTTTGCCGGTCTGGGGATGGAACCCAGGGGTATTCGACCTCCGAGCCATACCTCTTGCCCTATTTTTTATTCTTTATTTTGAAACCGGGTCTCACTGAGTTGCAGAGGGCCTCACTAAGTAGCTGAGGCTGTTCGCGAACCGCCATCCTCCTGGCTCAGCCTCCCGAATGCTGGGATTACAAGAGTGCGCCCAATATTTTCTTAGTTGTGCACTGAACTGTGTTTATGTAGGATGTGAACAGTAAAGGCACTTCATTGAGGTATATAAAATTGTCTTCATTTTTTTGATCAAAATTTCTGTAAACCTAAAATTATTTCAAAGTAAAAAGCTTGTAGAGAAATCTTAACATAAATTTTGAAAATATGAAGTTAAGAAACTCTCTCCAAAGTTAGATCAAAAGATCAAAGAAGTGAAAAAATAGGAAATAACAAAAAATGTAGAGGACCAGTCTAGGAAAACTGAGGAGACAATAACAAAAATAAAGAAATCATAAATGAAAGAATTCAAGAAAATGTTCTAGAATTGAAGAACATAGTTTCAGATTGAAAAATCCCACCAGTTTCTATTATCAAAACTGACACTGAAGAAGCATCACATTTTTCAATGTGAGGAAGATAAGATTCTTCAAACTCCTTCATTTTTTTTATATTTTTTCCCATTCTGTAGTTGTTCGTATATTTTAGCGGTGAGGTCTGCTATGTGGCCCAGGCTGGCCTGGCACTCCTGGGCTCCAGCGACCCTCCTGCCTCCACCTTCAGAGTAGCCGGGATGCATTGAAGGAAGAACCACATATAGGTTGTTGGAGTGAGGCTTCGGCTCAGGAACTCAGGATCTGCAGGGTCCTTGGCTGACCTGACGGAAAAGAATTGCAGCATGTGCCAGTCAGAGACTTGGGGAAAGAGGAGGAAATACATATTCAAGAGAGAATGCGGGCCACTTCAAAACTAGGAAGGCCTTTTGGGGGGGTTCAGGGTTCTTTCTGATAAGGAACTTTAATGAGGGGTGGGCTAGAGACGGTGAGTGAGGATGAGCTCGGCCCCTCAGTCCTGAGGCAGTTTCGGGGGGGTCTGGTCAGCCTTGGGGTGGATGAGCTCAGTTTGGTAGTTCTGAGGCGCCTCCTGGTGGTCTGGTCAGCCTTAGGGTCCTCAGGTTGATTGGGGTCCTCATTAGCTGATTGACAGATAAGCTGGAGTGTCCAAAATTATGTTTCTCAAAATATTGTTTCTGTCTTCTTTATCAATGTACAGGGCGATTCTAGTTTATTTTAGTTAACTTTAGGATCTACAGGTTTCCAAGGAATTTGGGAGTCAGGCCTGGAAAAGAGAACTGGTTTATGGACTAGAGGCAGAAGCACTTCAGCTCCAGGTTCTTAGATTAAAGTTCTATTTTACTTTCCCTTCCTGTCTCCTTTCTACCTACTTATTTCTTCTATCCTACACCAGTATCAGTATTCAGAGCAGGGGGTGGTGGTGCACATCTGTAATCCCAGTACTTGGGAGGCTGAGACAGGGAGACTGCAGGTCCAAGGCCAGCCTTCGCAATTTAGTGAGATCCTTACACAGTGAGACCCTCAATCCCCAGTACCACACACAGATACACATACACAGACCCCCACCCCACCCCACCCATCCCCAAACAAACAAAAAGGGCTGGGGGTATACCTCAGAAGTAGAATGCCTCTGGGTTCCATCCCCAGTACCACCAAAAAAAAAAAAAAAAGATTAGATTATGTGTGTGTATGTACATGCATGCATACCACTGGAAATTAAAACCAAGACTACTTTACCACTGAGCTACATCCACAGCCCTTTTTTTTTATTTTAATTTTTAATTTTTTGCATGGGGATGGAATCCAGGAACATTCTACCTCTGAGTTACCCCTCCCCAGCCCTATTTTTTATTCATTATTTTGAAACAGGTCTCACTGAGTTGCAAAGGACCTCACTAAGTAGCTGAGGCTGTCCTCAAACTGTGATTCTCCTGTCTCAGCCTCCCAAATGCTGGGATTACAAGCGTGCGCCACCACTCCTGGCTTATTTTTTATTTGGAGAGAGGTTCTCATTAAGTTGCCTACGCAAGCCTCGAACTTGCTCTTCTCCTTTCTCAGCCTTCTAAAATGCTAGCATTAAGGCACGCCACCACCTTCCTTCCACACAGACACACACACGTGTGTGTGAATAAATATATAGATGTATAAAAATTATATAAAATAAATGTATCTTATATATAAATATTTATATTACAATTTTTATCCTGAAACAGACATGAGATTTTTGTTAATCCTTTGTGTGTGTGTGTGTGTGTGTGTGTGTGTGTGTGTGTGTGTGTGTGTGTGTGGTGTGGTACTGGGGGTGGAACCGAGGGGCTTTTCTACCTCCAAGCAACATCCCCAGACCTATATTTTATTCTTTATTTTGAAACAGGGTCACACTGAGTTGCAAAGGGCCTCACTAAGTAGCTGAGGTTGGCCTCAAACCAAGATCCTCCTGTCTCAGCCTCCCAGATGCCGGGATTACAAGCTTGCACCACTACACCCAGCTCAGACATGCGATTTCTGGAGCAGCGATCAAAGCTGGTATTCATCGCAGCAATAATCATACCCCACAGTAACTGAATACTACAGGTGATGATGGGACACGTTACCTCAAACCTAGGGGCTCTGTCTGAAATTCTGCATCTGGAGAATACACACAGGCCACTACCTGCCCCTTTTCCTCCAGAGAGACCTAGAGAAACCTCTGCTCCCTAGTCATTAACAATCCTTTGGAATGTAAATGATGATTCTTGGGCTATGGTGGAGGAGGCGTTCCCCTTTTGAATGCAAACAAGTAGCGAGACAGGCTCTAAGCCTGTGCAGGGCTCCCCTGCTATGCCATTAGCCATCCCAGGCTAAGTAGGTTTTCATCCCCGGTGCCACTAAAAGTGCTCAGAAAGCCTTCACTGTACAGAAACATAAAATTCTTCACTTCCTGAGAAGTTGTTTTCCAATGCTATCCCCAGTGAAACCATCAATTAAGTGTGAAGGTTAAGCGAACCTGAAAAGATAGATGCCTGTCTTTACTTCTTCCAAGGAAGGCTGTGCTCTGCTCTAACACAGGGGGGAAGCACAGGGCCAGAAAGAGACTCCAGAAGATCTCCAGCGGACGGCGAAGGGGCAACCCAAGTAACCTCAGTGCCCAGGACCCTGACACAGAATTCCTCCCAAAGCTGCACATCATAGAACAATGCACGCTTTAGCACAACGCTGGGCGGGGAGGGAGGGGAGGGCCTAGGCTCCTGGCAGAGGTTAGGGTGGAATTAGTGGGACACAGGCAGAAACCACAACAAACAAAAGTCACAGAGGAAGTCGCATGTAAACGTCATGGGAAACACAGTGGCTTTGGTGGGCTCTTGGCTTCCATGGCAAAAAGAATTTTAACACGCGCCAGTCAGAGATAAAGGCAAAGGTTTAAATTCAAGTAAAGATACACAGTCAGGGTAAATGCTGGCCATCTCGAAGGTGTGAGAGGCCCAAGAGCGTGAGAGGCTCCGGGTTGCCGAGGGACCCACGGCTGGACTGGGGTCTGGACTTTCACCTCCCAGAATCTATGGGTGGTGGCTGCACGGTGGCTGACCTTGTTCCTCTCAGGGAATCTTTGGTTTATTAGGCATGTCAGGAATCTTGGGTGGAGAAAAGGGCCCTGATGATTCAGGGTGTGGACTCATCTAGTCTTTTGCCCAAGACACACTCTATAGAAGCCAGAGACCTTTAAACCGTATTTCTCTTTCCTTCCCAATTCATCTCCTCCTTTCTACCTAATATTTTACTTTTTCTTTCATACCTCAGAAACAATCTTTTAAGCAAGGAAAATAAATTCTAGTATGCTACTTGGGTAGGTGAAATACATTTATATAATCACTGTTACGGATTGGGAGAGTATGGTTGTGGGGAAACTGTTCCTGGGGGCCTCTGTTAGGGTCCCGGACACAATTTCCCTCAAACCACAACAAAACCCCAAACGACCAAAAACAGAAAAATACCATGGGTTCTTGTCCTAAGCTAAGAATAAATATGCATAGCTTGGACAGTTGCTGAAGATTTAAAGAAGTTTATTAAAAGATAGAAATACAGAGGATAGGTACAGCTCCATACCAGACTGGCATGGAGGGGTGACTCGAATGAATACACCAAAGGGGTCACACGTTTTTATACTTATGACCTCCATCTTGTTTACGTAATTCTGATGTAGTAAACATCCCTGTAAGGTACCTCCCCCAGCAAGGTGTCGCAAGGTGTCTCCTTTCATGAAGAAGGAAGGTCAAAAACTGCTCTATCCTCCCTAGACCATCGTGTAGATCTGTTTTTAGATAGAGAAAGGCCTAGTTCTCCTCTCCTATTGACTTGTTAATTACTTTTAGCTATGTTAATTTACATTGGAATAGTTGCCTGCTTTTAGGCAGAAACCAAGTCCTTGCACAGATTTGCCCCTCACCCAATTTTTGAAATATATTAATAATCATAGCTTTCTCAAATCTTCCTAGGCCATTTCCAACACTGGTACAATCACAACAGTAAAAACAATGAATTCTGACTTAATCACATTACCATATAACTATACCAGGAACACAGGAGAAACACAAGTGTGCATATGTTAGAGCCAGCCGTGGTGGTACACGCTTGCAATCCCTGCATTCAGGAGGCTGAGATAGGAGGATCACGGTTGGAGGACAGCCTCAGCTACTACTTAGTGAGGCCCTTTGGAATTTACTGAGACCCTATTTCAAAATAAAGAATAAAAAAATAGGGCTGGGGGGGTGTAGCTCAGAGGTAGAATGCCCCTGGGTTCCATCCCCAGTACCACAAAAAAAAAAAAGTGCATATGTTGGGGATATTGAAACTGAAACGGGGTTTCTTGAGAAGAACCACGGCATTTCCTTAAGATGAAACAGAGTTTCTTGAGAAGAAACTCGGTGTTTCCTTACCGGATTCTTGTCTGCAGTGAGCAAAGAATGACACCTGCAGACCACAGGAAGGGGAGTAAAAGGTTTATTGGAAGCAGCAGGAAATAGGGGAAAGTGGCAGAACACCTCTAGGGCTGTCGGGGCTCTGGTGTCCAGCAGCTGCCTTCAGGACAATACTTGAGGGTAGTCCAAGCCGAATGCCTTCAGTTGCAAGCTGCTTTCTCCCAAAGTCCACACGATCTGCCAGAAAAGAAGTGCAGGTCACCCCTAGGGGCCCTGGTCGCCCTTGATGTCCAGTGGAGGCCTTCAGGTCAGTATCCAAGTGTAGCCCGGGCCAAGTACCTTCAATTGCACCCCACCTTCTCTCAAAGCTAACGCAACCTGCGAGAGAGAGAGAGAAAAGCTCCCCAACGGGGAGGGGTTCCCAGAGTAGGTAACCGTCCTGGTGACTGGTCTAGGGGTTCATATATCTCTGTATGTCCTCTGTTACTTGGAGTCTGGGAGGTAGTACTTAAAATCTGCATAGGGTATTTGCATGTCCTTGAGGGGTCTCCTTCTTTCAGTAGAGGTGTCAGGCTTACTCCAGGGATGTCTCCTGGGTTTGTTGATTAGTAAACAGATGGTTTTGTGAAGCTTTGGTCATTCTTATCTCTGAACCTTGGAAGGGCTGGTCTCTTTTTAGGAGCCTTGTGAGTTAATTAGTATTCGTTGCCCCTCAGGAAATTAAGTTTTTTTTCTACTGAGGCCTCTTCCCTACCTGCCTACTTCTCTTCTACCTCCTCAATATGAAGGAAGAAAAAGATTGCCATAGGAAGAAGTCAACAGAGTCCAGTTTAAATTTCAACAATTAAGGAAAGACAATATAAGATTTTACTTAGAAAACTCGAGAGAAGCATCAAACTTCAGTAACTAAGCTAAAATGGAAGGAACTTTAATCTTTCCCACTTAAGGAATTAATCTCCAAATCCTAGGAGCCTTATTTCCTTCTAGGTAAGTATTATAGGAAGCTCATCATATGGGAGAGCAGAGCAAAACCCAACTGTAATGAATGACCTGTTTTGTTTTGATGTAATACGATTTGACCTTCAGTAATAATACATAGCACAAAGCAATGGCTTTTCTTCTTTTTCATGGGGAGGGGGTTAGTTGAGATTCAAGAGTAAGACTAGACTCCCATTAGTGTGATATAGAGATATAAAACCTGTGTTGACTATGATTAATGGCCCCCTCCCGCTTAGTCTGCAAACCCTCATTATGTTCAAAAAGAAATAATTATTTCCTGTCTCATTATTTCTAAAAAGAGGTGGAGAAGACAATGGTGGGCTCTCACAGATGCAGTTGCTCTATTTGAAAAACATGGATGGACAAAAAGGCCAAAGAAAGTGAAAGTAAAAAGATTTGGGAAAATATTTGCATGGAGAGGAAGAAGAGGAGGTTTTGGTTCAGGCCGGGGAAGGAGGAGATGCTTCTTGAAGCTGCTAGAAGTAGGAGGGAAGAAGAAAATATTTTAGGTGCTGCTTTGTTTTGCTTCTTTGTTGACACCAACTCAAAGTGTCAGTAAAGATCTATTTTCCAATATTTTGGGATTAAGATTTATGCTTCTTCTGGTTGCGTGTCCTAAGGCTGAGAGTGCCCTTAAAACAGGCAGGAAAGCCCAGTTGGCTTTCCACAAGTGTGGTTTGAAATGTTTTGTTAGGAGTGTGACAACTGGTGTGGGATCATTTGCATTCCCATTCTGGTGTGAGAGGTGATAACCAGCTCCAGCTCTCACTACCCCCCCTATGTACTGGGAACCTGGATATGTGAATGGGCGATCACCATTGAGGGCCAAGTGGAGTTAAAGGCAGGAAAACTTGAAGCAACTGAAAATGCCTGAAAGTACACACCTATAATCAAATGGGGAGGCAAATGGAGAGGCTGAGGCAAGAAGGTCTCAGGTTGGAGGGCAACCTGCGTAACTGAACAAGGCCCTACCTCAAAATACAAAACAAAAAGGGCTGGAGATGCAGCTCAGAGGTAGAGAGAGCAGCACTGGGTTCAGCCCTCACCCACGCCACCCCACCAAAAGAAAACCTGAAGATTAAATAATTAACTTGAATCCTAAAATAACCTTAAAGGCCATTAATACAATCCCTTCCTTCAAAATTAAGAAGCATCTCAGGAAGATGCTCAAAGTTCACATGGCAAGCCGAAGGCTAAGAGAAGACTAAAATCAGGGTGTTAGTCTTAAATTGCTAGATAAAAAATCACAATAAAATTGGAGTGCTTGCTGTGTGTATCAGTCTGTTTTATGTTGCCAATAGCAACACCACAGAATAAGCTCTAAAGAAATGAGACTTAGCCAGGCATGGTGGCACATGCTTGTAATCCCAGCGCTTGGGAGGCTGAGACAGGAGGATCACACAGGTTCAAAGCCAGCCTCAGCTACTTAGTGAGGCTCTCAGCAACTTAGTGAGACCGTTTCCAAATAAAATATATTAAGAAAATAGGTTTGGGAATATAGCTTGGAGGTAGATAGCCTCTGGGTTCCACTCCAAGTACCACTGGGGGGGGGTAGAAATAAGATTTATTGTGGCTCATATTTCTGGATGTCTAAAATAGAGGGGACCTCATCGGGTCATGACCTTCTTGCTAGCAGCCACCTAAGGTGGTATAGAGGATCACGTGACAAGATATGGATAAAATGTGTGTGTGTGTGTGTGTGTGTGTGTGTGTTATAAAACCACCAGCATTTAGTCACCAGGGCTCACTCAAAGGGCTTTATCTGAGCCTAATCACTTTAAAGGCTTCATCTCTAAGCATCATAGATTAAGTGTCTACTTTCTTAGTATAGTTTGGTTCTAAACATGTTCCCTGAATGTTCATGTGTAGAGGCTTGGTCCCCAGCCCCTGGCACAGTGGGGGAGGGGCCTAAAGGAGGTGGGGCAGATAGAAGGTCTCTGGGGACGTGCTCCTGATGGAGACACAGGAATCTCAGCCCCTCTCCTCTCCACTTCCTGGCTGTCACGAGGCACACGGGCCTCCTCTGTCACATTCTCTTACCATGACCTACTGTGAGATCACAGGCAATGGACCAAAACTTCCCAAACTGTGAGACCAAGTAGCCTTTCCTCCTGTGCGCTATTTATCTCAGGTATTGTCATGGTGAGGTAAGGCTGGAATGTTTCTTCATAACTCGCAGTGGGGATTAGATTTTAACACAGGGGAGAAAATCAGGCCATATGCGAACCATCGCACCATGTGAAAGAACGCCCCATACATTCTCTCTTTCAACTCTCACACTATTGTCCCATTTTTACAGAAAATCTACTAAAATCTAGTAGGTTCAGTAACTTGCCCTGGGCCACCCACTTGGTGGTAAAGCCAGTTTACATGGGTGGTCTTAACCCGGCACCCATGCTCTAGTCACTTCTAAGTCTTGTCCCAATGTAAGTATTTGTAAAGTTTTTCAGTAGAAAAAAAGAAAAAAAAAAACAGTTTTAAAGATTTTAGATTCAAAAGCCTAGCTAAAAATTCAGTTGCTATGGAAGGAGGGTAGAACAGATACCAACAATGACAGCTAGCCATATAGAGTGAAAATTAAAAGCAACAAATTTAGGAACTCATGAGATTTAAATCTAGTCTTTCAAGTCTTAATCTTTGATAGTAGAACATTTTAGAAAGAGTTGAAAGATTTGTATACACTAAATAAATAGACCTCTACATACTTATCTATTCCAGGTCTCATGTAATTCAGACAAGTCATGGAGTCAGAGGATCTAGGTTTGAGCTTTTATGTAAGGGTGGAGAGATGTCTTAACATAGATGACCATTTTCACCTTGCTTCTGGCCCAAACACACGGCCTGTGGTCTCGTGGGGTTTCCTGGGCTTGCTACACAATGGAGCCTGGGAAGAAAGTCAGCTGCTAGCTTTGTGTTACATTGCAATCACCCTGGATAGTCCATCCACAGGCTTCCACGATTGGGGACAGGCTGTAAACCTGAAGCCAAGTACAACTAGATTGCTTTAGTACCTGGCTCTCACATGAGACATTTGGTAGAAAGCAAAACATCAGGACCAATTTGGTATAGAAACCTAGGGGCAGCTTTTGCATAATTGCCTCTGTTTGGTCTCCAGCTCCATCTGCCTGACGTGGACTGGTCAGAATGCAGGCAGGGCATAGTGGTAGGCTGAGCCGGGTGAGGCTGAACCCAATGATTAAGGGCACAGCCTGCGCTGGTCCAGGTCTCCCGTCCTGGCCCCGATAAGGACTCAACATCGAGCAGGACTTTCAACTTCTTTGAATCTTGATGTCTTCACCAGTCGTGAGTACCTCAGAGTTGTCACAAAACGTGAAGAGAGTATATACACAGCACCTAATAACTGGTTAATATTCAACGCATGCTAGGTTTTTATCATTAATTAAATGCTAATCTTCTAAATACTCCAGTGAATGACGTTCAAAGTGAGAATAAAGCAAACTAAAGACAGCAAAGACCTGTGGGCATCACTCCCAAGAGGCTTCTGTCCCCCACTGAAAATAGAGATTATGCCCCAAGTTTAATTGCTATGACACATGGGATGCTTCTGCAGATAGGACGCGTCTGCATAACCCCATCAAAATGACAGGCAGCCTTAGGCGACCGAAAATCAACAGGGGCATCTTTCTTTTCCGATTCCCATTAGCTTACCTGCCACGTGATTCAGTACGTGCTGAAGTTCTTACGGTGGGAGGCTGCTAAGAGAACACCTACCAACTCTCCTGTCACCTTTGAGGCACCACTGAGCCTACTGTTGGCTCTTCATTATTCATATCCTTGTTCAAAGCTCCTAGAAGCTGAGGGTTTTTTTTCTCCTCTAATTTATTTCATCAGTATATTTTTGATGCCAGGATTCATTATTTTATTAATTTTATATTTTGAGGTACTGGGGATGGAACCAAGGGGCATTCTACCTCCAAGCTATACCCCCCCCAGACCCATTTTTTATTCTTTATTTCAAAACAGGGTCTTACTGAGTTGCAAAGGGCCTAAGTAGCTGAGGCTGCCTGCAAACCAGGATCCTCCCATCTCAGCCTCCCAAATGCTGGGATTATAAATGTGCGCCACCACGCCCGGACAGGCTCCATTATTTTAAAGCCACTTTAGTCTTCTATTATCATTTCTCTTCCTTAAATTTAGTTATTAGTGAAGGAAAACAAGAATCATCCTATGGAAGTGGTACTGTCTAATGCATTTTTTCTGTACCCATTCAAAAAAGTCATTGGAGAGTACTTTTGGTGCCATCAAATCTCATGATGTATAAAATCCCCTTAATTGCTTTACTACTTTCGTGGTACCTGGGATTGAACACAGGGCATTTTACCTTCGAGCTACATCCCCTCACCCTTTTAAAAAAATTTGAAACAGGGCCTCTTTTAGTTGTTGAGGCTGGCCTCCAAACTGCAATCTTCCTGTCTTAGGCTCTCAAGCACTGGGATTATAGGCGTAAACCCCTACACCCAGCCCCTTAATTGCTTTCTGAAGTATGTTCCATGAACTGGATTCAAATACATTTTTTAAAAAAATTGCACATTTATGACTAATAAATATTTGTACATCTTTGTAAACCTTTGGAAAGGCAAGCATTCCATCTGGGGCAGGAAGCGCCAGGAGGGCAGGACCAGTGTAGCTCTTGTCAATGGCTGTATCCCCAGCACCTAGATGCTTGGCACATAAAAGGTGGTCAGCAAGAATATGCTAACTCACATGCTTTCATTTTATTCTTCATAAAGTACTTCTATAAAGATTAGTGGCAGGAGCCTCCAAAAAGGAGAAAAGTGTTTCTGCAAACTGTTACTCTGGGACTAAAAGGAAAATAAGAATTCCAGGGTAGTAGTCTAAGCCCCTCTGGGGAGAAAGCGACAGATCATCCTGGAATTTATACAAACCAGAAAAGGAAAGGCTGGGGGTTGCCTCAAGTACACCAGCTTAGAAGAGCGCAATGCTTTCCAAGTGCGTGACTTCATATGAGGTCCAAAAGCTGGCTCTCACAACTGCAGTGCTGGCTCTTCATGTCCCCCAAGGAAAGGGGGACGCCATCCGTACAGGCCGCGCTCACACTTGGCTGCATTCCAGTGACCTACTTAAAAATGGATGAATGATGGGAGATTACAAAAACAAAGATGATTTGAAGATGGAGACACAGAGTTGTTAGAACAAAGCTGTAAATGGGTTGGAGCTTACAGAATGCCAAGATAAACAAGGTGTATAGAGTCCGGGTGAAGACGTAGAGGCTGGCCGTAGGACTGTGATGCCGTGGCAAAAGAGAACTTCAAGTTTGTTTGTCTTCTCTATTGAATGCTGTGTGTGTGTGTGTGTGTGTGTGTGTGTGTGTGTGCACTCAAGGTACTGGGGGTTGAACCCAGGGGCATTCTACCTCTGAGCTACACCCCCAGCCCAATTTTTTATTCCTTATTTTAAAACAGGGTCTAAGTTGCAGAGGGCTTCACTAAATAGCCGAGGCTGGCCTCACACCTGCAACGCTCCAGTGTGATCCTCTCAAGAACTGGATTCCAACTGTGTGCCACCATGCCTGGCTGAGGATGCTCTTTAAGAATCAGGGGAGCCGGGCGTGGTGGCACACGCTTGTAATCCCAGCATTCGGGAGGCCGAGACCGGAGGATCATGGTTCGCGGACAGCCTCAGCTACTTAGTGAGGCCCTCTGCAACTCAGTGAGACCCGGTTTCAAAATAAGGATAAAAAATAGGGCAGGGGGTGTAGCTCGGAGGTCAAATGCCCCTGGGTTCCATTCCCAGACCCGCAAAAAAAAAAAAAAAAAAAAAAAAAAATCGGGGGAGCTGGGCATAACCTGCCATCCCAGCAGTTGGAGGCTGAGACAGGTTGGATCGCAGATTCGAAGCCAGCCTCAGAAACTCAGCAAGGCTCTCAGCAACCTTATGAAACTTAAAAAAAAAAATAGGATTGGGGGTATATATGAGACAACTGTCCCCTGGTTTAATCCTAAGCACAAGAGGAGGAGGAAGAGTAAAGGAGGAGGTGGTCATGGTAGTCAGGTGTGGTGGCACACACCTGTAATCCCAGTACTTGGGAGGCTGAAATAGGATTGCGGGTTGGAGGCCAGTCTCTGCAATTTAGCAAGAATCTGGTTCAAAATGAAAAATGAAAGCAGGGTTTGGGGTATTAGTCAAAGGCAGAAGGCCCTTGAGTTCAATCCCCAAATAAGGACACTAAGGCTCAGGGCAGTTAAGAACTTGTCTACATGGATACACTGACATATAGAAACTGGACCCAAATTTGAGTTTGATTTGAAGTCTTCCCACTAAACAAACCTCTTCCTCTCAATATACTGAAAACATAAAATAAATGCCTGCACTTGGGAATATCTTTTTTTTTCTTCTGGTGGTACTGGGGGTGGAACCCAGAGGCTTTCTACCTCTGGGCTATTCTCCCAGACCTATTTTTTATATTTTATTTGGAAACAGGGTCTAAGTTGCTGAGAGCCTCACTAAGTGGCTGGGGCTGTCCGTGAACCACGATCCTCCTTGTCTCAGTCTTGCGAATGCTGGCATCGCAAGTGTGCACCACCACACCCAGCTACTATCTTTCAAAAAGATCATGAAAACACTTAACTGCTGAAATCCATTACAACTGGAACACGACATCCAGGGCCCGAGATGAGCTCAAGGGCAACCGTGGGGGAATCATGAGTAACAGGTAGCAGGCAAAGGCAACCTTTAAAAAGGATGTGTAAGACAATTAAGGAGGGAACCTATGCTCTGTGGGGAACACTTCTGCCCGTTGCCAGGATCCAGACCAATTTCTCACATGACACTCCATACTTGTTGAACTGGTGACAGGTTATCTTCAGACACAGGATTATTTGAATAGGTCCACGGAGGAAGAAGTTCCCAGCTATAAGGGAGTAGGCAGGAGAGTGACAGTTCTCTCTTCTTCTCCCAGAAGGCACAGCAATCAGGTTTGTACTACTTAGAGCTCCACACTATTATAACCCTATGTACAACCCTAAAACTTCTACGACGCTTACACAGTATTCAGTTACATAACAGACACTGACTATATTACCACAGGAAAATAAACTTCAGGTACCAAATGACCGGGCTACAGATGCCACTACATAACGTAACTCATGAAACTGGAATCTGTACACACGAGCATTTTATCTCAATTTTCCCCAATAAAATAAGATAAATTTATTAGTATCAAACTCATATGATGGCAATCTCTGTAATATTTAAGGATTCAAAACTTATAGCCAGGCACGTTGGCGCATGCCTGTAATCCCGTGCTTGGGAAGCTAAGACCGGAGGATCACAGGTTTGAAGCCAGCTCCAGCAGCTTAGTGAGGCTCGCGGCAACTTAGCCAGACCTTGTTTCAAAACAAAAAATAAAAATGGCTGGGGGTGTAGCTTGGAGGTAGAAGGCCCCTAGGTTCCATCCCCAGTAGCACAAATAAAACTTCTGAGCTACAGCAACTTACCTGCTACTGTTTGCATCTAAGTGTCCTCCAAAGGTTCGTATGTGTGGGAGGCCTGGGCCCTCCTTTATGGTGCTACTTAGAAATGGGGAACCTTTAAGAAGTAGAGGTCTTCAGGACTCTGGGGGCATGCTCTGGAGGAGAGGGGAGGCCTGGCCCTTCTTCCCAGTTCTCTGGCCACGAAGTAAGCAGTTGTGTTCCTCCATGATATGGCCCCACAGACATAAACAACGGAGCCAACCACAGACTGAAGGTTCCAGAAACAAGTCAAACCTTTTCTCGACATCAGCTGTCTCAGGTGTACTTACAGTAAGAGAAAACAAACGTAGTACCCTAAATTTAGACTTCCTACAATTCTCTTCCATAATCAATACCAATATGCACGTATAAAAGATAACATCGAACTGGAGACATTCCTTTTATACAAAGAGGAAAGAGCAGTCGTCAAACGGACGTAACCTCGTCACTTCTTCATTATGGTGCTGGAGATACCCTCGACAGTCTCCCGCCGCGGCTTTGCTATCCGGGGGACTACTGGAGCCAGCTGCATGTGGAGTAAGGGGAGCTGCCAGCTATGACTTTGTTCACTAAGAAAACCCGAAGAACATGTAGGAACACAGAGGAACCCAGCACCAAGGATAGAAATTATAACACAAATATATTTCTCAGGCAAAATAGGGCAAATGATAAATACTTGCATGAAACAAATAAAGTGCCGAGAATTAACGTTTCTTTTGAGGGGTCTCACCATGATTATGTGGTTTCAGTAGGGGTGTCACATGTTAAAGTTGCAACTCTGTAAAATCCTGATTAAGACAGTATTGAAAGCACATTGTGGTTGAAATATGGACATGTGTAAGGTTGCCATGAAAAAATGAAAACAGGAATGATAGAAGTATATTTTCTTTTATATACAAAAACGAAGGCCCAAAATATGGTCTGTTGAAGTAACTATCGACAAGATGTTAAGTCATTTTTCCTTTGCTTTGGTTAAAACAGCCTTGGAACCGCAGCCAGTTCCCCTCACTAACAGCACAGAAACAACAGTGACAGGACTACTTTTAGTACAGAATAAACAATTTCCAAGAAAAAAAAATTAAATTAATTTTAAACTAAATTAAACATTTTACCAATAAATACATTTTTTAGAAAGGCAGCATCTTCTTTCTACAATCCTGGGCAGAACACATATACCAACTTAAAAAGTAAAACCTTTCCCACAAGAGTCATTACAGGTGTTAATGTAACAAGCTATGAAATGAAATTAATGTTTAAAAAAAATCCTAGCAACCAAAGAGGAATTTTAAAGTTGGCATTTTCTACAATTGTTCATCTTCTAAAATAACTAATATTTTCTTAAAGAACATAATTTAAACCAGTTGGCATTTCAATATATTTCTAAGGAAATGGTTTAAAAATAACATTTAGTACATCAAATCTGAAACAAATTTTATATTTCTGATTTATAGCTATGAAAAGGCAATTTCTATTTAAAACTGTAACCAGTGATAAAATATACCTCAAAAACAAACAACTGGTCTGATGACCTTTAATATTGGTTAAAAATGGTTGGATGCCTGTTGCTCGTTAAGTACTTTAATCCAATGTGCAAAAAGGCACAGCCATCTTCTTGTATTTGAAATACATAAGACCGACACTACTATTTACAATCTTAGATTTTTAGATTTATTAATTTAAGTAAGCACTGCATCTTCCTTATGGATGGATAAATCATGTGCCCAGGGAGCCCAAAAGCTCGATGCCATTCTGTTAAGCTACACAAATGTATCTGAATAGACAGATCTGTTTCTTGCCCTAATTTTGATCCTAAACACAAACCCAATGAAATCAATGAAGAATTGTTATCTAGCAAATCTTAGAACAGCTGCACCTGTGCCAACTTTGTCTCTGAGAGCCTTTCTCTCCTCTCCCTACTGGCTTACTCCACAGAGCCCTATGGGCAGCGATCACACCCCCCCAAAACAGGAACCTGAGAACTGCACCTCAAGACCCAGCATGCTGGGGGCGCACCTAGCCTCCAGCAGCTTTTGGGGTAAATATGGAGTAATCAAAATGGACGAAGAAACACTTCAGCAAAGCAACTATTACCTGCTCACAAAAACAGTGATATAAAAAATTAACAAGCCAAAATAAATGCAATACCATTCTGCATCTCCGGAACTTGGTTTCACACTTGCGCAGTGTTCTTGGTTAACCACCCATCAGCATTTCCCGCATCTGTATGAAACGCTTTTATTGTTATTAAAACTGCTGTTTTGACCACGAGTCACATAGAAGGGTGATGATTAAGAAATCAATCTACTCAATTATTACTCTGTGCAGGGCACTCACCAGCGCGATGAGCGTTAAGAGGAATAAAAAACGGAATGGAAGTCTCTCACTTCGAAACCGGACTCGGGAGTTCTCAAATTAAAATCGTAAAAAAGAAGGGGAGGGGGCTTACTGGCAACACAAATAGTAAACACCAGATGGGACAGCAAAACTGTTTGGTCAGAACTCAGGAACGTCATTTCCTTGAAAAGTTTTAAAAACACCTCGCCAAGCCCTGCCTTACGTCCAGCGAGGACGATGCTCCGTTCATCGCCACGGACACGTAACCGGCTTCCACCGAGGGCAGGAGGCGCCGCGGTCCTGCGCCCAGGCACGGGCGCCGCGTGCCGCCCTAGCTGCAGGCGATGGTCTCCAACTGCTGCTCGGCCTCGGCGGCCATGGCGGCCGCCTGCAGCTGCTCCGTCTCGCTCTGGATGGCACTGGGGGCGACCTGCTTCCTCTCACTGTGCATGTTATTTTCGTGCCGTTTCAGGTCGGACGCCTTGGCAAAGGCCTTGGTGCAGGAGCCACACACGAAAGGCTTTTCCCCCCTGTGCCTCCTCTCGTGGTCCTTGAGGTGGGACTTGTGCTTGAAGGCCTTGTCGCACATGTGGCAGGCGAACGGCCTCTCGTTGCTGTGGACTCGCTCGTGCTTCTTCAAGTCCGGGGCCCGGATGAACGATTTGCCACACACCTCGCAACTGTACGGCTTATAGCCCGTGTGGATTTTTAGATGTTCTTTCAGGTGGGCCTGTGTGGTGAAACCTTTCGTGCACATCTCGCACACAAACGGCCTGTCCGCCGTGTGCAGCTTCTCGTGTTTTCTCAGCCTGCCTTCATCGGAAAATGTCTTACCGCAGGCCTGGCAGGCGATCTGCTCCCGGTGGTGGCCGTAGAGCAAATACTCGAACTTCATGTCGCTGGCGGCTGTCGTCCAGCCTGGCGTCTGTTCGTCTTTGACCTCGCTCATCCCGTCATTAAATGTTAAGGCTTGAGGGGTCTGGGACCCCAAATCTTTGGACTCTGGGGTCTCCATGGATTCGACCTCCTGGCCGTAGCAATTTACCTTCCGAACCTCCTCACTCCCCAGCTCTTTCAAAATCGCCTCCTGTACCCTGAGCGTCGTCGTGGGCGACTTGCCATCCTCCTGACTCGGGGGGGTGCCTTCTACCGTGTCATCGGAAGGGCTGTCATCCTGATCCCCGATCTCTTCCACGTCATCATCCTGAGTGTCAGCAGCGTCTCCCATGGGACGGTTTATTTTGAGGCAATACTTACTCTTCGACTGGCCGTTGTTTTCGTCGGGACTAGACACGTCTCGCTTCTGAGAACAGAGTTTATCCAAGAACCGGATCCCCAGAATCTGACCCGATGACATCATCAAGTTAACATCCTCCTTCTTCACGGAAATCTTTGCCGTGTACATGTAGTTCAGGACCTCTTCAAATATATCAGAACGAAGAAAATCTATCTCTATTACTGAAGAACTATCGACCTCGAGCTTCTTGAAAAGCTTTTTAAAATAGGTGCTGCAGGCGGCGAGAACACATCTGTGTGCTCTGAATTTCACATCTTCCACCACAATAGCGATATCACAGAATTCTCCTTCCAGGCGTTGCTCATTTAGTGTTTTCAGAAACAGAGTTTTATGATCATCGTCATTATATTTAATGGTTTCAGACATACTGATGAAAAACTCCTACGGTAAAAAAAATTTTTTTAAAGGAGTTTAGTAATTACGAGTGATACTTCAGACAAAACACACCCATATTTCATCAAATTATGATGAACTTATGGAATCTAACAACTTCAGAAAGCCAATGTTAAGGATAGTCTTGAAATAGGTATAAAAAGACCGATCCTGAGAAATTTCCATATTGTTATTCGTTGATCTTCAGTATACAAAGTATTTTTCTAGTTAAAATACTACTACTGACAGTAATAATAATAATAATAATAATAATAATAATAATAATGAGGATAATAGCACTCTTTATAAAATATATTCCAAATATTATTCCTGGTACTTTATACATTTTAATTAACTTCATTTTCAAATAGCCTAATGAGGTAGGTACAACAGTGCCCATTTTTAGAAACCTGCCCAATATCCTACAGCTGTTTAGTGAAGAGCTGAGATTCAAATCCAGATAACCTAGCTTTAATAACCAGGCTTCCAGATGATTAGAGCTAATAACGACATATATCTCAATCTCAAAGTTTAAGAAACAGCTTTGCGGCAAAGAGCCCATCACCCTAGTCTGCTCTAACTTCACCCCTGGAGAAGGATTCAGGACCACACTTCCACAGTGCTCAGCATTACACTTCCTTGTTGGAAGAGACGGACCACTGATGCAGAATTAGAAGCATCATTGGCCGAAATGCACAGCATTACCTCCTAGTTTTGCCCTAGAAGTTTTGGGCCACTGCTGAACGAGGGTCAAGGTTTAATCTGCTGAATGAGGGTCAAGGTTTAATCTGACCCTAAGAGAATCAGATGACATCTTGGAAGAGAATGGCCAGTGGCCTCATTTGCCCTGAACCCAATTCACCTGTTACCCATTTCAAAGCACCATCAACCCTGAACATATAGGTTCAGTACCCCTTACCTGAAATGCTTGGGACCAGAAGCCTTCCAGACCTTGGATATAAGAATATTTGCATATACACAACGTGAGATATTTCGGAGATGCAACCCAATCTAAACATCAAATTCATTTATATTTCATATACACCTTCCACACATAGCCTAAATGTGATTTTATACAAAGATTTTAATGATATTTTTAACAAAGTTTCATAGTGTAGGGTTTTCCATTTGTGGCATCCTAACTGCATTCCAAAAAGTGTTAGATTTTGGAACGTTTCAGACTTTAGATATCTGAATTAAGGAGGTTCAACCTATACTCGTCAAGCACCGTACTATACAAGGAAAAGAACTTCCAACCTGGCACAGAAGATGCTGGGCAAATACCATGGTAAAGAAGTGGCCTTTTAAAAACAACGTGTTTTATATGTTCTCTTTCCAAAAAAACACTGTTTTGTTTTTATTCAACAAAGTATAAATGGGAGGAAAAGTTTTTCCAGAAAAATAGAAATGTTGATGTATAATCAGAATTGATACCTTTATTTTATACCAAATAGGAAATTACTTTTTTAGTACATAATATCCAAAGGTATACTTACCATGAACAACTCGGGCTATTATCTTATAGCCTTAAACACAAAAATCTTCAGATCAGAGTAACTCTGATCAGGGGCCCACCAGACCTACAAAGAAAAAGACAAAACAAGAGCGAGGTAAGATCTTCCTCTATCCTGAATTCTCGACCCAGGATATTTTCAAGAATTGAGTTAAAAAGAAACAGACCTCTCTGTCTTCTATGTCTGGTGTACAGGTACCCATTTTCAGACTGGGAGCAGCAAGGCGGGTGGCTGGCAGTATCAGGCCCAGTTCTGAAATGGACTAGAACTGGTGAGGTTTGTGGGGCAGAGAGGGGACTGCACTGAACCGGAAGGACGGGCTGGAGAGCCTTACTAAGGGAACAGTCCTCACCCAAAGAGCGTCCCTATTGGTTGGGGCGGGGACCGCTACGCAGACACAGGAAATGCCCGAAGTGCTCTTTACCACTTCCTGCCGGGGCCCTGGCTGTCTACATTTTTCTCTAGGCCCCTAAAACAATTTCTTGCAAGATACATCTCTTGCAAAGACAGCCACAGCAGTACACATGCCCAGAATACATTTGTCTCTATAACTGCACTGGAGAAATCCATTTGTTTTTACCTCTATTTCTATGTGGAGGCCCCCCCAAAATTGAGTCTTTTTGCAAGCTATTTATTTATGCATTGGTGATGGGGATTGAACCGAGGGACATTCTACCTTTGAGTTACTACTGCAGCCCTGTTTTATTTTTTATTTAGAAACAGGGTCTCTGCCTCGTGTGGTGGCACATGCCTGTAATCCCAGTGCTTTGGAAGGCTGAAACAGGAGGATCACAGATTTTAGGCCAGCCTCAGCAACTTATTGAGACTCTTAGCAACCTATCAAGACCCTGTTTCAAAAAAAAAAAAAAAAAATAGACGACTGGGGATGTAGCTCAGTGGTAAAACGTCCCTGGGTTCAATGCCCTGCAAACACACACACACAGAAATAGGGTCTCACTTAAACTGTCGAGGCTGGCTTTCATCCTGTTGTCCTCCTGTCTCAGCCTCTCCAGTGCTGGGATTATAGCAGTGCACCACCACGCCCAGCTTTTTGCAAGTTTTAACTGTTACCAAAGGAACTCCCTTCTGTGAACCCTTATCCTGAAAACCAATAAGCTTCCTGTACTAAGCAGTGCTCACTCAAACATGCTGTTCGATGTGGTAGGGGCAAAGGCCTGAGTGTAATACAGTCATACACAGACCGGTGGTGCAAGACACCAAGTTAGACACCCCCAAACTGTTTAACACCCCCACCCCCCCGAAAACACTGAGCTGCTCAGGGAGCTCTGCTTTTGGTCGGGTTCTCTCTCCTGCAGTAGGAGGGCTGGGTGGAATCACCTCGTGAGGATGCTTTCTGCACCGTGGCGCCTCCCTGTTACTCAGCTGTACCTGGAACCGTCCTACCTGGACACTCCCTCCTGCTGCCAGTTAACTCTGGGGGTCACAGGTGCTTGGGACCAGAAGTACAGTGGCCCTAAGGTAGCCATGGCAACATCGCAGTGTGATTTTCTTTCCCAGTCACTGTGCATTTGCCAACCCCTCCGAATTCTGAGGACCCGAATGGAGGTGCGTCCCTCGGCTTATTTCCTTTCTATAGAGATGTTCTGACTGCTAAGTTCAGGTGAGTCAAAGGGGAAGGCAGGCGTCGCCCGTGTTTCCGTGGGTAGATGGAGCAGAGATGCGGCCCCCAAACACACGTCCACGCGGGGCCGCCCTCGCGGCTGGCCGGCCGCCGGGCTCCCCGCAAGCCCGACTTACATAAGTGGCCGCGGCCTCGGCCGAGCCGGCCATGGCCGCCGCGGGCTTCCCGGGCGGGGAGGGGCGGGCCGGCCGCCGGCGGCCCCGGGAGCCCACCCTGCGGCCGGGCGCGGAGGCGCGGGGCCATCGCATCCCCGCGAACAAAAGCCGGCCTGGGCGGGCGGGAAGGCGGCGCGCTCCCGCTGCCCTCGCGTCTCCGCGGGCGCCGGCGCGGGAGGGAGGAGGCCCGCGCGCGGCTCGGGAGCGGGCGGCGGCGGCCCCGCAGCCCGAGCTCGCGCCCCGCGCACCCGGCTCGCGCAGGCCTCCGCGCCGCCCTCCTCCCCGCCGCCGGGGGCGGGGGCGGCGCGCGGCCGGCTGGGCGCCCGCTCCTCCCCGCGGCGGCTCCTCCGGCTCCCGGCTCCCCGGGCTCCCGCTCCTCCGCTCCCCGCGCCTCCCTGCTCCTCAGCCTCCCTGCTCCAGCTCCCCGACCTCCCTGCTCCCGTTCCTCCCTGCTCCCCAGCCTCCCTGCGCCTGCCCCCCGCTCCTCCCTGATCTCGGATCCCCAGCCTTCTAGCTCTTTGCTCTCCGGCCTCCCCGATCCTCAGCCTCCCAGCTCCTCTGCTCCCCAGCCGCCCTGCTCCCGCTCCTCCCGGGTCGTGCTCCTCCCCGCTCTCCGGCCTCCCGCTCCCGCTCCTCCCGGGTCGTGCTCCTCCCCGCTCTCCGGCCTCCCGCTCCCGCTCCTCCCCGCTCCCCAGCCTCCCCGCTCCCCCGCTCTCCGGCCTCCCGCTCCCGCTCCTCCCCGGCCGCCGGCCCCTCCCGCGGCGGCTCGCGCCCCGCCGGCTCGGCCGTGCCCACCCGGCGCGGTGCACTGCGGCGCCGCGAGCGAGCGGCGGGGACGGCCCTCTCCGGGCCGAGCGCGCGCGCCGGCCGCCGCCCGGCCGCTCCCTCCCGCTCGCTCCTCTCCGGGCCGCGCGGCCCCCGGCCCACGCCCAGCCCCGGCCCACGCCCGCCCCGAGCGCGGCGGGGACGCGCGCCCGCCAGGCCGCGGCCCTGCGCCCCGGCCCGCGCTTACCTGCAGCCGACGGCGCAGACGCTGCCGGGCCCGCGGAGGCGGCGCCGGGCGGGCGGGGCGGCGCGGCGGGCTTTGGGGCTCCGGAGTTTGGGGAGGGGGCGGGGTGGGTCGTGCACGTCCCTGGCGGCGGCGGCCCTCCTCCTGCACGAGCACAGGCTGTCTAGCCGGCGCGAACACCCCCGCGCCCCCCCTCGCCGTGCATGCGCGGTGCGGGCCGGGGGGGAGGCGCGCCGCCGGCCGCGCAGGCACGGAGCCGAGCGGGCTGGGAGCGGGCGCCGAAGGGGTTAACCCGGGCCGCGGCGCCGCCGCCTCCGGGGCCGCCCCGAGGGCCTGGCCTGCGCACGCGCGCGCACGCGCGGGGCCGGGGCGCGCGGAGCCCGCGCGCGGGAGAAGGGTGGGCGGGGCCTCGCGGGCCCAGCGCGCATGCACGAGCGCCGCGCGCGCCCGCCCCCTCCGCCGGCGTCCCGGGGACGCGGCGCCGGCGCGCCCGTGCGTGTGCGTGTGCACGTCGCGGCCGGGGCCGCCCCGGGCGCGCGCTGCAGGGCTCCCGGCTCCGGGGCGGGCTCCGGGCGCGCGCCTGCGGGAGAAGGCCGGGGCTGGTGTCGGGGCCGCGTTTCGTTCGCCGGGGAATGGTAGGCGTTTGTAGAACCGAGAGAAGAAGTGCCATCTTTGATTTAGAGCCTTCCTAGAGCTCTGGATCAGGCCAGGCCCCCACGTTTGGCGGAGAAGGCACCGGGACTGGAGGCGGTAGCACCTCTTTGGCAGTGGTGATCTCGGCTGGATTTCGTTTGATGCTCCCTTCGAGGGCTCTGATGACCAGGCACTGTCCTCATCTCGGTCCTGCAGAAATGAAAGCCCGGATGCTGTGGACACCTTGTGTTCCCCGCGCTGCGGTGGTCGGCGGGCCCGGGCCTGACCTGGGGGCCTGGGATGTACTTTTAGCTCCTGGGGTTTCTGCTCTCCAGAAGCCATAAACTGGGCTGGAACCCCTGCGGCTTTGCCTTGGAGTTGCTTATGTAACTTTAGCACAATCACGTTAGCAGCCTTTTGCACAAACACACACATCACTTTACACCTAGAATTAGAACAGGACCTTCCTCTGGGCTCCTGTGAAGATTACGCAAGAGCATACTAGAAACAAGTACATAAGTACACATTTCAGAAACACTATGATCGCCTATATTTTTAAAAGGAAATTCTGTATGGTTTCCGTTGATTTTGTAATAATATAACAATGTTGGTTTAATGTTTACCAGGATGCTTTTATACACATCTTTTCGATGTTCACAAAAAAATGGGAGAGGATAGATTGGTTCTCACGTCAGGCAGAGCTGGTTCAAGTTCTGGATAACTTTCTCTTTACCTCAACTTCTTATTCTCTGAAATGGAGATAAGGAAGGCACCTGATTGGGCAGTTGTGAAACTTAAGTGAACTAATGCCTCGTGTAAATATTAGCTCAGTGGTGTGAAAAGGACTCGTGCCCATAGGAGGTGCGTTCCAGGGGACTGGACCGAGGTGTTGCTAGGATTCATGCGCATCATACTTGGTACTCTGCCTGCTTACTTTCTTCTTGTTGGCATAACTTGTACACTTCAATCCTGTGTGTTTTCTGTTTATAGGGGAATGCTAATGATAATACTCTATTATGGGGCTATCTCATCAATAAAGCCGCCACTGCAGTTAGTATGTGTGAACATGGCTAGCTCTCAGAAATGTTTCTCACATTGTTGGGGCGTGGTGGAGCATGACTGTAATCCCAGGATTTGGGAGCCTGAGACAGGAGGATTACAGCCTCCATACCAGCCTCAGCAAGTAGCAAAGCCCTCAGCTATTTAGGGAGACCTTATTTTAGGGAACAAATAGAAAATAAAAATAGGGCTAAGGGTGTTTTGACTCATCCGATGAAATGAACACAGAGATTTCTAACACTTTGGTTTTATATTGGTTCCTCCTCTTTTTGCATTTTCTTTATGTTTGCTTCACCTGGAGTCTACCTGGCTGTCCCTTGCTTGGTCATGGGGATCAAGAGGATGAGAATACAGTGAAGGGTCAGCACTGTGGGAAGGAGGAGCAAGGCTGAACCTCAAAGGAAGGGCCTGTCCCAGACCTGCTCCTAGGCTCACCCAGGTCAGGCCCGTGGCCACACCCACGAGGCTCACGCTCAACATCAGCTGACCAGTGACAGCCATAATACCAAAGGGTGCATGGGGAGCTCATCGGGATCAGGGCCCTCCCGAAATACAAAGGCTGAGACCCTTAATGGAAGTGTTCTTCCTGTCCCACCAGCCATGGCTGTCACTGGAGCGAGACTCACTGTTGGATAACTGCTGGAGGACCATGTGTTCCTCACCGGGACAGCAAAAACCTACTTCTAAGGACTGTGAGCTGGGGTGCTAGGGCCTAGAGTCCTTACAGTAAAGCTGGGGTCCATTCTCTGTCTTTCCCTCTCTCTGTCTTTGGTATTGGGGATTGAAACTAGAAGCATTCTATCTCTGAGCTCTACCCCCAGCCCTCTTTATTTCAAAACAGGGTTTCACTGTGTTGTTCAGAGTCTTGCTAAACTGTGAGGCTGTTCTCCAACCTGCAATGCTCCTGTCTTAGCATCCCAACAACTGGGATTACGGGCGTCCACCACTGCACCCAGCTTCCTTTGGAGTTCTCCCAGAGGAGTGCTGCAGTTGACCTCTTTATAGCGTTGACCTTGGCCATCCTGCTCACTCTTTCTGTGTAGTGGTGGTGGGCTGGAGGGGACACGCCCAGGTTGCTACTTCCTCTTCAGCCTGCTCCCTTGATGACAAACAGCTGGGAGTGAACGAAGCCCTTTGCAGCCCTACCTGGGCCCAGCCCTAGCAGAGGCAGGCCACACTGCTTATGCGCAGACCGAGTGAGAAATAAAGGTTTGTTTTGTAAGCCATGGGGAGGTTGTGTTTTGTACTTTGTTAATGAGCAAAACCCAATATACCTGCAAAAGGACGAATATCCCACCCCATACTAAAAGCACCCTCTTCCCTCTTCTCTGACAAGCCTGGATATAGTTGGCGAACAAAAACAGATACAATCTCAGATGACATGGAGGTAGAGCTGTGCACACACGACAGATAATCACATAAATGACTGTACGGTTTCACAGCGCAATAATCGCTTTAACACAAAGTTAAAAAGCATACAGGATGATGAGGGACTGGTTTTGACTGGGATGTCAGTGAAAGCTTCTCCCAAGATACACATTGAAGACCTACCTGGCTAAAGGGTGAGGGAGAGACAGGCAGAGGGGAGACTGCAATTCAGAGGAGTTGGAGGGCCAGTGCAGCCCCGCAGGCCTTGTGGCTCATGGGCAGGGGTCTGGATTTTCTGCTAAGCACAATGAGAGCTGTCAGAACATCTTTTAAGCTAAAAACATACTTTAGTAAACTTCTTAGTCTCCTAACCAGAACTAATAGATTAATATGTAAATTTATATTTAGAATAAATTCAGCCTTTGGTACATAGACGTAGGTTTTGAGTTTCAAATGTCTCCAGTAGCGAGGTCATTCAGGTAAAACTCTTCCACAGGTCATGTGATGGGGAACATTGTAGACACCATCCGCCAACAAATTATCCGTCACTATTTACACACAAGAAAAGTAGCAGTTTGCTCATGAGACTCTACACTTACCAAACACTGTCCTGCGAGGTGTAATCTTGTCAGGCTTCCATTTGAGTAAGTGTCTGATGCCAACCATAGCAGTAAAATGACAGGAAATTCTAACTTTTTTTTTTTTTTTTTTTGCAGTACCTAGGATGAAACCCAGGGGCATTCTGCCTCCAAGCTACACCCTTGGCCCTATTTTTTTTTTTTTTTTTGTATTCTTTATCTTGAAACGGGGTCTCACTGAGTTGTGAAAGGCCTCACTAAGTAGCTGAGGCTGTCTGGGAACCACGATCCTCTGGTATCCGCCTCCCGAATGCTGGAATTGCAAGCGTGCGCCACCATGCCCTGCTCTCTAAGCTTCTTTAGTAGAAAGACCAACATTTGTTTTTCATGGATTCACAGAAGAGACTTTTAAACAACAATAAAAATATTACGCACTACCTGGAAAGCAAATGAAAAGGAAACAGGTACTAGTAGATTCACTTTGATAGAACATACATTTATAAAACATTATCCTAAGAATGATAATCCCAGGTGGTTGTCATTGGTGCTATTGAATAGTCACTTAAACAATAGTTCTAAAGCCCAAAGAGAAAAAACTTAAACCTATTTTAGAAGATCAAATTACGTTATTGCTGTATTTCTGGATTATTTTAGTGGTATTGTTAAGAACAAAAAAAACTGTAGTAAATTATACTTGCTGCAAATTGGACAACAGGGAAACAATTTAAATAATTTATGGTTAAAATAATTATTCCAAGACATAATTATATCAAACTTCCTTTCAAACCATGATATAATCTCTCAGTTAATAGTAATAAGAGAACAAACTCAAAGTCTTTAGTAGAAAGATAAAAAAGCATCTTGCTATTGTTCTGTGTCTTTAGAAGTATCCTCACTAGAATGTGGGTCTACTTAGAAGGTGTGTGGACAGAAGATTGAATCTGGCACTTGGTGTAGATGTTGCTTATTGATAGTTTTAGGTCTAATGAGCCACTTGATAGAGATATTTTTAGAGATTTGTTCTCACTTTCAGAATAGAAGGAAAGGCTGTCTTCAGCTCAGTAGGTGGCCTCAGATCTTCTCCATAACATTTAACTTCTAAAGGAAAAGCCTGGGCCATTCAGCAGGAAAATCAATTCAAAAGAAAAGGAGTATCTATCAAGGCAAGGGACACCAGGATAAATTTGAGTAATGCTGCACAGGTGCCAGGGTCCAGCCCTAGCAAGAGTCGAGGTTCGTGTGTTGGTGAGAGGAGAGCCGAGGTCGAATGAGAGAAGAACTGTCACATGAGACCAGGTTCAAACTTCTCCGCTTTATTCAGGATTTGTTACAATTTTTATACTTTCTTTTTTGGCAGAAAAGCAAGGGCATAGCCATGCAAGCAGGAACTCCAAGGATGGGAAACGTTTTATTTTGTACAGAGTGCAGGGCAAGGGTGCCAGACATTTAAATAATCATAGTGTGCTTTGTCTCACTTCACAAGGCTGACTTAAACTTAATCTTATACAGTGGCCCAAACTAAGGTCAGTTTGAACTTAATGTTTGGCCCAAACTTTATCCTTGGGAAAAAAAATCTTTGCTAACTGAGTCTCTCACAAGCCGCTGCCCATCAGTTTTAGTTATAATGCTTATACATAAAATTCCAATTATATATATTGATACAAATAATCCTAAAATAATTTTTTTGAAGAAAGGAATGCTAGACATATTTCATGGGGGATCTACGCCATTGCGGATCCCCTGACCGAGCTTTCTCGAGATCTGCATGAGATGCTGTAGCACACAGGGAGGAAGCTCTGGGTGAGCGTGGTGGTAGGGACATCTGGTCTACCCCAGGCATCATTGCTCCTTCCTCTGGAGCTTGGTCATGAGAGGATTTTCTCGTGATCCTACTGAGTCAACATCAGAGAAAGCTTGGTGGAAGGTTTGCAGGAAAACTGTAAATCTTCAGCAATTCCAACATTCAGCAACTCTGTACCTAATATTAAAAAAAAAATTTCTGTAAAGATAATTTGAGACTTTTTTCTATGTTTTTAATTTGCAGAGTTTTGGTTATGATGTTTCTAGACATGGACTTCACTGAGTTTATACTGTTTGGAGTTGACTGAGCTTCTTGAATCTGTAGGTTTATGTCTTTAAACTAGGATGTTTATAGCTACTCTTTCTTACATTGTTTTCAACACCACTCTCTCCTCATCTGAGACTCCAATGTCCTGAATGCTGGAATTAAAAAAATAAATTATCTCATAAAATCATATAGCTTATCATTCTTTTAAACCTCTTTTCCTCTATTATTTAGATTTTGGGGGGGAGTACTGGGAATTGAACCCAGAGGCATTCTACCTCCAAGCTACACCCCAGCCCTGTGTTTTATTCTTTATTTTGAAACAGGGTATCACTAAGTTGCAGAGGGCCTCACTAAGTAGCTGAGGCTGTGCACGAACCACGATCCTCCTGTCTCAGCCTCCCGAATGCTGGGATTACAAGCGTGCGCCACCACGCCCATCTTATTATTCAGATTTTTACTGATTCATCTACAACTTACTGACTGTTCCTTTGTTATCTCCATTCTGCCACTTAACCTGTCCAGTGAATCTTTTGGTTTGTTTCAGTTGTAATTTTTAGCTCTACTGTTTCCATTTTCTCGATACCTTCTATTTCTTTGCCAAATCTATTTTTTAATTTGTCTCAAGAGTGTTTATTATTACTTCTCAGAGACAGTAGTTACTAAGAGCCACTCCCAAGTCTTGGCTACTTACTTCTGGCCCCTGTCATCCCAGTGTTATCATCTGTGGGTTGTCTTGTCACACATGAGTCGACATTTTCTTGGTCTTTGTATGCCAAATAATTTTGAAATATGTCTTGAATATTTTAAATATTACATAATAAGACTCTGAGCCTTGTTTAAGTTCTAGGGAAACTATTGATTCTCTCCCATTAGTAGATGACCAGATGAGGTGCTAATCACTAGTTTTACCATACTTTTCGTGTGCTGTTTAGTGTACTAGGAGGACTATTTCGGTCTGTCTTGTGTATGTTCCATGTATTGGCCAATCTAGGAACTGATAAGTTTTTCAGTTCTCAGAGTCTCATAGATGCTAATTAGCATCCAGTTCACACATATGCATCTCAAGAGTGAGCCTAGAAGCTCAAAAGCACATCTGCAAAGCTTCTTGCCTAGACTCATCTTTGTGCTGTTACTTTCTTCCTGGAACTTCCTTTCTTAACCCTCCACAAAGGAAGACAAGACACTTCCATGGCTAGACCTAAATCTAAACCAAATGACAGGATGACCAGAATGAAAAAATGATCAACTCACTGTTGGTTTCTTTTGTATTGTTTTGTTTTTAGTTCTGGGAGTTGAAACCCACGTGCAGTCTACCTCCAAGCTACACTCCCCAGCCCTTTTTATTGTTTATTTTGAGACAGGGTCTGACTAGGTTGTTGAGGGTCTCATTAAGTTACTGAGTATGGCCTCAAACCTGAGATCCTTTTGTATAAGCTTCTCAAGTGCTGGGATTAAAGGTGTGCGCCGCCATGCCCAGGTCATACTTTCTTATTTTCTGACACACTTACTTTATTTTATTTTTTTGCAGGTTTGGGGATGGAACCCAGGGGCATTTGACCTCTGAGTTACACACCCTGCCCCATTTTTTATTCTATTTTATTTTATTTATTTATATATATTTTTGGTGGTACTGGGGTTCCTGGAAGCCCTTCTACCTCCGGGCTACACTCCCAGACCCATTTTCTATACTTATTTATTTGGAAACAGGGTCTCATAAGCCTGCGCGCACGGCTGGCTTCGAACCTGCGGGATCCTCCTGTCTCTGCCTCCCAAGCGCGGGGATTACAAGTGTGCGCCACCACGCCCGGCTTCTTTTTTATTTTTAAACAGAGTCTCACTGAGTTGCAGAGGGCCTCACTAAGTACCTGAGGCTGTCCGTGAACCGTGATCCTCAGGTCTCAGACTCCCGAATGCTGGGATTACAAGCGTGGGCCACCACGCCCGGCTTGATACACTTATTTTAAAGAGGTATAAATTTTCTCCTAAAGACTGCTTTCTGTTTTCCAATGTATTTTCTATATAGTTTTATCTTTAGTTCTATGTATTTCTTAGGTTATTACTTCTTTTTAAATTTAGGTTATCTAATAGCTATTAACCCCAGTGTGATTTTCTAGTACTTGTTCTCCAATTATATAAGAACATTTTCAGTTATCCTTTTTATTGGTGAATTCTTGTTTCTGTATAATTCTAATTTACAATTTGCAGGAACATGGTTCATTTTACCTTTATTCAGATTTATGAATTGTTCATATCTCTCTTCTTTCTTTATCATTTGCTCTCTCTTCCTCTCTCTCTACACACATGTGCATGTGCACACACACACACACACACACACACACAAACACATACTTTTTTCTGAACCAATTATTTTGTGTGTGGTACTAGGGTGGAACCCAGGGGCTTTCTACCTCTGGTCTATACTCCAAGACCTATTTTATCCTTTTTTGGAAACAGGGTCTCACTAAGTTGCTGAGAGCCTCACTAAGTAGCTGAGGCTGGCTTCGAACCTGTGCGATCCTCCTGACTCAGCCTCCCAAGCGCTGGGATTACAAGCGTGCACCACCACACCCGGCTTTTGAACCAAATTTAAGGGTATGTTACAAATATGATGTTACTTTTTAAACCAACTGAGGATGATCTCTTACAGAACCATAATACAATGATCAAAATCAAGTACTGAACATAGATACAATACTATTATCTAATCCATGGTCCATTTCAAATTTCACCAGTTATTCCAGTACTGTCCATTACAATGTGTAACTTTTTTTTAATCCTGGTCCAGGATTACCCATTGCATTTAGCTATCATGGATCTGTCCTTCTGTCATTTATTTCTAAACCTCCCTTAATGCTAAGATGGATCCTCTTTCCAATTCTGTGATTTGTGTTCTGGAAAACAACGACTCTACTGGAGTGTTTTGCATCATTTTAAATTTAGTACCAAAGGTACTAAACTCCCTTTCTTCTTGGCTATAGCCTTTCTGTTGTCAAGGAGTATTATTATCTTCTTACAATCCGGCATTCCTGAAACTTCAGAATAATTTTGGTCTCCTCTCTCTCCTTCTCCTTCTCCTTCTCCTTCTCCTTCTCTCTCTCCC
Source organism: Muscardinus avellanarius (assembly GCF_963383645.1). Taxonomy (NCBI): domain Eukaryota; kingdom Metazoa; phylum Chordata; class Mammalia; order Rodentia; family Gliridae; genus Muscardinus; species Muscardinus avellanarius. The sequence continues at coordinate 59,036,343 of NC_137803.1, forward strand.
TCCCTCCCTCTCTCCCTCTCTCTCTCTCCCTCTCTCTCTCTCTCCCTCCCTCCCTATTCTCTTTCTCTCTTTCTCCTTCTTTCTCTCTTCCCCCTCCCTCTTTCTCTCCCCTTTTTCTTTCTCCCTTTCTCTTTCTCTCTTCCCCTCCCTTTCTCTCTCCCCTTTTCTTTCTCTCTCCCTTTCTCTCTTCCTCCCTCTTTCTCTCTTCCCCTCCCTCTCTTTCTCTCTCCCTTTCTCTCTCTTCCTCCCTTTCTCTCTTCCCCTCCCTCTCTTTCTCTCTCCCCTTTTCTCTTTCTCTCTCCCTTTCTCTCTTTTCTCTCTCTCTTCCCCCTCCCTCTCTTTCTCTATCCCTTTCTCTCTCTTCCTCCCTTTCTCTCTTCCCCTTCCTCTCTTTCTCTCTTCCCTTTTCTCTTTCTCCCTTTCTCTCCCTTTCTCTCCCTTTCTCCCTCTTTCTCTCTTCCCCTTCTCTCTCTCTCTCTCTCTCTCTCTCTCTCTCTCTCTCTCTCTCTCCCTCCCTCCCTCCCTCCCTCCCCCACCTCTGTCTCCCCCCTTCCCCTCTACTGGTTGCCAGTTGCAAAGTTCAGCTGCTTGATTTTTAGCAGAGCATTAAGATATACTTCAGAAATTTCTTTGTTTCTGAAGGACATCCCTTAAAATTTGACTTCTGTCCTTGAACAAAGAATCCTTCATCCACTGGAGTGAAATGTGTATTTTTATATTAACATTAAAAATGTTTTATTCTTTTGAGCCACTGGATTACTGAAGCTGAAATTAGTTCCTGAGCATTTTTTTAAGGACACTTTCTGTGCATAGAGCTGCTTCTCATCCACTGTGCGGGTGGAATCTGTCCATCACTTTCTTCCGACTCTGCAGCAGTGTCCAAACCCAGGACTCTGGAGCATCTGAACACTGCGCTCTTGGACTGCAAGTGTCCTCCATGGTAATGAGTTCAGATCACATCTCTAATAAAGGCTAAATAGAAATATCCACCAGACTGTCCGTATATCAGATTCGTTTTCCTCTGACCCAAAATGTTTATGATCATTTTCCCACTATTTTTTTTTTTGTACTGGGAAGTGACTCTACCCAGGGTCATTCTATCTATGAGCTACACCCAGCTCAATTTTTTATCTTTTTTTTTTTTTTGGTGGTACTGGGGTTCCTGGAAGCCCTTCTACCTCCAGGCTATACTCCCAGACCTATTTTATACTTTTTATTTGGAAACAGGGTCTCCTAAGCCAGCACGCGCAGCTGGCTTCGAACCTGTGCGATCCTCCTGTCTCTGCCTCCAAAGCGCGGGGATCACAAGCGTGCCCACCACGCCCAGCAGAATAAACATTTCTTTAACTGGTGTCTGTTCTCATAGATTCGTGCAAAGGACCTCCACCCACAACACTATTTTGCTTTGCTATTCCTTGAACACATTGAGCTGGGCCTCAGAACTTCACCTGACTCTGAGATATACAGGTTGAATTGTTAAAATAGATTTCAGGTTCTAATGTTCAACTAAAAATTTAATAGCTGCTCAAATAGCTGTTGAAGAGCCTACTGAGAAAATATTATTCAGTTTCTTTTTGTATGTGTATGTGGTACAGGGGCTGAACACAGAGGCATTTTATCTCTGACTATATCCCAAATCCTTTTTTAAAATTTTAAAACAAGGCAGCCGGGTGTGGTGGCGCACGCTTGTAATCCCTGCACTTGGGAGGCAGAGACAGGAGGATCGCGCAGGTTTGAAGCCAGCTGCGCTAACTTAAGAGACCCTGTTTCCAAATAAAAATATAAAATAGATCTGGGAGTGTAGCTCGGAGGTAGAAGGGCTTCCAGGAACCCCAGTACCACACACACACACACACACACACACACACACACACACACACACACACACACAAATTAAACAAGGCAACAACTTAGCAAGACCCTGTTTCAAAATAAAAAATAAAAGGGCAGGGGGGAAGGTTTTACTAAGTTACTGCGTGCTGGCCTCAAACCAGCAGTCTGCCTGTCTCAGCCTCCCAAGTTCCACCGTGTCTGGCAACCTATTTTTTTTTTTTTTTTTGTTTACAAGTCTGGGGATGGAACCCAGGGGCATTCGACCTCTGATCTATACCTCCTGCCCTGTGTTTTATTCTTTATTTTGAAACAGGATCTCACCAAATTGTGGAGGGCCTCACTAATTAGCTGAGGTTGGCTACAAACTGGGATCCTCTGGTCTCAGTCTCTGGAATGCTGGGATTACAAGCGTGCGCCACCACTTTCGGCCTAGGCCTCCTTTTAAAGGGCCCACTGTTTCCCAGCATTACCACTCTGGGGACCAAACCTTTAATCTACAGGCCTTTTGGGACAGGAATCCAAACCACAGCCCCTAGCAAATGCAGACTGCCTTGCTCTCATACCTCCCAACCACGGTGCCAGGCACCCTGCCTCAAGGGCTGCTTCTCTTGTTCTTTAGTTTCATCTTTTCTCTCATGATTGCTGTGGTCTTAAGCATTCATAGGTGTCCCTGCGCTAGGGGCAATCAGCATAAAGGGGACTCTCCCCAGATGGACTGACATCTTGGGGCAGCTGGTGCAGGTGCAGCCTTACCCCTCCTGCCTGGCTGTCCCTTTCATGGCGGCCTTCACGTTCAGAAGAGGCTCCTGCTGCAATCCAGGCATTCACCCTACAGACACATAGCGAGCGCCTGCCATGCATAAGTGATTGGGGAGAGCCACAGACGAGAAAGATATCATCCCTGCATCCAGGGAGCTTGCTATTCAATCATGGCATGAAGTAGGGAATTTGTGATGGTAGAGGCAAATTTCTCCCACAGTGTAAGAGTTGAGAGGGATCAGGTGTTTTAAAAAACTGTAGCACGTTATAGTTTAGTATGTAGTCCCTGATTAATAAATGCAAAATTAAATATGAGATAAGATCCTACCAATGGTTCAGAAAAGAGACAATCAATGATCATGACTCTGAAAGTAATAGGAGCCAGGTGCAGTGGCACATGCTATAATCCAGTACTTGGGAGGCTGAGACAGGAAGATCACAGGTTCAAGGCCAGCCTCAGCAACTTAGAAAAGTCCCGGTTTCAAAACAAAAAATAAAAAGGACTTGGAGGTGTAGCTCAGAAGTAGAATGTTCTTGTGTTCAATCCCCAGTACCATCACAAAAAGAAAAAGAAAAAGAAAGCTTATAGAAGACACATGGTTTACAGTTTATAAGACACAATAATTTATAACATTCATTTTATTTATCTTCAACAGAACAATTTTTTACATTCTTACTTTAAAAAAGATTTTGCTCACCAATGTTCAATTCACATTTTTCAAAGGGAAAGGACTACTAACGTGTATAAAGTTACTGACTAGCTATATTCTCTCTTGGTCCTAAAGAGAAAGCTCTATTCCCCAAAGATGAACATGCTCAAATGAAAAAAATCCCACGTGGCCAGGTGTGGTGGCACATGCCCGTAATCCTAGTACTTAGAAGGCTGAGACAGGAGGATTGCACATTCCAGGCCAGCTTGGGAGACCTTGTTTCAAAAAAAAAAAAAAAAAGTAGGATGGGGGTCATAACTTTGTGGTACCTCTGGGTTCAGTCCCCAGTACTGCACGCATACATGTGTGCACACACACATACACACACAATCACACACATAGTGCTATGTCCTAGTGAGCTCTGGATGTTGAAAATATTTTAGTATCTGAGATTTAAGCCAAAAATAGTTCACTATATATATATATATATATATAAATATATATATATATATATATATATATATATATATATATATATATATTTTATTTTTGTGGTACTGGAGGTAGAACCCAGAGGCTTTCTACCTCTGGGCTATCCTCCCAGACCCATTTTATATTTTATTTGGAAACAGGGTCTCACTTAAGTTGCTGAGAGCCTCACTAAGTAGCCGAGGCTGTCTTCGAACCTGCGTGATCCTCCTGTCTCAGCCTCCCAAGCGCGGGGATTACAAGCGTGCGCCACCACGCCCGACAAAAGTAATTCTTATATTTTAATCTGCTGACATGAGGGAAGTCAGGATATCTTTTTATTATAGCATAAAATCTATCAAAGGGTAACTATATCTTTAAAAAAATCTTCAAGCCATGTGCCGTGGGGCACATCTGTAATTCCAGTCCTTGGGAGATTTAGGAGGATTCCAAGTGAGAGGGCAGCCTTGGCAATTAAGTAAGATCCTGTTTTAAAATAGGACCAGGGTGTGTGTGGGGGGGTGTGGTGGCGCACGCTTGTAATCCCTGCGCTTGGGAGGCGGAGACAGGAGGATCGCACAGGTTCGAAGCCAGCCGCTGGCTTAAGAGACCCTGTTTCCAAATAAAAAATACCTAAAAATAGGTCTGGGAGTGTAACCCGGAGGTAGAAGGGTTTCCAGGAACCCCAGTACCACCAAAAAAGAAAAAAAAAGAACCGGGGATGTAACTTTGAGATGGACTGTTCCAAGCATGCGCGCGCGCGTGCACACACACACACACACACACACACACACACACGTGGGACGCTGGTTGTGTTTTCAATTTCAAATCCAGGTAATATGAGCATGTGCTCATTTTGTCCAGGTTTTGTTATGACTCTGACATAACTTAGAAGACAGACAGTAAATAGAAGCAATTATTTAGTCTCCTGCTTGGCAGTTTTATTTTTTAATGCTGACTCATAAATTCCCTGATCTGCTCCAGTTAATGCAGGCTCCTCTGTATTTGCATGCAGTCACAGAGAGAAGAATGGATCTGAAATCACAGCAGGAATCTCCTAGCCCTGGCAGCTCCGCAGGGCACCCATGATGGCTAAGTTGTCATTGGTTCATTTCTGACTCTGCTATTATTTTCTCTCCACACAAATTGCTTGCCAAATGTTTCTGCAAACAGCATGGTTGTTTTCGCTTGGAACAGCTCCGTGTTGGATACATGTATTTCTTCTGCTGTCAACTTGGGTAACTTGGTCAGAAACACTGTAGCTCTGGTCACAAGTAAATCATCACTGCCCACGTGTGAAATTCCTCATTTTTATTGTGGAAGTACTAACTGCACTTGAGACTCATAGAGTGATTTATTTCCTCGCTGGCTAGAAAGGACATTAATCATTTATTCCCCAAATCCGTACGGTCACAGCCACAGCCAGACTGCACTCAGATCCAAATTGTCCCCATGATGCTATCTGCTCCCCAAATCCTTTCAAGGAGCTTCTGGTCTTAGGAGAACAAATATTATTCCCAGAAGAACAAATATTATCCCCAGTAGGCTGTCAACGAAGCCATCATGGTGATTATTTATTTAGCTAGTTATTTTTCCATGTAATCAATGTCCATATATGTATTTCACTTGAGATCTCTACATACACAAAACACTATCAGGTTAGGAGAATGGATATTTTCAAAATGGAAAAACAAAGATGCAGAAGTTAAGACACAGGTAGCAGAGAAGCTTGCTAGTGCTAGAACCTTCCAACCAAGTGAACACTCCTCCCCCTAAGCCCCAGTCTACCCCATAGGTGCTCTGACAAACAAAAGACAGGTTATGCGTTTACAGTTCACCAAAGGTTCTCATTACTGAGACGGAGAAGTACAAGTGACCTTTGGTTAGTTCCTGTATAAAGAAAATCCACAATCCATGGGGTGCAGTGGTGCACTTCTATAACCCCAGTAGCTGGGAGGCTGAGTCAGGGAGATGGCAGGTTCAAGTCTAGTCATGGTAATTTAGCAAGACCTTATTTCAAAATAAATACATGGCCAGGCATGGTGATGCATGCCTACAATCCCAGTAGGGAGGCTGAGATAGGAAAATCAAGCCAGCTTCAACAAGTTAGCCAGACCATTAGCAACTTACTGAGACCTTGTTTAAAAATAAGGCCTGGCGTGGTGGTGCACACTTGTAATCCCAGTATTTGGGAGGTGGAGACCGGAGGATCATGGTTCACTGTCAGCCTCAGCTACTTAGTGAGGCCCTTCACAACTCAGTGAGACCCTGTTTCAAAAATAAAAGACTGAACCAGGTGTGGTGTTGTATGCTTGTAATCCCAGCATTCCGGAGGCTGAGACCGGAGGATCATGGTTCGAGGACAGCCTCAGCTACTTAGTGAGGCCCTCTGCAACTCAGTGAAACCCTGTTTCAAAATAAAGAATAAAAAATAGGGCTGGGGGTGTAGCTCGGAGGTCAAATGCCCCTGGGTTCCATCCCCAGACTTTCAAGAAAGAAAGAAAGAACGAAAGAAAGAAAGGAAGAAACTGAAAAATAGGACTGGACATGTAGCTTGGAGGTAGAATCTCCCTGGGTTCCATCCCCAGTACCGCAAAAAATAAATAATTAAATAAATGTAAAATAAAAAAATAAATAGGGCTGGCAGTGTAGCTTGGAGATAGAATGCCCCTGGATTCAATTCCTGGTATTCCCTACAAGTAAATGAATAAACAATGAATGAATCAAGGGCTGGGGTGTAGCTCAGTGGTGCAGTGCCTCATGGTTTAATCACTAGCACCACACACACACTCACACAAAAACAGGATTCTAGGGAAGGAACAAAGAGACAGCTCAGAGACAGTTGAGCTGGTCACTCTTCAGCTCCAGCTGGGTTACCTGATTTCGTGTGTGTGTGTGTGTGTGTGTGTGTGTGTGTGTTTGTGTGTGTGTGTGTGTGTGTTACTAAGGATTGAACCCAGGGGCTTCCACCTATGAGCTACACCCCAGCCCTATTTTATTTTTATTTTGGAAGAGGGTCTCACTAAGGTGCTGAGGGCCTCGCTAAGTTGAAGATGCTAGCCTTGAACCTGCTATCCTGCTGTCTCAGCCTCCCCAGCACTGGGACTGCAGGCGTGTGCCACCATGCCCAGCTACTGGATTCCTTTTTATTCCTTTCTCCTTTCTTTCACAGCCACCATATTTCCTTTTATGTGTGTCCTATTTGCCTTCTGCATTTCCCATTTTAGACATCTTATTTGATGCCTGTAACACCTCTATCCCTTTAATCAATTCCTTATAATAAAGATACCTGTTCATCTGAGATTGCTTTTTCTTTCAGACAATGGAAATGGCCTGAGCTTTGAAATTTTACTAACCTAAGTTTGAACCTCAATTCTCTTGCCAGCTGCGTGTCCTCGGGCATGTTAAAAAATCTCTCCGAAGCAGAAAAGTAGATAAATTAGCATCCACCTCACTTAGTCACTATGAGGCTTTTAATAACAAGGGGCTATATGCACAGCGAAGGTAATCCAAGATGTAAATTCCATTCCTTCAGTGTGACCTTATTCCACCCATCCTCTGTCTGATAGGATGCGTACCCCTTTTGTATTTATGATACATTGTGATGGAGGCCAAGGGGTAATAATGGGGAAGACAAGCGAAGATGAACTCAGTGTACATCCTCCAGATGTGCACGTACCTGGCCCCACCTCTGTGCCATTGTGATGAAGTCAGATTATCAAACAAATAAGATTTCCTACTGGAATGAAGACCTCAATAATTCATCCATGCAAAGAGCTTAAACTTTTCACCCAGAAAGCTGAAAAAAAAAAAAAAAAAAAAGGAGATTCTTTTACTCTAGCGCAACAAGGCTCATGTGAAAGAAGAGGACAGGAGCTTAAGGACATATACTTAGTCTGACTTTCATTCACGTACTAAATAATCACTCATTGGCCGGGCGCGGTGGCGCACGCTTGTAATCCCCGCGCTTGGGAGGCGGAGACAGGAGGATCGCGCTGGTTCGAAGCCAGCGCGCTGGCTTAAGAGACCTTGTTTCCAAATAAAAAGTATAAAATAGGGCTGGGAGTGTAGCCCAGAGGTAGAAGGGCTTCCAGGAACCCCAGTACCACCAAAAATAAAAAATAATCACTCATTGCATTCCCATATACATCTGGCTTCCTGGAGCCTGGTTGGTTTACAGAGACAGAAACATCAAAAGTTACAGAGGGGATTTTGAGCTCTAATATGTCCCAGGTTGATGTGGAGGAACTTGAGGCAGGCTTCATGTGATTTCAAGACAACCGGGAACTAAGAAAGTTCCAGGTCGTCTTGAACCTGGGGCTGTTTCATGATGATGGGTATTGAAAAGGAGGCTCTGGCCCCTTGGCCTCTGTGTGTCCAGTGTTACTTCCACCGGACTTCATGGGTTAAAATCCACACTCTGCCTCTTGGCCCTGATTTCTGGCCACTCAGAGGGGAAGGACAGAAGTCTGTTCCTCTTCTTTTGGTCTCTGATTTTAATCCTGAAAGATGCCTGGGATCATCCAGTCCATGCCCCTGACTTGTAGATAAAAATACTGAGGCCTAGAGTAGAGGGGGACACTTACCTGAGATGGTGCTAACTCACCCAGTTAGAAGCAGAGGCAGGACTGCTTTTGTGAATTTCTGAGTATGAGCTATAAGAACTAAAGAGAAAGCATATGTAGGAATTTATATAAAATAGTTCCTCTCCAAATGACAAAGAGTTTCTTGGTGAAAATTTTAGGCTACAAGTTCACTGCTCGGGAAATTCTCTTTGGAAAAGAGGTTTAGAATCAGAAATTGAAAAATTCCAATATCTTGTTTTTAAATATCTCACAGAGTCATAGAACACACTCATTCCCTTATAAGGAAACATCTGATGGTAGAAAATAAGCATGATTCAATATTAAGTAAAAACATGATTACAAATATGTAAAACATTTTATGCCTGGAAAAAACCAGAGGGATGTATTCTAAAATATTAATCGTAGTTATGTCCACATTAGGGTGATATTTTCCCTTTTAAATACAGTTTTGGTACCTGATAATTTTTTTGGTAATGAATATACTTTTTTTCCAGTGTTGGACCTCCATACTAGACAAAAGCTCTACCGCTGGGCTGTCTCTTCAGCCCATACGCTTCTTCTTCTTTTTCTTTTATTTTTGAACTGGGGTTTGAACCCAGGAGCATTCTACCTCTGAGCTATGCCCCCAGCCATATTTTAGTTTTTATCTTGAAACAGAGTCTCACTAAGTTGCTGAGGTTGGCCTAGAACCTGAGGTCCTCCTGTCTCAGCCTCCCAGGTACTAGGACTACAGTCATGCACCACACACACCTCATATAAACATATTAATAGAGTCATTATGAGCTTGATAATGATTTATTGCTAGTGAAGATGCCTACATTATAACCAGAGTGTAACTCCTAAAAGAATAAAAGGTTGGTGGTAGGAAATAGAGTTCACAAAACCATTTTCTTAAAACATAGAATCTGAAGACGAGTGTGGTGGCGCACGCTTGTAATCCCAGCATTTTGGAGGCTGAGACAGGAGGATTGCGGTTCTTGGCTGGCCTCGGCTACTTAGTGAGGCCCTCTTTCAAAATAAAGAATAAAAAAATAGGGCTGGGGGTGTAGTTCAGAGGTAGAATGCCCCTGGTTCCATCCCCAGTACCACACACACACACACACACACACACAAAATATATATATATATACATATACATACATACATATATATATATATATATATATATATATATATATATATATATATATATATTATATGATCTGCAGTTCTAGATAGACTGAGCCCTGTGGTCACAGGAAGACAGTTGGGGAATAATCAGATAACCCCAAGGACATAACTTAAGCTGGGATGAACAATCTAGCAGCCCCGCTATACAGCCCCATCCCATTCCCCTCATGGCTATCCACAAACATGAGTGCGTGAGAAAACCCTCCTTTCTTCTGTCCTGCTACTAGGTAACTTCCTTTCCAATACTATGACCCCACCCCACCATTCACAAGAAAAAAGAAGAAACATCCTCAAAGTTGTTGGCTTGATTCTAAGGAATGTAAAATATATTTTTAAAAGGGGACAGGAGAAAGCTGGAAACTTTTGTTTACACGCATGCATTCATATTAGCCAGGGATACGCCCGACCCCATTTGCTGACTGCATAGGCTGATGAGATCCTCACAATGCATGGTTTTGACGGAGCGCTCACTGGCAGGATGGTGGTCCTGGGTCTGAAGAGCCCCAGCCACCTTCCACGTGGCTTTTCTGTGGAAGTCACAGAGTTCCTCACCCTCTCTGCAGCCGGTGTAGCAGACACTGGCCCAAGTCTAATTTCCCAAGAGCCCCAGACACCAGAACAGTAGAGGATGTGTCTAGGAAGCACCGCCGAGGCCTGAGCTCACGGAAGGATGTCATTTTTATGCCAGGTTCCAACACAGTGAATCCTGAGGAGGCCCGCCAGATGAAATACCGGGTGGCCCTGAAAAATCTGAGTTTCAGATCAATAATGAAAACATCTGTATGCAGGTGTGCGTGCTTATGCTCTTAGATGCAGAACATCCCCTAAAGAGCTCATCAGTTAGTGTTGGGAGTTAATATACTTAAGTCAGGAGGGATGTGATCTCATCAGTAGACAAAAACCATTAAAGTGGATTTATCTGGCCTTGGGTGGTGGCGCACGCTTGTAACCCCAGAATCTGGGAGGCTGAGACAAGAGGATCATGGTCCGCGGACGGCCTCAGCTACTTAGGGAGGCCCTTTGCAACTCAGTGAGACCCTGTTTCAAAATAAAGATTAAAAAATAGGGCTGGGGTGCAGCTCGGAGGTAGACTGCCCCTGGGTTCCATCCCCAGTACCACAAAAAATAAAAAAAAAGAAAAGAAAAAGAAAAATTCTCTTGCTGGCCTGCCTACTCTTGCTTCTGGATGTCGTGACATGAGGAGCGTGGCCCCGTACACCCCTCCCTTCATGTCAGGCCGCCGCGCCCTGAAATTCAGATGCTGCACCTGGACTAAAGCCTGAATCGCCAAAAGACTCTGAGCAGATAAATCTTCCTTGCTCTAAGTTGCTTTGAATTATGGTAGTGAGGATGTTGACTGAGGCGCAGGCTAAAAATTACCTGCTGTTGATCTGAAATTCATATTTAGCTGAGTGCACCATATCTCTACTTGCCGAATTTGGTAGCCTTCGTCACGGAAAAGGTCACGATGACCAATAAAATAAAATATTAATTTGGTTCAAGCATTTAAACACTGTGTTTTGTTTGTTTCTTTGTTTGTGCTGGGGACTGAACCCAGGCGTTTCCTACCTCCGAGCTGCATCCCCAGCCCTTTTCCTTTTTTATTTTGAAACAGGGTCTCATAAATTGCTGAAGCTGGTCTTGAATTTACCATCCTTCTGACAGAGTCTTTGAAGTACTGAGATTTCAGGTGTGCACCACTGGGTCGGGGTAACACTATTTCTTATGGTCATTTTCTTACTTTAAAGGTCTGTATTTTATAGCATTTTAGGATCTGAAACTTTAATACTCTCATTTGTTAGAATGTTAATGCTTTGAATAATGATCTGTGATCATTTCTATAATTTATGTAATTATAATTAAACTTAAGTAATAAAAATGCATCCTCCGTATTTAAGAGTAATTCGAACTGACAGCAGGCGCTTTTCTTTTGCAGAATGAGGCTGACAACCATTCAGAGAGGCGGAGACTGAGAAAGTATTCAGTTCAGAAAATGGCTGGCTCAGAGGTACAATGATATGTTTTCCGCACGTCCATCAGAGAGCTGGTGATTGAAATATGTGTGACAATATCATCCAGGAGTCAGTTCTTTGCTGTTTCACAAAGGCCACAATCCCAGGGATAACAGTTTCTTCTGGTGACAAAGAAGACAGCAAAACCAAAGGGGAAATACTGGAAGTGGAATGAAAAAAAATTAGCATCAGAAAAGACCATGCAGTGGCTAGAAAATTAGGAACCATTTTATTTTATTTTATTTTATTTTATTTTATTTTATTTTATTTTATTTTATTTTATTTTATTTTTTGCAGTACTGGGGTTGGAACCCAGGGAACATTCTACCTATGAGTGATACCCCGGGCCCTATTTTTTATTCTTTATTTTGAAATAGGGTCTCACTGAGTTACCAAGGGTCTTACTAAGTAGCTGAGTCTGTCTTTGAACCACGATCCTCCTGTCTCAGCCTCCCAAATGCTGGGATTACAAACGCGCACCACCACGCCCGGCTCCATTTTATTTTAATTTATTTATTTTATATTTATTTGTGGTACTGCGGATGGAACCAAGGGGCATTCTACCTCTGAGCTACACACCAAGCTCTATTTTTTATTCTTTATTTTGAAACAGGGTCTCACTGAGTTGCAAAGGAAAGGAGCAAGGTTTCCAAATGCCAATAGCTGGATACAAACAGGGTGGTTAAAAGTGAAGAGCCTTACTCTTGTACTTCCCAGGGCTTGGTGTCTGAAGTCAAAGAGCCCCTTTGAGGGCTCCAGCAAAGATTCTCTCCTTGCCTCCTGCAGCTCCAGGCAATCCTTGACATCCCTCGGCTTGTCAGCATCTCACGCCAGCCCTGCCCTCATCCTCGCGTGGCCTTCTTGGGGTCCCTCCATTGTCTTCTCTCCTTGGGATAGCATGGGTCATTAGACTTGGGGCCTACCCTAGTCAAGTGTAGCCTCATTTTACCCAGTGACATCTGCAAAGACTCTGTTTCTAAATAAGGTCACACTCTGAGGTCCTAGTTTGACATCATTTTTGGGAGGATGACTGTAAGTCATAAGGTTTACAATACTGTAATGGAAAAGTCATTATTTTCCATTTGGAAAATGAGACTTTTGAAGACAGGTTGAGGTAATATTTTTCTTTGAATTTCATGGTGTAGTCCAGTATCTGGCATATAGCAGAAATTTAAAATCCTTCAGAAAGCTCAATGATCTCTTTTTTCCTACCTTTCTTCCATTCTCCCCCCCCCCCCCGCCCCTCTCTCCTTTCCGGTACTAGAGATTGAACCCAAGGGCATTCTACCTCCAACCTACATCCCAGCCCTTTTTATTTTTTATTTGGTAACCGGGTCTTGCTAAGTTGCTGAGATTGGCCTTGAACCTGCAATCCTCCTGTCTCAGCTTTCCAAATACTGGGATTAGGTGCATGCACCACCACACCCAGCTCCTGGATCTATTTCTGTCTTTCTCTTTCAACAATTTTGCTTGGTGTGTGGTGCTGGGATTGAACCTAGAGGTCCTTCCCCTTGACCCTAACATTCCTCTACTTTGTGGTGTCATGTGCTGTGTTGATTCAACATGGCAGCCACTATCTGTATGTGGCTACTGAGCTCTTGAAACATGGCTGTTCCACACTAGGATATGGCAATATAAAATACATATCATATTTCAAAGGCCTTACATGCAAAAAGAATGCAGACAGCCTCATTCACAATTTTACATCGATTACATCTTAAAATTATAATATCTTTTTCCTTTGCGATACTAGGGATGGAACCCAGGGGCATTTTACCTCTGAGCGACATCCCTAGCCCTATTTTTTATTCTTTATTTTTTAAAACAAGGTCTCACTGAGTTGCAAAGGGCCTCACTAAGTAGCTGAGGCTGTCTTCAAACCACAATCCTCCTGTCTCACTCTCCCAAATGCTGGGATTACAAGTATGCGCCACCAAGCCCAGCAAATTATGATTTTTAGGATGTATCAGGCTAAGTATAATATTATTAAATTTAATTCCATCCATTTCTTTTTGTTAATGAAATTTTAAATTAAGTTTTTGGCTCACATTATATTTCCATCGGGCTGTAATTTTCTAGAGTGTAGAAAATTATGTTTATCTGTGTTGTAAAAGTTGAACGGCCTGTACCACATACACAGGCTGGCAGAAAAGAAATAGAAAGTGGAGCGAAAATCATTGTTTTTAACAGAAATGTGTCCCACCTGCATACATGAGTTTCAGATTCAGATCTTAGCCCCATGATCCCATGAAATAGTGCAGAGTGGAAGGAACAGTAGCGTGTGGCTGTGCACCACACTGGGAAGAATGGAGAAAGAATGGACTCTGGCTAACAGGTGCTCTCTATCTGCCACAGGTATGTTTCTATAAAGAGACATCAAAGTGGATTTCGAGTAGAAGGATGCTGAAAGAACTGTGGGAGAAGGAATGGAGAAAAACAGGAGGACATTCAGAATCATACTGAGAAATACCAAATACAATAAAAAAAAGCCACATTGCAACATCTGGGCCAAGAGAGTGCAAGAAAAAGTAAAGAGAAACCATGGCTCAGGGCAAAAAGGGATGGGGGGTGGGGAGACGTCCTCACGCTCTAGGCTGTGTGAGGCAGAGGAAGAGGGGAGAGAGAAATAGATACATCGCCCACTTTCTCTTTTAGCACCCAGCGCCTGGGAAGTCCGCTTTAGGCTTTGCTTCCAGATGTTGGAGAAGTTATGTGGGAAACCAATAGTAGACCGAGATCTAAAGAGCTGTGACTTGCTCATCTGGGCATGACATCAGGAAAGAAAGCTCAGTGAGGGAGCCCGGAGAAGATGGTAATGTACACACACGCCCATAACTCCTGCTTCCCCATCTCCTGGTCTGTAGGGATGCTACAGCCAAGGAAGGTGGTCCAGCTCGGTCACTGGGACATGCACGAGGCTGCAGGTTCCAACAGGACCTTCCAGAGAGAAGCTAAACTACCCTCGGGTAGCATGCTTCATTCTCCTGGAGGCCAGAGAGTGAAAGCCTCATCCTATAATTTTCTATAAAGGACCAGGTGTTTCTAATTCTCTGCAGACAACAGATAGAGCTAATGTATCCCTCTTGATTAAGGAAGCTCTGTCAGCCCACATTGACTCAAGCAGACTGAGGGAAACTGTGGGTGATTGAGTCAGTTAGTACCCATGGGTGAGGACGCCTACGTTTTATACTTAGAGTCCTAGGAGCGGACAGCCTTCCTTCTGCCTCGGGAAGGTGCTTTGGTTTCCACAGGTGGTGGTTGTTGTTATTTTCTTTTTTGGTACTGTGGATGGAACGCAGGGGCATTCTACCTCCAAGCTATACCTCCAGCACTATATTTTATTCTTTATTTTGAAACAGAGTCTCACTGAGTTGCAGAGGGCTTCACTAAGCAGCTGAGGCTGGCTGTGAACCGAGATCCTTCTGTCTCAGCCTCCCCGGTGCTGGGGTGACAAGTGTGCCCCGCCACGCCCGGCTTCCACAGGTTATTTACCACTAACTCTTCAGAGTAGAATTTGCTCTGTCTTCTACTACTAATCACTTAGTATTGTTCCAGAGACCTAAAGAAATTGAGCTGAATGCTGAGGCAATACCAAACCACAACCAGGTTTAAAGAGCACGAAGAGTCTTAGAAACCTGAAAAATGGTAGGTAGCTAGATAAAAACGAGCCATTTGGCGAGACTGGGATGCATCTGGGCGGCTTGATGTACAAGGAAAGAAGTTAGGAAAGCCCGTATGAGTGAAAATATGGGGCTTCCTGCCCAGCTGTTGTTGGAGAAGCCAGAGTAGAAAACTGCATGCAACCCTCTTCAAGGTTTGACTTAGGCACCGGGGAAAGAGTTTCCAACCTGGTTAGATTAGCCCAGACACACGAAGCTATGGCCCCCAAATGCGTATGCAGCAGGAAGAATGAACCCAGTCTGCACAGAGCGCCCCACGCAAAGAGCTCTGTGCTGTTTTCTATTCTGGAAACGGGCTGTTCCGAGCTCCTTCTCGGGAATGTAACCCATTTATCATGGCCTGCTCCTGAACTATGCCCCCATGTCCCTGATTAAACCTCCTATAGTCCCTGAGTCAGGCTTTCCATTTGAAATCTTTCTCATGGGAAGAGAGGACCAAGGAAGAGAAATCACTGACTTATAACAATTTATTCACAGGAAGGGATTAGAGATATCAAGCTGGCATGGTGGCATATGCTTGTAATCCCAGCCTTCGGGAGGCTGAGACAGGAGGATGCAGGTTCGTGGCCAGCTTCAGCTGCTTAGTGAGGCCTCTGCAACTCAGTGAGACCCTGTTTCAAAATAAAGGATAAAAAATAGGGCGTGATGGTAGAATTCCCCTGGGTTCCATCCCCAGTACCGCAAAAAATAAAAAATAAAAAAATAGGGATACCAAGTGAGGACTCTTATTGACTGCCAATAAAGCTGAACTAATGCAAGAGTAGGGAAAACACTTTAAAATTACTTTGATGGTGAAGGGTGAAAGAACGAGAGTACCTAAGAAGATCGGCTAAAATAGAAATGTGTGTTTAAGATAAAAGAAGGGGCGGTCTGCAGGTCAACTAGAAGAAATACAAATAAAGTAAAACCACTGGGATGGAAATCATGGGAGGAAAGAAGTCAGGAAACCAAATATTCAAGTAACAGGGTATTCAAAGATGAAAAAGTAATATACAGAGAAGAACTAATTGGAAGAAATGTATTTTCTAATTTGAAAGATAAACTTGACTGAACATATTGAAGGGCCCAGTGACTGTGGTCAGAATAAATAGAAACACATGCACACACACACCACATGCACACACCACACATGCACACACACACCACACATGCACACACACACAAACACACACACAGACACACCACACATGCACACACACAAACACCACACACAGACAAAACACCACACATGCACACACACCACACACACATGCACACACACCACATGCACACACGTGCCACACACATACATACATGCACACACATGCACACATACCACACATGCACATGCACACACACAAACACCACACACACCACACATGCACACACACACAAACACCACACACAGACACACCACACATGCACACACACACACACACCACACAGATTTTGGTGAAATTTCTGAATTCAAAGGAAAAAGAGAAAACGTCAGATACTCTACGAAAAGATAAAAACAGATTAGTATCAGACTTCTTATTAGTAACACTGGTCGAGAAGAGAACAGACCTAAAAAACAATTACCCAGCAAAGATATAATTTATCTTTTCAAGAAAAAAGAATGGCACTTTCTAGATAAGCAAATATGCACACATTATACTGCTCAAATCCTCTATCCAAGAGAATTGCTCAAGCATGCAATTAAGTCAAGTGCAATTAAAACTAACCAAGTGCAATTAAATCAAAACAAAGATTTTGAGTGAGGGGATGATGGAGAGAATATAGTGGTACACAAGAAACTATATGTGTGTGTGCATGTGTGTGTATGTGCGTGCATGTGTGTGTGTGTAGTATAGGTGTTGAAATAGAAAAAGCATATTGTTAGAGAAAACTAAGTGGCATGCTAAATCTCTATTT